>NW_027142354.1:32923291-33255791 GCF_026170545.1 Melanerpes formicivorus
ATGAGAGTGATGTTGGCACTAATGACTATGATATGGAACATAGCACTGTGAAAGAAAGTGTGAGCACTAATAACAGGGTACCATATGAGCCAGCCCACCTGGCTCCAATGAGGGAAGATTCAGTCTTGAGGGAACTAGATAGAGAGGACAAGGCAAGCGATGATGAAATGATAACTCCAGAGAACGAGAGAGTCCAGGTGGAAGGAAACATGGACAGCAGCTTGCTTCCTTATGTGTCAAACATACTTAGCCCTGCTGGCCAAATTTTCATGTGTCCTCTCTGCAACAAGGTGTTTCCTAGTCCCCATATCCTGCAGATCCATTTAAGCACGCACTTTCGAGAGCAGGACGGGATCCGCAGCAAACCTGCTACTGATGTCAATGTCCCAACCTGCTCGTTGTGTGGTAAGACTTTTTCTTGCATGTACACCTTGAAACGTCATGAGAGGACTCATTCAGGTGAAAAGCCCTACACTTGCACCCAGTGTGGGAAGAGCTTCCAGTACTCCCACAACCTGAGCCGCCATGCAGTGGTTCACACGCGAGAGAAGCCTCATGCTTGTAAGTGGTGTGAGCGCAGGTTCACACAGTCCGGAGACCTTTACAGACACATTCGGAAGTTTCACTGTGAGCTGGTGAACTCATTGTCTGTCAAAAGCGAAGCACTGAGCTTACCTACTGTCAGAGACTGGACCTTAGAAGATAGCTCACAAGAACTTTGGAAATAAAATTTTTATATATATAAATAATATATATATAAATCTATATAGTTGTGGTACAGTCTAAAAGCAATCTTGTTTCCTTGAACTGAAAGTTTGGCTATTAGCTTGTTTTTGCACTTTAAGGCAGCATGAACATTTCACTAATTTAGCACTCCGATAAAAAAATGAACTGTAGAGGTAATCCGACAAATTGCGGAGCGTATTTTCCCCCTTCTTGGAATACAAGTCAGCAGATACTTTCACTTCTAAGAAATCTCCAGTTCCAAAAATTTGGGCTTGGCTTTATTCTCCCCAAAACACTGCATTCATTTGAGCTCTCAATCTTTCCCCTCTTAAAATCTGAATGTAGAATTCTTCTTCCAATTTTGTCAGTTCCTTTACATGTCTATAATTGCATGAGTCCTTTCTAGCTGTTGGAAACCTGAATGCTTTTAGACCCAAATGGAAAATTTCTGAAATGCTGGATTATCTATTTTTAAACAAGCGGTTGACTTAAAACTTATTATGGCAACTTCTGGATTTCTGACAGTTCCCACTGGAAAAAAAACAAAAAAACAAAAGAAAAAAAAAATATCACCACCACCAACAAACAAACCAACCAACCAACACAAACAAACAAAACCACAAAAACCAAAACCAACATAAAACCCTGAGAATACACTGGGATCACTGGGACTCTGTCTTACGTGAAGGTTTGCTTGGGATGAAAAAGGATATTGCAGCTTCAGCAGTGATGAACTGTGTGTTTAAAAAATGTGAATTACTGTTATTGTATACTGTAATTGATTACATGGGCCGGGGGGAGGTATCAAAGAACTTGGCAGGTTGTGTTGATGCTCTTAGTTGAGTCTTGAAAAGTAAATATTAACGCTACAGAAATGCATGATTTTCAGTATATTTTTGTCTTTGTTTGCATTGTATAACTTTAACGAGTGAGTTGAAAATTATTTAATTTCCTTAGGAAAAAAACAAAAACCCAACGCCGCTGAAAATGCCGGCGTTACGAAGAAGAGAAATGCACTGTTTTTATTTTATCTAATTTAAATTTACTTTCCCACTGTCTTTGAGTTGAGGAGAACTTAAGCTACGAGTCGCCAATTTAGCTACGATAACAAGGGAAAAAAAAATAATAAATGAATGTTTACAACCAGGCTTTGACATTTGCATGTGCGGTGTGCATTTACTAACCCCAGACCCCTTCTAATTGCACAGACCCCACACCAGCTCCAACTGAGGTGCGTCCCATTTCCCCAGATGAGCATTTGTTGCGTTCCTGCTGCACCACTCCACCACAATAGGTTGTTCTTTCCCCCCACTTACCCACAGTGGAAAAGAGGCTGTGTACTGGGAAAAAAAAAAAAAAAAAAGGCAAAAAAAGCCCTGGGCTGAAAGGCCCGGGCAGGCCTGAATGACAGGGGGGCCGGGGGAGGGCAGGGGAAGGACTATGTGTATCCAAGCAGCAGAGACTGCAGCCTGACGTGTGGTTTTAATGACCAACACGCAGGTCAAAAGCATTTTGCACAGTGTTTGTTTTCCTGTCTTGCACTTACAAATAAGGTCTATGGGAGTAGCATGGAAAACGTTTGCTGTTTATTCCTTTTTATTTTCCCTTTTTCTTTTTTTTTTTTTTTTCCTCTGCTTTTGTTTAAAATTTGATCGCCTTAACTACTGTAAACATAGCCTATTTTTGTGCTTAAGATACTGAATGGAAAACTCCATTGTGTATTGCTGGACTGTTTTGGAAATATTTGGTCAAATGTGTGTTAATTTGGCTGTAATGGCATTTAAAACAAAACAAACAAAAAAAGCTGTGAAAATGGCCTTGGAGGGTTATCTTTAGTTACTTGAATAGTTCCTAGGTTTTAAAATTACATTCTTAAGTTAGAGAAGACAATCAGTGTCTGAGGAAAATGGACTTTCTCTTGGATTTTTTTGTGGTCCTTGTGAGTGATTGCTTTTTTCCTTTCCTTAGTTTCACATTCTTCTTTTGTTCTAAAACTTAGACTGACATCTAGCTTTGACAATCATAGTATGTTTTATTTTCCTGAGGGGGGAATAACTTATAATGCTGTTTAGTTTTGTACTATTGGTGTGTTGGTGAATTTTTAAACTGTGTGCTAACTGCAATAAATTATATGAACTGAGAAATAATTCCTTTGTCTTTTTTCCCTCTTTTAAATTATAGTTAACGGAGTATTTTTTATAATGTGTAACTTTATTACTTTTGTACAGACTTCTATTGCTAACTGTGTATGGAATATGTTTTCAGTATGCTTTTGGGCACTTTGTTGCTAACGTACATATTTACATCTCACTTAACATTTAAAAAAAAAAAATTAAATGCTTGTGTTTTGAAAGCATTTCTGTGTCTGTAGCTCTTCATCATTCTGTAGAGGAAGTATTTATTTTTTTTTTTCCCTTCCCCAAAGAGTTTTGCAGAAACAATCTATTAGATTTCAGTAATTTTGCTAACGTGCAAATATCTGTGCAGGCATCCAATTCCTTTTCTGGGCTTAATTTCACCCCAAGGAGCATTCTTGGGCTCACTCTTCTGTATACAGTCTCTAGCAGAACATTAGAGCAGAAGGCAGCAACTTAATCTGAAGCCCTCGCTGGGTACTTACTGGCCATCACTGGTACAGTAGGCAGTCAAAATGCCCAAAATGCTGGTGATACATCAAAACTATACTACAGAGCAAATTTTAAATAATCTTAACTCTCTGGATTTCTCTTACAGCCTAAGTGTTTCTTTAAAAGAAATAAAATGCCTTTGAAAAAGACCCAGATAGGTGCTTGTTGCAAGATAGACCCAGAATTCTTGTCCGCTCCATCCTAGGAATGAGACCAGCCCTGCAGAGCCCAATGGGAATACAAATGTAAAGCTAAATTAAAAATGATGAAGAGAGAGAGCAGGACCAATCTGAAGGGGAAATAATAAACAAACCTCAATTTAAACATTTCATTTGTCATTTGCTTAGGTACAACTAGAGTTGTGTCTTGCCCAAGTGAATGTCGGTGTCTAATGCTCTTCTGCTTATCTTCTTACATCTACGGTAATTTGTGCTTAACCAATATGATTTTTTCCATTGTTTTTATAAAAATTATGAGTCATTATTTGCTGTGTTTGGGAGGGGATTTTCAAGTTACTACTAATATTTTGAAAACATTTCCTTTTGTCACTGTTAGCGTGTTCAGCCACATAGCTTTCTCTAGCAGGAGACCTTTTTCATATGATAGTATCTTAAGTGTAGTTAAGACAGTTTAAAGTATCACAAAGACTGGAAAATGGCTAATATTGCAGTTCTGAAATCAACACAGTTGAGCTTTGAATGTGCTTCTACACAGATTCATCATTTGTTCTCCAACATTAAGATTTTCAGTGACTGTAGATTCCCCAATAAAACTAGATTTAGATGGAGCCTTTCTTCAGAATGGTAACAAAGCATAATTTAGCCATTAATGACAAAATAATTCAAAGTATCCTTTATACTTTTGGATTTTATCTAGGTGGTTTATACATGTGCAAGGCATTTGCTCGTGGCTATGAAAGTGTTTCTTCAATGAAAAGACGCGTGTTGATTCTCTCCATAAGGTTTAATGTACTGACATACCTGTATAGCTGTAACTTAATTTTTTCTTCTTTTTTTTTTTAATGTGCTCCTTAGACGTTGAAGTATGAGAGAATGTTTTATTTGGCTTGAGGATATGTGGTAACAAAGGTAGAAGGCAAATTGTGGGAATGGAAACCCTGTGCTTTACGTTTCATGGCTTCAGAAGACTTTCTCTGACCAGCATTAGTCATCACTTTTTAACTGAGATTACTTCTAGCCGAAGACTCACAGGAAACATGCTTAAAAAAACCTGTTTGGCTGTTTCTTTAACCACAGCCTATGATATCTTAATATTCTTTAATTACAAATTATTCCCCTCTACTGAAGCTTAGGGATTTGGTTGTAACACAGACTTTGGAATGAAATAAGCATTCTACAGACCATCTACTTACTGAGACCTTTACATATTTTAAGTGCAATTTGAAGAGGAACTTTGTAGGAGCTTAAGACAAAACTTTCTGGCCAAGGAAGGGAAGAGATCCTCATTGTTTTTTCTGCTCTCCTGTGTTAGGGTAAAAGCAAATACCAGACAATTTCATATGCTTCTGCTGATACGAAGTGAAGCCAGCATATACCTTCAAAACTTGCATCGCTTTGTTGGAAGCCTAAATAGAATTTTAATATTAGTTTTCAAAGGGACAGGTTCCCTCCTTTTCTTATGCTACCTCATCGCAGCAGCTGTGCTGGCTCACCTGCTCAGGAAGGATACCACCATTTTCTCTCCCTGCTGCAGTGTACCCTCTGCTTTCTTTCTACAGATCAAGGTATTAGCAGTGGACTGACTATTTTTTATCTCCTCTTATTAATTTTACCATTTTTAAAATTTTACAATTAAAAAAAAAAATGTTCTGACTTTTCCATGGATTCTTAATAGATAACTCCTACATTTTTTTCCATTTCAAATTACATTTTTAATTAAAAAAAAAAAAAATGAAACCCTGAGCCGTCCTTTATGATCAGCGATGCTGCAGCCATTTGTAGCTGAGGAAAACTTGGAAGAGGAGAACATTTCTACCTGTTCCCTCCCTTGACTTCGGAGCAGTGCAAATTTCTTCAGAATGAAGGTGAGATGCATTTCAAGTCTGCAAAGATACCCTAAAATTAGAAAGCTAATTCTAAAATGTTGTTGTGTACTTCTCTGTAGCAGGGTTCCCAAACTTACACATGATTAACACTATGTGATTTCCAAACAGAAATATTTCCAGAGGGTATGGTATTTTGTTAAATCTAACCAAAGCATGAAGTTGTTTCTGGTTTTGTGGTTTGTTTTGGTTTGCTTATTTTTGTTGTTGTCTTTTACTGGGATATTAAATTTTAACAGAACTGTTTGATATTTTTAAGAGAAGCAAAATGTGATGCACAGATCTTCTGGGCTATTTGAAAATACCCTAGTTCAGTGGTTCTTGTTTAGTTTCTGTTGCGCTTCACTCATGTTTTAATCACATCATTAAATCTACTGATGTTGATAATAAAAGATATTTTCTAGATGGTGAGAAAGGAGTTCGTTCTTTATTTGTACAAATGCATTTGGACAGAAGATGGAAACATTCCCTTTTACCAGCAAATGAAGATAGTCACAGGAAGAAGAGTCTTGCTTGTTAAAGCCTACAGCCAGCAGCTTCTGCTACTGTGATAGAATTCAACTAAACCTATTAATGGGTCTTATTGATGAGAGACTGCATCCTTTTGGGAACGATTTTCCACTTTAGCCTTGTATGCTGAAAATGAAGCAGCACTTTTAATTGATGGTCAAATCCAAATGCTTGTGGTACAAATAACATGCAGTTTCCCCAGTCCTGCCAAAGCGAGAGAAGTGTGAGCCTTCTGCGCAGCCGGGCAGCAGTAAAGCCAAAGGTGGAACAGACTTAGCTGTGGCAGTGACAGCAATGCTGCAGAGGTTTCAAGTGACAGAGATATCTATCGGGGGGAAAAAATAAGTCAAAAAAAATCCCAAAATAATCCACATTTGACCAGGAATATCTTTCTTGAGTTAGATAATTTTTCAGATTAACACAACTTGCCTGTGCTGTCTTCCTGCCTCTCCAGCACTAGGGCTGTTATTGTGGGGCCAAATTTCCTTTTTTTCCTGTGATTTTGGAGTCTGGCTCTAACGAGCTTTTGCCTGAGGCTAAAGGGGACAGCGTATGCAAGTCTAACCTTGGAACTGAAATTTCCATGTGATTGGGGAATTTTTGGGATTGCAGGAAATAAATAAATGATTCATTCTAAAATACAGCTGGTGATTAACTTTTAGGACGTTTTAATGCGCCATGTTTGGGTATTTCTTAGCCTCATCATTGTGCTTTAAAATGCATATTGTGTGCAAGCACGCGTGTGTATGTGAGGAAATACTTCAAATAACTTGCTAACTTTGGTTTAGGTGTGCATTAAAATCAGTTATTCCTTAAAGATCTTTAGTTAGTGTTTGTATGCAGCGGCCAACACAAGAACCACTTGCTTGTGATTCCTGCAGTTATGAGTGCTACCCTGAGCACCAAGAAGGGTTTTCGTATGCCATGTTCGGAACATGCCAGATAGGGATTTACACAGCACATCCCCAGCCGTTACAACCCAGCACATGAAACCCAGCATGAAATTAGTAAAATATTTAGAGAGCAAGTTACATGTACATCATGACTTCCGAAAGGATTTAACTGCTAAAGCAATATGTTACTGCCTTAGTACTACAGGAGGTATATGAAAAGGCTTAGCTGTCTCAAAACAGCTCTGTGGCATGGTATATGTTGTATCTGGATGTAAATCTAGATAGAGATTTAAATATTTTTTTCACAGCCTTCCCAAAATACGTTTTGTTTAAGTCTTATTTACAGCTATTAACAAAATAAAAACTACCCTCAATGCTACATTTTAGGCTTTTGACAAATTGTCTTCCATTTTAGAATTAAAGCTACTTTTTATGAGCTTTTGGATATGTTCCCGATATACATTTTACAATTTTAAAAATGTACTTTATCTATAAATAAAACCCCTTGAAACTGATAGAGGTTTATCATACAAGATATAATTTATTTTCAACTGCATCCACCACGTAGTCTCACTTAGTGAGGATTCATGTTGAGATAATTTTGGAAGTTCATACAAGATAAAATAGAGTTAAAATCTTAATGAAACATATCCTATCTTCATAGCCTACAGCAACCAGGTCTTCAATTTCTTTAGCTTAGTCTCTCTTTTTAAAGTAGTTTGACTGGCACTGTCTATCCAGAACCTGATTTTTGTTCATGGATGGTTTTCAGGGTTATATATATGACAGCTTGAAAACAATAAGCGTTAGTATTTCATTATTTTCAAATGATTTTGAAGAAAGATCTGTGTCTTAATGACCTGAGACTAACTAGACAATTCTTACATTTTGGAGAAATGGAGAGTTGTACATCTTTGTATTAATTATGAGAATGTAAGTTAACGAACACGTGAATGCTGAGCTCCCTGTTGACAGGCAGACCAACGTACCTCTGCAAGTGTTGGGTAACTCACTGTGACTTATTTCCAAGGATTTCTCAAGACTGCTACTCTACGCTCAAAAGAAAAGGCTCCTACAACACAAAGTGAACACAAAGTTGTGTTTTGAGCTATTCAGTGTGATAAACAAAATGCAATATTTTTTATTTTATTTTTTTGTCAAAGATTGGAAAACTTCATAAACAGTTCTACCAAAAATAAAAGTGAGAACAAAAATGTCACAAAGCAGTATTTCACGTGAGAAATTTGTATCAAGAAACCTATGCATTTTAAAATCTCAGCAAGGAGACCCTTTAAAGCTTCTAAATAGTAGTTAAAATGAGAGTAGCTAATTGTAACTTTCTTTTTTATTCTCTCTAATATATAACATTAAGTTTGCAGCTAGGAAGAAAAGCTGGGGTTCCTACTGAGAACAGAATATACAGCAAACCCACATTCACCTTCCAGCCTGAGGTGTTGTGTCAGGGTGAGGGTAGGAGGCAGTCACTGGGGCCAGCTGTAGGGCAAAGCTTGATGGCTGCCTGCTCTTTTGCCAGTGAGCCTGCTGGAGGTGAGCATCTTGTGGCAAACAGTACTTTCATCCCCAAATGACAGCAGGTTTGTAGGCACAGTTCTGCTGGAGGGATAGAAAATGACTGAAGCGCTGCTTCTGGGAAGACACTGAATAATGTGGAGTGATTCAAACAAGGCATTAAAAGAACCATGCACACGCTTTCTCATCAGAGAATGGAGGCACGAGGGCTTGCTGCCTGCTGCAGCTTGAGGGATGCAGAAGATGTACCTGAATTAAGAATGCCACTGGATAATCTGGAGTTGGATACCTGGGTGCTTTATTGCAATGCTCTCTAAAAAAAAAAACAAAAACAAACCC
Source organism: Melanerpes formicivorus (assembly GCF_026170545.1). Lineage (NCBI taxonomy): Eukaryota > Metazoa > Chordata > Aves > Piciformes > Picidae > Melanerpes > Melanerpes formicivorus. The sequence continues at coordinate 32,931,979 of NW_027142354.1, forward strand.
AGAAACAAAGCAACAACAAAACAAGACCATAAATGTAAGGGTCTGATCTCTCAGTCCTTCTTCATGGAATATAAGTCTGAGAGTGAGCAGAGATATTAAGATTTGGGACCTACCTGACATGAACTACATGTGAGTCATTGTCAAGACAGCGAGTAGATGACTAGCACTCATCCTAATGTTAGCCTTCTATTTTAGGTTGATGCTTTTCAGATTCAGGCCTCCCACACACAAAACCATGACCATTTAATGCATTGGTGGTTTTTTAACGTGAGCCTTTGATAGGTCCTGCAGTTGTTCACGGCTGAGCCAGATTCCGTTGGTCCAAAACTGTCTGTATTAATGGCAGGCAGAATTCTGGGTTTAGAAATTACCCAAATCCTCTGGGTAGCTGTTGTAAGTTCCAGGAAACAGTAGGAATATATCTGCAGCAGAAATACATGATATACAAAGACTTAGCATGTATTGCTAAAATTTGATAATGGTGCTTACCTTTTGAAATTATCTCAGATCTTAACTCATTTTATTTAGAAGAAGGAAGAGGAGCCTGTACTTTCAACTTAAACGTGGTGAGAAGAGCAGGAACATCTGTAAATAACGGCCTTTTTTTTTTTTCCCCAGGAGAGAGATAAGCACATTTTTAAAAGAATAAAGGAAATTACAGAAAAATTAGGTTTAAGGCAAAACACTTGTTGAAAGAGAGTACATTAATCAGTCTATGGGAATGAGAGGTATAAAGCCTCTTCTCTATACCACTTTGATTCTTAGTAAGGGCAAAAAGCATTATGAGGATTTTTGTCCTTTTTGTGCTGGTTTGTAGGAAGAAAGCAATATGGCACAGCAAGGTGGTGAGCCTCACTCCTAGCGCAGTCCCAGAGGATGAAACATTTTTAATTATTTTTTTTTCCGTTAAGAAAAAAAAGAAAATGTTCTCATGACTTTACAGATGACAGAATCCAGGTTTTGAAGCCCATATATAAAGTCCCATTGTTGGATCAGTGCAAGACTCCATCCCTGTAGCAGAGGTCTCTGGCTTTCTCCTGCCTCATGCTGACTGAGGCATCGGGGATGGGAAGCCTGTGGGCAACACTGCTTAGTAAAACTGTGAGCCTCTTTCAAAGACACAACTTATTGAAGAAGAATGAAAACAAACAAACAAACAAGCCACAAACACCACCACCCCCCAAAACCAACCAACCAACAAAAAAACCCACCCCAACACCTAAAATGAAATTAAAGTCATATTTATCCTGGGACTGGGCGCAGGGTTTGGTATTTCAGAATGTTTTTACCACATCTTCTGTGTTACCTCTCCAACCCATTTGTGCACCATGCTTGATGCCTGATGTTAGGCTTGGCTCTGTGCCTTTCTGCTGTCTGCTGACCTAAGCTGGACAAGTTCTCCCAGAGTTATTTGTCAGTGAGGGAAAATAACTTTCAAGTCCTCTGGAGAACACCAGACGTGCATGCTCAAACGCAAGTTCATTTTGGGGTTCTGGGCACAAATTAAGCTAAGTGTTCTTTCCATCATAAAAACTCCTGAGGTACTTGTTGGTCTTCTGGGGACACTTGCTGGAACCCTTGTTTTGTATCCACATTATTTATTTAGAAAAATAATAAGAGGACTTATGACCTCAGACACAGCATTTCCCCAGATTATATGTATATGTGTGACTGCCACATTTCATTCCCAGCTTCCAGACCTGTTCTCCTTAGGATACCATTTTGCCACTCTGGGCACATGCCACAAAGGAGGCTTTTGCCCATCGTGCTTCTCAGAAGTGGGCTGTGAATTTCAGAAGTCGGCAACATGGCTGAGCACATGCAGCCTGGTGCTTGTCAAGCATCTTGTTAGCACAGCATCCACAAGACAACTACTCTGAGAAGTATAACTGAGGGCCTGGAAATCACTTCAAACCCCCCCTCCATGTTTTTAAACATGGATCTTCTCTGTGGCTCGTGGGAGTGTGAGGAGAGAGCAGAGGGAAGAGTGGAGCCTCCTAAAATTGGGGGTTGCTTTCCATTGCAGCCCTACAGAAACACTTGCTGCTGCCTGAGCCTGCACAGAGCAGGGGTCAGCATGATTGCATAGGACATATGCTGGTGGCATCTCCAGAGCCCCATCAGTCTCCCATGGGCAGGAAGAGGGAAGAAATCCTGGCCCCATGGGTTGGCAGTGGCAATAGTAGGTCCCCTCTCCACTGCCTTTCCCAGCCCCTTGGTGGAGGACAGGAAAAACACTGTATCAATGCGGGTTGGTTTGGCCCATGATGACACCAGGCTTTGCCACTCCACAGCTGTGTAGTGTATTTCTCCAGGCCACGTGCTGCTCCTTGGTGAAAGCCTCCCTCCACAGTCAGCACCAAGTGCCAAGCCCTAACCTATGCACTAATTAGAGAAAGGGCTATGGTGGCCTTCAGCTTTATTTATTTTTTTTCCAGGTTGTACACTGATATTTTGGAAGCTTTTGGCTGATGATGGTATCTGAGCAATTTCAGCCTCGAGCTGTCCATCGTCCTGGGGCCTCAGCTTAGGCACATTTGTGAGGCAACCAATGCCACAAAAACATCCGAGTGCAATCTATTTTTTCCTTCTTCTTTGTTGCTTAATGGATGACTCAACTTTCTTTTGTGACTGGATAGCTTTAATTTATAGTTTTTATTCAAGCAATCGTTCCTCTCATTATTTGGGGATAAATATTCTTATTTGTTGATTATTTAATAGTTTGTTTGGATAAAGATGGTAAAAAAACCAGCTTGGTGCCATAGAATGAGTCCAAAAGAAATTAACTGCTCTGCTGCACATATTGGAGCAGAGAGTTTGTGGAGAATGCAGCCCCGCTAATGGACTGGCAAACTGATAAAGGCTTTAAAGATTCCATATAACCCCACACTGCCTCATTTTATTAATTAACTCTCCTTGCTTTGTAGCAAGGTTGTCCCAGCTATGAAACAAATGAGTGAAAGAGCTGGCCAGTATACATTAAACATCATTTTGTGCTTAGCCTTCTGGAGGATTAGGGTTTGTGGGTGTTTTGAAGTGGTGGGGCTTCCTCTGCTGGGGTTTTTTTATCTGCGTTGCTCAGGGTTGGTGGGGGAAAGGAGGTAAGGAACTGCATCCATATCCATGGATGCTGTCCCACAAAGGGTGGCAAAGCGTGGCCCAGGCTCTGGAACATTACAGGCACCACAGCATGGCCAGGGGTTGGCAGATAACCCACTGGAAGAGGGGAAACAGGGACTGGGGCACTAGAGAGGTGGTAACAGCTATTGAAGTGAAGGGAGGGGAAGGAGCCACAAAAATGAGGTGCCACTCTTTCAGCAGCAGTAAGAGATCGTTCACTAACGATAGCTGACTTCTCAGTTCTGCGTCCTGCAGAACAGGCTCTGTTTTGGTGGACTGCTTTATTTAGTCACTGTTTAGCTGGAGAACGGCTCCACTAAGGCATTAAATATTTCCCTGAAATAAAGGTCATTGTGATTTAAGTTTTTCAGTGATTCACTAAATATTAAAGCTGATTTTCCTTTTGCTGCATTAATTTTCTAATATTGCCTCTGTATGTTTTCTCTCATAGGCTATAGAGCTTATTGTAAAGCCTGTCAACCAAAAAGAGGAAACAATCAAGACAGAAATTATTTATTTATTTAAGGCTCTGCAATTCGTGGGACAAAGTTCAATCATGAATCACACCATCCACTCTGTGTCTGGACTGACGCGGGGGGGGGGGGGGGGGGTGTTGGGTTGGGTTTTTATCTCTTTTTTTTCCCCCTTTTTTTTCTTTTTTTTTCTTTTTTTTTTTTTTTTTGTGGTGTTCTTTTTTCCTTTTTTTTCTGAAACATTACTTCTTGGCAAACTAGATATGCAAATGCCAGAATACACTAAAACCACATTTAATTGGACCCACTTGCCAACTTCTTGAACACAGCTTGGATTATTTCACTGGAGGCTGCTTCTGTTAAAAGATGGGGGAGGAGGAAGTGGCATATTGACAAGGCTTCAGATAATTTTTTTTCCACTAGGAGTATACTGATGCTATGAGCCAAGTTTGGAAGTATTTTACTATGTTTAATAATAATTATTATTAAAGGATATTGTAAACATATGCATTTAAGTGGAATGTAATGGGAATATAATCACATCACTAATTTAGTTTTGGATTAATTTTCAGCTTTTCTCTCTTTTTTTTTCTTCTTTTTTTTTCTTCTTTTTTTTTCTTTTTTTGAGGGGTAACAACTCCCGCAGTAACTAGAACCTGTGTGGCACTGTGAACTGCTGGTTTAGAGAGAAGACACATATCCTTTTCCCTAGCTAAATGAGCTGATTAAAAATATTCATTCTTTTAGATCTGTGAAATTTTCCTCTCTGACTAACAATCAATTAAATATAAACCACATAATGGGATTAAAATTACAAGGTCTATGGAGTTCCCAGAAATTTCAAGCATATGTAAGGACACATATGTTATACTTCAGTATTTCAAAGAGAAATAGGAAACCTCAATAAATTATTGCCCTAATAAAGCTGATGCTGTGCAAAGCTAATAGAAAGGGGTTATAATCTCTTTCCAGAACCCCTTTTGTATACTGACTGCAAATGTGGGTGAGACGTGAGGCCCCAGTAGCAGTGTTGCTGATGCTGGTGGGAGCCAGGATCCTGGATAAGGGCAGGAGACACAAAAGGTCTCGAGGGGCAAGGTGCCAACTTTGCCTTTGCTGTGTATTGCACCGAGGTGACAGGAGCGGCCCTGGGGTGCTATGGCCACCCTGCTCACAGCAATTTGATGGGCGCCCTTTTGGCCCCTGGGACTAATTGCGCCTAATGCACCCAAGCAAGAAAGACGCTTTGTTTCCACCATTATCCCTACATGAAGGAAAGCCTCCACCACAGGCAGGCTGCCCCCCTGCCTGCCCTGGCCACTGTGGTGTCTGGGTAGGACACTTTCAGCCTCCCTTGCAGTGAATTTCTCTCAGTGACACCAAACCTCCCTGTTTTGCTCAGCTGGTGAGCTGCTGTGTCAGCTACCAGTGAGCAGGGGCTGCGGGCGCTCCCCCTCCAGCGTCATGCCCTGTCCTGCTGGGATGTGCTGCTGGGCCCTGGCATGGCACCAGGGGCTGAGTGCACAGGAGGCAGAGGGAGGCAAAGAAAAGAAACAAACATTTCTCTGTGCATGCAAATTGCCAGAGATGTCGGTCTGGGCTGTTGTCGTTTCCAGTGTCAGCCTTTAGCTTTTTCCACAGCCACCTCCAAGTCGAAGGTTTTGCACTCTTCTTTATTGCTGTTTGTGATTTGGGGCAGCAGACTGGATGTGGCGGGGTGACATGAGGACAGGAACATAGCAGTCTTGCAGCACTACAGGAAGGCCACTGGGTTGGAGGCGGGGGGGGGGGGCTGGGGGTGGGTGGGAAAAGACCCACACCTGCCCCCATCTCTGTTAGCAAACGTTACCTCTCCAAGTGGTGTGAGTTTCTGAGTCTAAAATGTTGGTTTACTGTCTACAAGGTTTGGGGGGAAAAAAATTAATCTCGCATAATAGTGGCACTGCAATTAGGGAAGAAGCATTGCTCTAGATAATGAGCATCTTTTTAAGGTACTTACACGATCTGAAAAATCATAGCTGGGCTGGATGTTCTTTAATTTTGCCATCCACCCAAAGCAAATTTGCAAAGGAGGGGGTTTATTGTCATTAGAGGAATTCTTTCAGCTATCAGAGGAGAGAACAATTTCCTTGTCATTAGCAAAATCCCTGCCTTTCTTTCGGCACATAAACAGTTTACACGATGTGATTTTAAAATGTGCTTGCCTGTAAGCCTTTGCAGGAGTCTGAATTGTGAACATTTCAGCGTTTGGATGTAAAATCTGGGATCTCAATTTAGCCTTCTGTAAATGCAAGGATGAAGGGCAAAGCACAGATCTGGGCATGAATTTTTAAATTAAGGGTATTCAGTTTCACAGTTTTAGGATGGCACCTATATGCAGTCGACAACCAAGATGTCTGAGCAGCTCACAGTCTGGAGTTTATTCTTAAATAGTCTGTGAGGCCTAGATTGCCTATTGTCCCTCATACATAAGGTTTGGAGATGCATTGGCCCAGGCTACGCCAGCAAAACTTCTCCATGCAAACCTGGCAAGCAGCACCAGTAAAAAAACATTGAAATAGTTCATGTCTCTTATCACTGCACCTCTTATCATTGTGCTAATTGCAGTCTAACCAGGGATGCATTTAGAAGGGTAAACCAATCTTCTTCTGGGTTAAATCATTACACTCAAGGAGCAGGTTTTTTTAAGGATGTCTGAGGAAAAGCTGTCTCCTTCTGCAATGGGCTGTGATTGTGTTTGGGTGGTGGAGCTGTGCTGGCAAGCACTTTCGGGGACACTCAGAGCCAAAGAAGCCAAGTGACCATTCCAAGCCTTGCCGGAAGCTGGTGCCAGAAAAGAAATTGCAGGACAGTCCCTTGTGTTGCTGCTTGGTGTCCCAAGCACTGAACCATTCAGTCTCTAGTCCTGTTTGAAAACAGCAAAGGAATGGCATTCCATCAGAGCTTTGTATTAAAGCTCAATGATCAGCCCCCAAGAAATGAGATCAAAACCTTTCAATACAATATAAATCAGTTTCATGAACATAAAGATGAATTTAAGCCAGTCACTGTGGCAATCTATGGCCAGTAACAGTGAATGCAATTTATTTTAATTAAAGGAGAAATCTTTTTTTTTCTAAAAGAGCAAATGGGTTTCCAAGAGGACTGGTGTCTGAGGAAGGTGGAAATGCTCAAGTATGAGCAGGGTGCAGGGCTAAGACAAATGGGAAATAAATCCACTGGCGTGTGAAATGTATAAAGAGCCAACAGATATAGGCTCTCGAGGGGATGAAATGATGCCAGGAACATTTTGCCTCGAAGTTGTATGACAGGCAGGGTGGATTACACTGCAGAGTAGCTGGAGGACTGGCACATAGGGAACCTCTTGGTTTTGTATTGATTTAGCCAGATGCCAATCTGAGCATTGGCATCATAGGGAAAAACCAGAGGGTGATGAATGGGCATCCTCAATGAAGGGGATACACAAGCCCTGGAAGTTAATAAGAGAAGTAAAGGGGGGAGATGTGAATTTTTCAGGGAATTACATGGTGGAAAAGGTGAAGGAAACCTCTGTGCCAGGGTCCCCCACATCTCCAACACCCAGACTGAGCTGAGAAGACTCAGTAACATGAACATGGATGAGTCAGTCAATGACCCTGGATGATAACCTGCAGTAAATTCTGCGTGGCAGGAGGTGCCCTCCCCAGTCATAGGGGGACCTGCTGTCCCAGAAGTCCCACAGAGGTGCAATGGGGACACTGACTGAGTACATGGCACAACACAGCTCTTGTTCCTGCAGTGAAGATGATCTGCAGATCCATGTCAGCTCTGCAGCACACATGGCCCTATGGGGTTGGTCATTAAGTAAGCTGCTTGTGACCAGCCAAGTCATGAAGGTAGATGTGTTATCACAGTCACCGCTCACAGCAGGGTTGAGGCTGGAATGGACATCCAAAGGTCATCTGGTCCAACTCCATACTCAAGCAGGACCACCTAGAGCAGGCTGCCCAAGACCACATCCAGGCCACTTTTGAATATCCCCAATTGCAAACATCTAGCAAGACAGATGCCATTTTTCATGACCAGTTTTCTACAAAGAGTTGAGTTTTTGTGCGGGCCCTGAAACACCTTGCCTGCACCCACACTGAATGCTGAGTTACCAAAGTCCAGCACTGGTGGAGGTGCCCCAACTGCCTGCCTCCTCAGCACCTCGGAATTACAGAATGAGCAACTCTCAACCATGAGGTGTTAGGCATTGCACTGAAGAAGAGTGATATATGCAGGGCTGAAGTGGTTTTGGAAACATCTGAAGGCATAGCATCTCTTAGATATGAAGGCTGTATTTTAGAAGAGGCAGTGGCCGGTTTGCCTGTTTTTAAATAAGCTTGTGATCCAGCGTGACATCAAGATGCTTCCAAATTGTGACTAGGGCAGAGGAATATTTATCTGCCATGTAAACAGCTGAACAAAGTTGCTGTTTTCAATTAGTTTGAGTTTGACTGAGAGGTGAAAGTCTGAGGTCGTATCTGACTTGTAAGCAATACTAGCAATCGTTGGTTAAGAGAGGTGGTTAGAAAACATTTGTGAAGTCAAAATCTGAGGCAGATTTTTTAAAACGCAGGCAGATTTCAAAGGCTGGGTCATTAGAGAACGTGAGATTTCTGTGAATCAGCATGTTACATGGTCTGATGTATTGAAAATCAAACAAATGTTAAACATATGGAAAGACCTCTATATGATGAGAAATGTGAAAAACAGGATGACTGTTTGATTTAGAAATGATAAGGAAGAGGAGCACACTGGAAGTATACAAGGCAGTGAATAGTACAGTGAAGATAAGCCTGTGCTTCTGTTTCACTCTCTGTAAGATGGTAATTTATATTTACTCACACATGATCAGCACTAGAAAATTTTCACCAAGCATGGGTAATACCACTGGAACTTTGTATCACATGGTACTTGTCCTTGGAAGGGCATTAAAAGATTACAGAAAGGGGGGAAAAAAGTATTTATATGACAAGTAAGCTATAAATCATGCTTTAGGATGTAATCCAAAGAAAGGTTGCAAAGAAATGTTTCCCGTGGGCCACATGTTCCCCAAACCACCCAATATGAGATTCTTGAATCTTGCTCTCAAGGTCTTGTTTGTCAGCAAGAGCAGCAGGTGAAACAGGTTATTGATCTGCCTTGTGATCTGAAAAATTATTGTTTTTTTCAGTGATAACTGTGTCCCAGATGTTCTTCTACCCTTGGAAAGAACCACTCAGAGTATGGCCCAAGGGGACTGAACACACAGGTCCTAGTGCCCCAGCAACATGGAGTAACCAATGGGTGAAACAACCTTCCTGCCCTTAAGATTGTTTGACATGGCTTCAAAAGAGACTAGGGACAGCCCATGCCAAGTGAGTGCTAGCACTTCAACCAGTGACTGTGCTTCCCTAGTTTGGCTGGTGGCTGGTGACTGATGACCAACTGCAATGTGATGGCACTGGCTGAGTGGCTGGGCAAGTGAGGTGAATTTCACTCGCAAGCTGCCCAGTTCAGTAGGTTTTAGTCAAGAATTCTAAGCATCCGTCACAAGGCCAGTAAGGACCTGTGCTCTCGCTCACAAGCAGGAATAAAACCAGTCTCCTCCTTGCTGGGGGAAACTGTGTTAGGAGCCAGGCTGGCACCATGAGACTGGTTTTCTGGGAGAAAAAGCAACATGGCAAGAAACATACATGCCCAGACCAAATGGCAGCAAACTTACGGTAAAGTCCCTACACGTAATCTATATTCTAATTAATACTCTGCATCATCTAATCAACAGAAATCTTCTGGCATGCATGATCTGGTTTGCAAACTATTCAGTGGAGAGGCTTTTTAAGTCTCTCCACAGATCAGAGTAATTAAGCAAAGCTGCTGGAGGGGCTTCCCTCTGCAGCTTTTTGAATACTGGGAAGGGGGAACGGTGCTTGGGAAAAAAAAAAAAAAAAAAACCAAACCAGGCAACCTCTGGCAACCCCCCTTAGCCCCGGAAGGCTCTCTGGAACAGAAAAGGGGGGGAAATTGCCTTCCTTTCCTGCTGCTGTTGAGCTGGTATCTCTCCCATTGTCCCAGTGCCAGCACTGAAAGCCCATCCTTCTTCCCTCGTGTTGAGTGTACTGTCCGTCCTAGAGCAGATGCAAAGGCGGCAGTGGGACCGCTCAACTTCGGAGCCTCTCCATCAGCCTCTGAAGTAGAAGAGCACAGCTCTCCTCACAATATGCTGTGGGGGAGGAGGAAGGAAGGACTTTGGCCCTGTTTGCTCGTGCTAATTGATGGCTTCTGTTGCAGCTATTCACACTTTTTAAAAAATGGTAACAAGTCTACTGATTTAGAAGCAAAGAATATAAACCCCACAGCCTCACCAGCGGGTGGGGTGCAGACAAAGCTGTGTTGAAAAGCGCCTGGCGGAGGCACAGCAAAGAGGCTGGGCAGAAGAAATGACCCACCTGCAAACACTGAGCTCTGCACAGGTGCACAAAACCCCTAAAATATGTCGTTTTGCTGGGATGCAGAGGGACAACCTCCTCTGCAGCAGTGCACTGCTAGAGCGGGGCTCAGTCCCAGTGGGGACCTACTCTGTGACTCCACCCCCCTGCCTCACCTTGCTCAGTTCTGGTGTTTTTCCCCCTCTATAAAACGAGGTTTCTCTCTCTGCCTTTAGTGCTTTCAGGGTGAGCAATGTCTTTCTTGCTGCAGCCCTCTCTGTGTACTGACTCTCCCCTGCTAGTGCGGTGCCCGAGAACGATTTGGAGCAGGATTCCACATCCCTGCTCTCCTGCCTGAGTAGCTTTTCCTTGCAGGCAGACATTATCTTTTCCTGCTGAGAGAGCAGTACCTTGCTTAGCAGTTTACATGTTAAGTCTATATTACAAGTCAGAGGTGTGATCACAACATGCCTGGGTGAAACCCTGCTTGCCTTAAATTAGTTGAGATATTAATTTCAGAGGTAGAGGCAGTGTATGCACTTTGGAGCCTGTGGTCTGGGTGGGCTTGCAAAGCCTGTGGTGTTTCAGCTTCCCTGGCATTGGTACCCAGGCAGCTAGACAGAGCGAGATGGGATGTGTGAATAAGCAGCACAGCAAGAGACGACTGCACTGAGTGGAGGGAGCTGGGCTCCAGCCATGAGCCAGAGCTGAGCAGGGTGAAATCTGGGTGTTTGGCAAAGCACAGCCGCCCTCAGCTTCTCGCTTTCTTGGGGACCCACTAAATGCACCTCCCTATCCAGCAAGTCCCTGGCTGCTGAGGTCAATAATTCTGCTTTAAGAAAGGCAGACTCAGTTCTCATGCAACGTTTATCTCTGTCAGAAAGACTACTAACACCCTAGCGTTGCCACTGCCACCACCGAGGTGAGTCAGCTGCTACCGGCTGCTCAGTGGGTGCCTCTGCAGCGTCTGGAGTGGGGGAGAGGCCACATCCTCCTGACCTGCTTCCCTCTGCCCAGCCCTCAGCAGTATCCACACAGAGGGCTTCACCTCTTCTCACAGCCCTCTGCATGCTCCCTGTGATTCACATCTGTGTGTACTCAGCCTGGCAATTTCTTTTTCTGATGTCATCTGAAATACAAGTTTAACAGAAGTGTTCTTGACTTTTAGTATAGAAAACTCCATAAAAAGTCAGAAGACTAGTGCAAAATAATCAATGAGATATTTAGTCATAGGTCTCCATTGCATTCACATTATAAATGGCTCAGAAAATTATTTCTACTTGTGAGATAAAATTTAATTGTAAATCACAGGAAATGGTGAGATATATATCACCTTGAGCAGGGTGGTCAACATGTTTCTGGGTCTGGAGAGAGAAAATAAAGCAAAATGTGTGCCATAACCGAGGTGGTCCCTGAGGACATTTAAGCAAAACTGCATTTCAACACAGGCAGCACCTCCCATCTCTAGAGGAATGCCACCAGCTTTCTGCTGAAGGCTCTTTCTTCTGAGCTGTACTAAGGGGCACTTTGCTGCTGCAATTCCATGATACCTAAGGCTTTGTTACTGGTTTCTTCCAATTAAGATGGTTTTATTCCAACTTAAGGTCTTCCTTAAACAGCATGAGACCAACTCACAACTTAAATGGCAAATGCACAGCAGTAACTTTCCTAGCTGCAGAAGGTGATGTAGACAAATCTGTTGCTGATACCAGCAAGTACCGAGCCGAGACCCTGTTTCTCATTTGAAGTGCATTGCTGTATCTCCTCTGACGTGTTTCTTCAGAGTGCTGAAAAAGAGGCACTTGGAGAAACAGCTTTTCCACTTGGAAAAATCTTTGACTCCAGCATTGTAAATCGAGCACTGTGGTAGGTAATCAGCAGAAATCAAAGAGTTCACATGTTTTTCTAGTGCAGAAAGAAGAAAGATCAATTTATTTAAAGTTGCAGGAATGGATTTTTCATTTGGCTAACCTGTTAGCCTGCTCCTAGAGGATGAAACCTCTGTAGGGCAAATGCCCGGATTTCTTCTGTATTTGTTTTGTGAGTTTCAATCACCAAGTTGAGTCAGAACTGCTGGCAGAGTGGCTTGTGGTCCTCCTGCCTGTGCTTCTCCTGCTGGTCACCCACCCTGAGACTTAACCACTGCCCTTCAGCAAACAATGCTGTGTCTCCTCTTCTGTGTGATTGCTTGAGTAAGGAAACAGCCTACTTTTGTGAGTGCCTCACTTAGTGATTAAAACAGGGAGGAAACAGCAACGGCTTGGAAAGGCGGGCAGCCCCAGCCCTGGAGTAAGCAGCTCTCCTGGTGCTGAAAACAAACAGTACGGGAAGGGAAGAAGGAAGCTGTTGAGTTTTGTCTAGACACAGAGAGGCTCAAGTGTCTGCCTGACTGAGAGCTTTAAATGTATTAAGGAATAGACACTATTCAGACCTTTTATTCTACTTTTCCAGGGTAATTTTCTGTTATTCACATACCAGTTTTTGTTGCAGTTTTCTGAAGGTTCACATACATAATATTTCACAAGTGAAATACTAAATCATAACCCAGGGCAAATTTAAAGCCCAGTGTTTACAATGCAGTATGTCCCCCTGCCAACATGTGAGGAATTTTAAGAATGAAATGCAGTGGCTCTAATCTAAGCACATCCACCTGAACACCTAAGCAGAGCTTCAGAACCACATTCCCCCTTGCCACCCTGCTGTCTCTTCTTTCTCGAGCTTGCCCAGCTCCAGATGACGTTGCCTTGTGATGCACATAACTTTTTCACTAACTGGAAATAGGAATCTTGCTCTATCCATTAAATACTGTATATGCAGTTTGTATATATAATATTTATATTTTCCCCCAAAGTTGTGAAATATATAAAATATAATTCCTCTAGCTGAGAGCTCATCATTCCCATGACAAGGTGCAATCAATAAATTATGCACCACTTGTGGTTATTCTGCATGTCAACTCATATTTCCATGTCGCTGTCCTGACTGTTACTGAGTGTTTGTGTTGTTGTACCTTTCCACCTCCTCAGTGTTGATTTAGGAGTTATTATTCTGGGCTCATAGTAACTGCAAGAAAATCAAGTTCCAAGTGTTTCTGCCAAAAGAAGGAAATGAAATGAGCAAGTCAACAGAAAATTCCACTTGTCAAACACCATTTGCTTACGACTGCAGCTTTGTTAAGGAAACTTAGGTCCGGACAAGTTGCCCAAAGGAAACAATTCGCCTTTGCAATGGGATAACCCCTGTGCCCAGCAAGGACTCTTGGTCGTGACAGCTGTGGTCCTCAAATGAGCGAAGAGGGAAAAAAACCAAAGCCACTTCTGACACTTACAAATTATATCTCCTGAATAATGCATGACGCATCCAGATTGGCTACAGGAGGGGGGGCTGGGGGGGATGCTTTTTCAATGGACAACCAGACGGATAAGGATTGTATTATAAGAAGAGTTTGACATACCAAGGGGGGGGGGTGGGGGGGGGAAGCAGAAAAAAAGCGCCCAAGTACTCGCACACACTTAGAGATTGACTGTCAAATCATTTCACATCTGTACCTAAAGCAAACAGACATAATGCTAACAGCTTGCTGGAGCTCAGAAATGCCACCCACTAATCAGTCCACCTGTGGAATTCTCAGTCCATCTTGCAAGTCGTGTACCCGATTGCCAAGACGCCTGACAAGAAAATGTATATTAAAACGTTGAGTAAGGCTGGAAATACAATGTGGTGTAGTATAAACAGAATGCACTCACTGGGTGGGAAAGCAGAAATGCCTTTTAATTCCTCTCACCATGACCTGGTGCCGCTTACTTCTGCCTTCACCGGCACCGGATTGCGGGAACAGATCGCCAACTGAAAGGCATATTTGCTTCTCGTGTGTGATCATGTCTCGCTCTGCTTTTGCACAAAAAAATTTAAAATAAAGTAAATAATACCCCACTCCCCAAAGCTTTGTCCCCCTTAATTACATCTCTTTCTCTCTCTCTCTGTTTATGGGTTTCATTAACAATTGCTTAAATATAGGTGTTGGCAAGATAAGGAAAAAAAAATTAGTGAGAAATAATCTTTCCTGAGTAATGAACGTGCCTTTCGGGGTAAGACAAAGAGGCAATTCAAAGGAATGGTTTGTTGAGATGGTGCGTTGCAGGAGCACAATTCTTCCCAGCTAAATTACATCGAGGATTACAGCGTCGAATTGCCAGTCGCTATTTAACGTGCTGGCAAAATGATCATTTTGCTCTTTTCATATCCAAAAGGAATATAAGGGAATGAAAGGGACAAGTTTAGTAAGATTGTAAGAGGAGACAAGAAGAGCTGGGGAATGACCTGGGGAGGATAATTATTCTGTACAAGGCACCATCAGAAGGTTACGGAGTTTGTGGTGTAGCAGGAGGCGGCACAGCACAATTAGATGCTTTAGCTACTGTTTTCTATACGTTCCGAGCTTCTACATTTGCACAGTAGCCGTTTCTCTGAGTACAAAATGCTATTTTAACATCTGTTCTTTTAAGGCTATTTGCTCTGGGAAAGCAGTGCGTTTTGCCATAAATTTAGGTCATTAATTTGTATCTGTTCTTTGTTTATTTAAGAAACAGGACAAAAGGGCAGCTGCTGAAACATTTGGCTGTGCCGAGGGGTAGTGAGCTTAGCATGCTGGAGTTGTGTATGCGACCAGCTTGAGTGTGTATCTGCAGCTAGAGGACAGAACTTTACGGAAAGCCTTTGCCCAGGCGTGTGATGTTCCTTGATCCGCTGCAGCCCTGCCCTCCTCATTACGTTCTTTTGGAGGGGTAGCCATGTACAGGGACAGGGAGGGGGGTACACACAAGGATGGGGGCTGCATGCTGATAAGCACAGCAAAAACCTGGGTAGCTGCTGTGTGGGAACACTAGTGCTGCTGCTGTTTTTAAGGAGGGTTTGTAAAGCAACTGCCTTTTACTGCATTTAGTCAAAAGGCTGCAGTTGGCTACCAAAAGTAACACACTACAAGCAAGTTTGACCTATATAATTGGACATTTATAAAGAAAAGAACAATCATACCTAGTAAATTGATTATTAGCAGCATTTAATGCTCTGAAATTGGTCTTTAAATATGGAATAATTTCTGAAGTATTATTGATATTCTGAAGCATTAAGAGAAGTTTTATTTATTCTGTAAGCCTTCTGGACTCAAACACTGGCATTTTGCTAAACAGTGTGCTCTTCAGTGGTGCGTGATTTGTGTTTGGTAAAGAATTTTTCTGATCTTCACTGGATCTTTAGAAGCAGTAAATCTTCAAGTGTGTTGGGTGCCCAGACACACATGGCAGCTCCCAAGGGCAGGTTTTTAAACCACTTTAGGCTTTTACTTCCCTAATCAGTGGGAAAGAGCACCTAAATGTCTTTATAAATCTGACTCTGAATCATGCACCACTGAGGAGCATACTATTTAGCACAATCACAGTGTGACTATTATAAAGGAGATGAAATAAAAAAAACTGTGTCTTACCAAAGTATTTGGAGTAAACCCAGCAGTTTTCAGCAGATCCACCTTTTTAAACAGTGAGATTGAGCAACACTTTTTAGTTTGCTCATATAAATATTAATATCCTTAATATTATCACAGTTTGACTCATGACTTCTAGTACCAAGGTGCTTCTGAGTGCTGCAGGACTCAACATGAGGGTTATGCCCCTTTTCTGCTCTCCCTGGTCATGTTACTGTCCAGTCTTTGGAAGATCTTTCATGCCTTATGCCCACAGGGCAGGTCCTGCTGGCTCCTTTAGCTGCTCTATCTTCCCAAGGCTCCAGTCTTGTTCATCCTTGATGTGGAGACAACTTGAAAGAAATGGGATGGCAACCAGAACAAAGGAGAGTTGACTGGGAGAAGGAGCCTCAAATGGAAGAGTGAGGAGCAATGAAGAAAAAAGGAGGGAGGGCTGGGGTTAACAGACTGAAATGGTGAACAGCCCAGGATGAAGCCACTAGAAGCAAACAGGAGGGAGAGGGATGGGTTAGAGGGTTGAGGGGGTCAGGCTCAGGGGAGCCAAGACTTTACCTTGATCCTTAGTTGACCTTGAGAACCACCACAGACTTTAGTGTGTCCTTGCCCTGCTCCAGCCACCCCAACCAGGAGGAAAGTGAAGTTCAAGGTGGGCCTAGAGCCCAAGGCAGTGGCTACACAACTCCAGGAGCTGGGCTGCCACTGGCACTGTCTGTGAGCAGTAGCTTGTCCAACACAGAAACTGTCAGCAGCATGAGTTTTACCACATGTCTAAAAAAGAGTTAAAATTAAATTTCTCCAAGAGCATTTTTGTTGTGGAAGAGTAAGAAAGAGGGTGTCAGAGCCTGCCAGGGTTTTGCACTGCAAAGACAGCCCATATGGGTATCAGAGAGATTTTCCTTCACCCCTGTTAGCCGGTCATTGCTGGCAGAGAATATGCAAACTTGTGTCTTAAGATTGGACTCTATAGGAGACTGCTGGGCAGATCAGTCATATTAAAATGTATGGATTTCAATGTAAAACCTCAAGCAGGCAGGATGACAGCTCTGCAGTCTTGGGGTTTTGAAGGCTTCTTGCTACATACATGCTCCAGATCAGACCATCTATGTAAGGTAGCTCATTTTTATCTGTCTGGGTAATTTGGTAAAACAGAGTAAGAGAAAAGTAAATTAACAGTCCAGGAAATCATAGAATCATAGAATTGTTAGGGTTGGAAGGGACCTCAAGGATCACCTAGTTCCAACCCACTTGCCATGGGCAGGGACCCCTCACTCTAGATTAGGTTGCTGAGAGCCACTTCCAGCCTGGCCTTAAAAACCTCCAGGGACGGGCCTTCCACCACCTCCCAGGGCAACCTGTTCCAGTGTCTCACCACCCTCATGGTGAAGAATTTCTTCCTAACATCCAATCTGAATCCACCCATTTCTAATTTTTGTTTTTCATTCCCCCCAGTACTATCATTACCTGACACCCTAAAAGTCCCTCACCAGCTTTCTTGTAGGCCCCCTTCAGATACTGGAAGGTCACAATTAGGTCTCCTCAGAGCCTTCAAACCAAACTAAAACTCTCACTTTTGTGAAATCAGGGCCCTCAGGAACATGCACTTGTTTTGTGAAAGGTGTGAACTATTGTAGCCATATGCTTCACATTTAATATTCACAAAGAAAAAGAAAAAATATTTTGCTGGTTTGAATAATACAGCATATTGGAGCACAAGCTATTTTGTCTTTGTAACTCAAAATCTAAAACCTATAGGTCTTGCTCACTCTTTACTCACACAACACTTTTACCTACTTGTGCATAAAGAAGACTTTTAGAAAGTGAATTAAATGCTCCAAGAGTGAGAAGCAGGACTTAGGTCCAGATCTAGGAAATGGATGGAGTGTACCATGTGAGATTGGACTTGCTTTTAAAGAACAGGCTGCTCTGTTAGAAACATATTCAAATGTCATTGTGGCTTTCCATGCTTTCTGCAGGTAAAGTGAAAACTAGTAGCTGGACTGGAAAGATTAAATACCTGAACCAAAATGCCTAATTCTTCATTCAAAAGCAACAGGTGGCTTGCTGAAGGTGGCAGAGGCTGTTCTTCTGCTAGCTGGGAACTGATTTACTGGTTATTACATTCAAGGAAGCAATGTGCTTTTCACATGTAACCTCTCTGCACTTTAACTTCCCCATCTGTAAAAGAGCAGCAAAATGAAAAGCTCAGCTTTCTGAAGTGTTTTGGGGTCTTCAGATGAAAATGTTGTATATGTTGTACAGCTACATCAGTGCACATATGTGCACATGTATATGTACAAATTCATGCATGACCTTTTTTTTTCTGATTGAGAACATATATTACATATCTTTATATTTATATTTGTATTGTGTACAATTGTATTTATATTCCAATTCCAGTACAAATACTCTTTTCTACCTATATATCACCATCTTTTATAGAAAATTTCAAAGGACTGAAATGTCTGAGTAGATTATTCATAACACTCAAAATTCATTGCCTTTTTGATCACAAAACTTAAAAATGCCTATCTGGGAAATGTTTAAAGGGAAAAGGATTATAGAATAGCAATAAAGGCTGATTTTACTGAATTTTGTGTTATTCTGATCACCAAAATTGTGGAAGATATGCTGTCCTTTTTCTCTTCTGCTAACACTCTGAATGTTCTTACAAAAGCATCAAGAAATTATTCTGTAGGAGCTATTTCATATCTCCTTACTATTTAAATTTGATTTAATTGTCTTTGAAGAAGGGTCCCCTACTCTTTTTACATACCCACCCCCCTTTGAAACAGGAGTGAATTTGGCTAGCTGCTTTGGGAATAGGTCATGTTCCTACATAATTCTTTTTTTTGCTTCAAACTAGTATATTTTTCATCAACGACACTTCACAACAAGGAAGAACGGGTGTCAGGTTTCAGTCTCATATGTTCTGTAATTTTACATTCTGTGGCAATGCCCACGGTGCTGGAATAATTTGAAAGAGAACTACAATCTTTCCAAGTTTTGTAGAATAAATGTTTAGAATTGGTAAGAGTTTTGAAATGCAAATGTCACATTTTTTTTGAACAGTATGTGATTAATTCTTAAAGTACCAACAATGCTTGCCTGTGCATGCAATTACTGATGGGGATGGAGATAAGACACCTGCAGGCAAAAGAAATGTAGTTACCATTTTAGACAGTAAACCTGCAGGGCTTGTTATTTAAAAGCAGAGACCCAGCCCACTGAGATGGGGTGCCAAGTCTTGACAGTTCAGGAAGGTTCCTATGCCCCTGAACTCTCCAGCAAAATTTTCCTCAGGACCATCACCATGAACTCAGCTCTGCCTGACCTGCTTGGGGGGACTCCTGCAGGCTGGGAGCCCAGGTACATCAGCCTAGCGTGGGTACACCCAGGAACCACCTTACTGATAAATTACAAGTCATATGGGGTCATTGCCACCAGAACTGCCATAGTCCCAGCTTCAGCCAGGGACATGGGAGGAAGGAGAGCCACAGGCAAGACGAAGTCTCAGCTTGTCAAGTTTTGGCTTACCCCGTTGCAGATGATTCCAGCAATGGGTGAATTGCCACTTAGGGTCTTGACTCACATGAAGAGCAGAGAGGTTTCTGTATCCTCCTCTTTCTCAGTGAGTAGGACTGCTGATATCTGCAAGTTACCCCAGACCATTAGGCAGCAATGGGCTGGGCCAAGAGCATCCAACACTGAACTAAAAATGACTTTCTTACCCAGCAGACTCTAGGGGAATCACCACATAGGCAGTGAGTTTGGTATCCCTTGACCTGCCTGCAACAGCTGAGTTTCAGTCCCCTGCATCACCTGGCTTTGCTTACCAAAACTCCAGGAAAAGTCCCCTGACCTAGCTGTATTGTGGGTAGCCAAGAAAGCAAACTGTGTGCTATGGACTGGTGACACACAGACTGCATGCAGTGGAGAGAGGGGAGATGGCACATGAAAGGCAGTAAGAATTCAGGAGCATGAATTATTGGAAGGGAGTCCTTGCCACCCATATCCTGCACCAGGTCCAACCACAGGACTGGGTGATGCCTACGAAGTTTAGAGATGGAAGCCATAAGAGCAGCCAAAACTGGTGGCAGTGATCACAACAGGCTTAAAACTCCAGCAGCTGGACTGCTGCCATCAGTCTTTGTAGAGCACAAAGAGTCATGGTCATTATGTTCCTGCCTGAGGTCCATTTCACTTTACCTTTCCCTCCTTCCTCTGCAAAACCAGAAAGTCTCTCTGACTGCCATTTAAATACTTCCTGTGACAGTTTTGGTAACAATTGCTACTCCAAAAAGTATCCTGATACATCTTCTTGAAAAGAATGTTTGGCCTCCAAAACCCATTTGCTAGCAACATCCATTGGCCTCAGTGTGGTGCTCTCTGGAGCCACTGCTTGAGCAACTTGTGCTCTCCTGAGTGATCACAACAAGCTATTAGAAGGAAAACGTGGGGCTCACTCTAGTTCCTCTGTATAAAATCTCCTTCCCATTCCCATTCCTTCTCCCATCACTCACACTAGGACATCATGCTTCAAACAGGAACAGGCCTGAATTTGAAAACGGGTACCTGGCTCTCCCATTTGGGTTGTCACAGAATCTGCTTGGAAGAGATCTCAAAGTTTACCCAGTTCAACCCTCACTGAAGGGTCAACACTAAACCATATGCTTAATCCCAGATCCACATGCTAATCCACATGAACACCTCCAGGGACAGTGCCACCACTGCCCTGAGCAGACCATTCCAACATTTGATAATCCTTTCAGTGAATAAATATTTCCTAATATCCAACCTAAACCTCCTCTGGCACAGCTTGAAACCATTTCCTCAAGTCCTGTTGCTTGCCACCAAGGACAAGAGGATGGCCGCCTCCTCACTCCAACCTCCCTTCAAGTAGTTGTAGAGAGCAATGAGGTCTCCTCTTAGTCTCCTCCAGACTTCCTCAGCTCCATCCCCAGCTTCCTCAAATGTTCTTTATAGGTCATGTGCTCCAGGCCCTTCACAAGTCTCACAGCCCTTCACTGGACGTGCTACATTTTCTCCAACTGTAGTAGGATTTAGATTTCAGAATTTGTTTTAATCCTAGTTTTATTTTAGCCTGACAGCTGATTCATTTAATATTTACTGCTGCTGTGAAAAAGAGGTCTACATGGCAGGCAGAAATGTGATCTTCTCCCACGATGTTTAAATAAAACTCTGTGATTATGTCAATGCAGACTGTAATCTAGTGATGGGACTTGCTGTGGTTTAATCCACCCAATTGCACTGGCTTCTCAGAGTATTGACTTCAGAGTTCAGGGCTGGATTCCCTTCTTTGTAATAGATCTGCTACATAACACCAGGCTTGGCCATGTCTAAATGTCTCTGCTTGAAGATGATCCCAACTTTCAAATGCAGAGATTGTAATCTGTAAATATAACATTTGCCATCTGAGGACTCCAAAAAATCCCTTTTATTTCCTGTAAAGAGCATTCAATGTAAGAATAAAAAGAGCTAAATTAAAGCTAAATTGATATTATCATCAACAAACACTAGTTTAAATGAATAATCTTGTAAATGGATTAGCAGTCTGCACTCTTGGAATCCACTGCACATGTGCTCCAACCTATGATATCTACATGTAAAAGATTATGAGTTGTTTTTTCCATATTTAAGTTAGAAACTAAGAATTCTGTATTTTAAAACAATTCAATTTGTTATGTAGGATTTTTTGTCATTTTTCTTTCTCTCTTGATGTTTGCAAAGGCTTTTAGGAGTAAAGAATCTGTCTCTCTGATTATAAAGAGAAAACAGTTAAGTGACATGAATCTTTGTCAAATGCATAAAAAAGCTTCCTGGATTAATTACTCTATTTTTGCTAACATTGAAAGAAAATTACCAATTTCAGTTGTTTCTTTAAAGTACAAAGAGGGAGGAGGAAAGAGTTCAAATACAGTACTGCTACAATAATAGCATGGCTACAGTGTCATAGGACAGGATTTAACCAAAACGAGGCCTTCTAACTATAACTACAGATACCTTCAGCAGTTCAGACTACTTCCTACCATAAAATAAGTGCAGGATAATTTAAATTAATATAAAATACCCTTTAGGGGGGCATATTCTTAAACTGTAATTACACGATGAATATTTGGTACCTATATTTGGTATATAACGAGGACTAATATTGTATTCCCCAAACAGGGACTTAATAACAATGCAAACTACTGAAAACTTCATTAAATGAGCTAACAGCCTAGAAAAGAGATTTAAAGGTGAATGAGGAGAAAATCAGAAACTTCAAACGTCTCTCCTAATATAAATTTCAATCTTTTATATTAAACTTGAACTGATGCAAGCCTCAATCCAAGAGCTCAAACTGAAACCAAGCTGAGCCTAAAGGAAACCCCCATAACTGAAGATCCTGCCCTCGCTCTGAGGACAAATGTCTCTGGTGGGGTTTGTGCTCAGCCCTGTGCAAGGATGTGTCACCAGTTCCCTGGCCACGCTTTCACCTGAGGCTGTGGAGCATACAGGGCAGCTTGAGATGGCATTGGTGCTGCCAGGCAACCCTGCCAAAGCAGAAGATTTGCACCACAGCATAAGCCTCTACAGCTTTCACTAAAGAGCATGTCTCTTGGGTTGGGAAAGAGAGCAGGCTCCTACTTTGCAGTGCAGCTGTAGAGCAGGATGTGCGATGCTCACTGACCTGTGGGTATATTATGTATTATGCAGTGCATTTGCTCCTGCTCCCCAATCCAACTGTGAGCTGGAAGGCTTCTCTGACCCAATGGCAACACTACTTGCCCAGGGTAGAAAGCCTTGCCACAATCTCTCCATCCCTGGGAGGGTCTTATGTAAATTGAACTGTGCAAAAGTGTCAAACACTATCGTGGGAAAACATAATGTACCTTCTGCCTCACCCAGTTTTAAGGAGGCGGTTGTAATGCCTATGGGCACTGCTTCTGTGCTTGGGGCAAGGTGGTATCTGGGCAGGTATCAGAAAGCATTACATAACTGGCAACTCCCTTAAGGTTCACCAGCTTTTCCAAACTCAGGCTACATATTTTCATAAATACTTCTGCCTGCCAGTGTCAGGCACCTTCTTCTGCCATCTCAGGTAAAATACACAGAGCAGCTCACCTCCCTCCAACCCAAAAAGCCTTCCTCGACACACACCAGGGACTCCTGTGCAGCACAGTGAGGCTGTGGGTCACACATTCCCAAATGCCCAAATCCCACCTTGCAGCAGGGGGTACCTTGTTGAGTATTTTCATGTCAGGTTCAGTCTTACAACACGAATGCAGCCAAAGTGTCTCACAGGTTGCTCCCCTTTCCTCTGACAAAGGCTTTGAGGCAGCTCACATCCCTTGAATGCCTTTTCTACCACATAAATAAGTGTGAGCAAGTGCCTGTCTTATCATGAGCAGTATTACTTGCAGCTGCAGCATTGTGCATCACTTCACTAAGTAGCTATATATATGTATCTATATATCTGTATGTGTAGATTTATGGATGTGAGTACAAGCTATATATGGATGCATACAGATATATATGTATATATTTGTGTGTCTTTATGCATATATGCATCTGTGGTCATTTACCTGTGTGTTCAGCAGGGCAGGCAGTTCAGAGCATGCATCCAGTCCTACTCTGGCAAAAAGGCTCTGTCTGTCACGTTTCAGATCTAGAAACAAATTATATACTTGCAAAGTGCACAGTAGTACCTTTGCTCAGCTCTGATCACTTTTGGGTTTACTCCCTTATGAATCATCTCCCGCTGACCTGCTTTTTTTCAACAGACCAAACAGACATAAATATTGGCAGAATTTCCTTTAATCCTCCAAGGCATCCATGCCTTGCTCTCCATCCTGAGTCCTAAGCTCTCTAATGTCCTTGAGTCAGTTTCCCAAAATGGAGTGCCTACATCCTTTCCGGACTCATTTTCACTCTTTCCCTTTTGCTAACATTGGCTTTGACAGGAGAATTGTCTCCTTCCTCTCCACTCATTAGATAAATCTACATCCTACCCTACACAGAGGGGAGAATGGATGGAGTAGCTAGATATTTTGGACATGAAGTGGTACCTTTGTGGGTCCCTAATTCACTCTTCCAAGTCTCATAATTGCCAACAGAGGTCTTTTTTCCTTCTCATAATGTACAAAATGATCTGCCCTTTTATGATTGCCTTGAGAATATCCCACAAAGCTGACGGTGAGGGAGCAGATGCCTCATTCAATTCCAAATAGAAGGAAATCTGTTGTCTCAAATAATCCCTAAATTCAGACACTTTCAGCCAGCTATTATCAAGAGACCACATTTTAAGAGCAGATGTGTTATTAAGGCTGAGAAATGTTATGAGTACTTCGTGATCTGACAAATGAATTCAGGCTATCCAGAATTCCAACATTTGATCTTTTAATAATTCAAAAAAATGAAATGGAAACCACTGGGAGGGAAAGGGAGGGGTCCCTCCCACAAGACACTGATCTGGAATTTTAGGGGTCCCCTACATTTTCTGGAGAATACTACCAGTGGAGATTTGGGGCTCCTGATGCCTACACAGATATTATACTTTCTTGCCTGTGGTGGCTTAGACCTCTACCTCATAAATTAATCTTTCAGTTTTGCTGCCCAGGCTTGTGCCTTGCGCCTAATGAAAAGGTTCATTTGGATACAGCGGCATTTAGAGGTTACTAAAAAGGCAAGTCTGGTTTTCATCTCACTTAGGCATATGTGACTGCACTGCCTGCAACAGAGCACTTCTGCTTCGCACATGTGTGAGGGAGGTTAGACACAGGGCTGGGGTCATGCCCAAGGGACATGAACAGTCCGTTAAAGTTTGCCTTGCCAATGCAATAGCTAACTTGCTTTTCACTGGGCACAACATAAAAATTGCTATGACTTTAAGCAGGAATCTGGAGAAACTGCACACATTCTCTCCTGCCCTGAAGTTCCTTCCTTCAGCTAATGCTTGTGCTGGTGTCCTTGGGCCAAATGGATCCTGGTTGCCTATGTGGGCAGCAGGCAAAAAGCAAGCAGTGCCACAGCCCTGCATCATGGGGAATTCCACAAATAAATGTGTGCAAGAAAGACAGGAAGGTACAGTGATACAAGGTGTTGGGACACTGCTGTTCAGACAGCAGCCAAATGAGCAGTCTGGGTGTGCAGAGGAGCATAGGTGGCCATTCACCTGGCTGCAATAAGTTAGCTTGCTCATTGCTGATACTGCCCACAGGACAGCTTGCTGTGTGTTGCTTGGCTCTGGACTGACACCAGGAGTGCTTTGTCCTACTCACAGACACAAAAGTGAGGAAGTCTCTCCCTCACCACTGAAGAGTTGACTTCACAGATTCCCCCTTCCCCTCCTGAGTCATTTGCACTTCCAGTACTCCGTAGCTGCTATGTGGGGAGACAAGCAAGCTGTGACAGACATAGTGAGCCTTTTCAGCACCCACAAACTCTCTGCTCCTATTTGCGCGGCTCCAAGATGATAAAAAAGTCTGCTTTTGAAATTCTCCCTAACTCTTCTGGGGACACTTTACAGAGGAGCGCAAGGGCATATTACCATTCTCAGTATGCTGACCAAGGAACCACAACGCTGAGAGGGTTAGTGATTTCTCCAAGAAAGAAGTATCAGGGTCAGAAATCAGAGGTACTGTTGCATCACCGGGGTTGCACTGCCACTCCACAAAACTGCAAAACATACAGAGTCCTTTCTCATAATATGTACTGGGCTATACACACCTCTAGGTACTTGCAATGGGAAATCCTTGGAGATGAAGACAGACAAATCCCTGGGGGGAGGGGAGGGGGGGGCCGAAATCCAGTTAGAAACTGCATTACCAGGGATCAGCCCTAAAGCAGAAAAACTGCAGATGAAGCTTTCAAAGATGCCTAAGTGACACGGGTGCTCAGATTAAAAACTCTTGCATGCATTCCCACAGAAAGCATTCCAGTTTTTCATCAATACCTCCTTCAGTGTTTTTTATTAACTTTACCACTTGCAAATTTGAGGTTGTAGAAGAGGCCACATGACCCCAAATGAGGTAGGGCTGCAATAATCCCAGTAAGCCTCTAGGAGTGTCTTGCAGCACCCCCATATCTAATAAGCTAGCCTTGCCACTACTGGCTGCAACAATATGTTGCACTGGTCCAGGAATCAAAGCCAAACACAGCTCAGACATGCCATCTGTAAAAAATTATACCTTCCTCCCCACCATTCTAGGGTTTTTACTTCAATTTGGTCATTCTGAGCTTTTCTGATCATTAGAGAAAGCCTCCTGCCTCTAAGCAGGTTTGTTCAAAAAACGTATTCTGACATCTTTTGCTTCTGAGCTGAAAAAGAGGCAGCCTGCATAGAAACCTAGTTTTTCTCACTCAAATGTACCACATTTTAAATTCAGAAACAAAGAGATGCACACGGGTAAGTGAAAGCACATCTTGCAGAGATCATCCAAAAGCTCCTACATCTTTTGGACTTCTATGATTAGCACAACTTGACGACCACTCCATCTGAAGGAAGAAATGAGAAATTATGAGGGTCACTGAGCACTCTGTGTATCTATGAGCGCTGCAGTTATTTAACAAGTTGGTTATCATAGTGAAGACACCAGAAGGGCTGCACTCCTCAGTGGGCTCCACATGCTCCACTGCCTGTGCACTGAGGTGGCTCGGCCACCACAGAGAGGACAAGTTAGCAACCCCCCCAAACCGAGAGTGTTTCCCAGCAGCCGGGGATGGGGTGTTATCCTCATGTTTGTGATTCTTTTTCACAAGAAGATTGCAATGTGTGTGGGTCTTTTTTTCCTTTCTTTTTAAATGTACATTTAATCTAAGCAGTAATGCAGGAGATCTGAGGTGCTAATGTATGATGTGAGGAAGGACTGAAGTCTCCTTGGGGGGAGAGGGGGTGTGTCTTTTTGGCAGAGACTTGCCTTAGTGGTAGGTTTGAATGAGGAATGTTATGCACACCAAAAATCACTCACAGGACACATGCACAAAGGTGAAAGCTTGACTGGTGCAGGAGGGGAGTTTCCCGTCGTTACAGTGCTCCCCCCATAGCCCTTTTGCCCATTCCTGTGATACTTGTCCCATCCTGATTTCTCAATTTCCACCTTCTCAGTAGACATGTGATGCTTCCTCAACAAATACAGGTCAGACCTTCTGGTACACATGCTGCTGCAGGGACAGGACTGGCACATTTCCAGGTCCTATCTAAAATGGATGAAGTTTAATGTGTGAGGTGTACCTGCCCATGCAGGGTGGTTGGAACTAGGTGATGCTTTGGGTCCCTTCCAATCCTAATAATTCTGTGATTCTGTGAGGCTGGATATGTGGATAGAGGTCAGAGTAACAATTTTCCAAACTGAATTCCTTACTCCTCTGGGCAAGCAGTGATGCCAGGTTTTCTGAAGCAGACATAACCATCATACCATTGGCCCAAGCAGCCCCACCAGGTTTCACCAGTTCTAAATCAGTTACTGGAATAAATAGCAGTACTAATTAGATTAGTTCTTTCTGATCAGAAAATGATGTGAATTAGCAAAAAAAACCCCACACCAGATATAAATGCTGGGGGGGGAAGAGAATCTAACAATATTTCACATTACAACTTTTTTTCAAGTCAAGCTTTTGAAATGGAAAGTTAAGGGTTTTTTTAAAAGCAAGTAGTAGACATTTTTAAAAATGAATGTGCCCACTCACACTAACTTTTCCACTATATTCTACCATAATAAAAAACTATTTTTGTGTGATTCCCTAAGTAGTGTTATGATAGATGAGTTTGCAGTGTACAGGTATACTCTTTACAACATGAAAGATCAAAATATTTTTAACTGTGTTGGAGGCTTATAAATGTTAAACTGCTTGGTCATTATTCGTTTAAGAGGTATAATCAGGACAGTGATGTCATTGCAAGTTAGTATATTTGATTAAAGAAGTTGTTTCAGTGTGACACAAAACCTCCAGAGGTACCTGCATAAGCCTGAGAAATGTATCTATCTATGGAAAGGAAATATCTAGTCAGTTGCCTTATATTTGGTGCCCACCATGTTCAATAGTATCACAGAATCACAGAACATTTGAGGATGAAAGGTACCTCTGGAGGTCATCTTGTCCAACCCAAAAAGAATCACCTAGAGGAGGCTGTCTGGGACCATGTCGACAGCTTTTGACTTTTTCCAAGGATGGAAACTTGCAAACTCCATCACCTCTCTGGTCAACCTGTGTCAGTGCTCAGTCAACCTCACAGTGAAAAATTATTTTCTGATGTTTAGAAGGAGCCTCCCAAGTTTCATTTTGTGATCATTGCCTCTTGGCTTGCCACTGGACACTGCTGGGAGCAGCCTGACTCCATCTTCTTTACACCCTCCCTTCAGATACTTCTACACATTGATGAGACTCCCCCTGAGCTTTCTCTTCTCCAGGCTGGATGATCCCAGATCTCTCAGCCTTTCCGCATAGGAGATGCGCTCCAGTCCCTGCTAACCATCTTTTGGGCTCTTTTCTGGACTCTTTCCTGTAGCTCCTGTCGTGGATATGCCCTCAGAAATGCACGGCAGATCCATCAACGAAAATAAAAGTTTATTTATATATATACAAACTCTGTAACGGGGTATTTACAATCGCCCTTCACAGGTATCAATATTCGGTTAGTGGAACTATCTTTACAGAATGTTATGTATGGGCATTTAAACCAAAATGATTCACAGAACTTAGAATCTAAACTGAGTCAGAGAGTGGCGGGGGAGGGGTTGGTCAGTGACCGGCAACCCTCCACCCGGAGCAATATAAACGCTATCCTAAACGAAGCTCTACAAAGGGCTTGGCTTACTCACAAGCTGAGAACTTCGTGGAGTCTTTCCTCAGTAATGTTTATAATCCAGACAACGTGGCACGGATGTGCCGTAATGAGGAGGCAGGAAATGGCGCTGGCCGCGTGGCCGCACCGCGTGGCTCTGCTGTTCTCTCCCAGGATACAAAATTCCTCGCTCAGAGGGGGGCAGTGGCAGGTCAGCAACGCTGGTTCACACGGGCTACCAGGTTTTCTCCTACGATGGATCACGCAGCGGTTGATCCCACGGAGTGCTGTCCACGGCACCGC
Organism: Melanerpes formicivorus; assembly: GCF_026170545.1. NCBI lineage: Eukaryota > Metazoa > Chordata > Aves > Piciformes > Picidae > Melanerpes > Melanerpes formicivorus. The sequence continues at coordinate 32,960,569 of NW_027142354.1, forward strand.
ACACAGCTGGGACGGTGGCAAAAGGGCCACGAGGCCTCCCGAAGCACTGGCTGGCACGCACGCACACACAGGCTCCAACACCGAGGTGGGGGGGGGCTCATTTGCCAAACGACCCCTATTTACCATTTGCCCCAGTGAATACTGGCCCAATAAGCATCTGTTGCCAACGCAAACATTAACCAATGAACTACCAGCTACCAAATATGGCCTGAGTATATGCTATACTCGGGGAAACAAACATATAGCCTGCCTCTAGTACTGCAGGGGTGAGACCACGCCCAGGTAGGCTGTTTACCTGGACTCAGTGGCGCCAGGATTCCCCCTGCTGCCTCCAGAAAGGAGGGGGGGACCAAGGAGGGTTAACACATACAGAAATATATCCTACCCAAATGTTTGGGGCACAATCCTGATCATAAGCATCCTTCACTACAGCTCCATATTGTACTAGAGAGGCCAGATTTGGACACAGCACTCCAGGTACGGCCTCACCAGTGCTGATTAGAGGGGAAGGGTCACCTCTGCTGGCCTGCTGGCAGTCATCCCTCCTGATGCAGTCCAGGCTATCATCAGCTGCTTTCACTGTAAGAGCACATTGCTGGCTCACATTCAACTTCATATTCACCAGGACCCAAGGTCCTTTACGTAAAGCTTCTTTCCAGCTGGCTGCCCCATGTATTACATACATGGCATGTTGTAGAGTGCAAATCAAGGAGGCAGTTTGCTGTGATTAGAAGGACTTTTCTCAGATATGAAACAGTGTGATACCTCAAAGAGGTAGATCCTCGGCAGTAGGTATATAGGGTACATTGCTCTTTCTAGTGATGTCTAGGGTAATGATGCCATCAGTAGTGGGCAGAGTTAAGGTTCACAGAGCTCTAAGGATGAATCTTTCAAGCATATTTGGAAGCATCTTGAAAACTTTGTCTTAGCTTAGAATTTCCAAACTGAATATGAAACAGACTCAACATAGGAGACTTTTTTTTTCTCTTATAGTACAGATCTGCATTTACAGCCTAAGTGTGTTAATTAAGCATTGGATATACAATTTTCCAGAGATTCCTTCCTTTACATTTTCTTCAAAAATGTCTTGGGTAAATCTTGCTTGCAAGTCATACCATCATTATTCTAAGGGAAAAAAATTAAAAAAAGAGAATGCCTGTTCTGTGCAAAGTTTATGTGCTCTGCAAGAGTTTATTTGTGGCACTTACAATCACAGAAGGAGTTCTGGGTGATGAATACATCCAAGCCTTCAGTGCTATAATACTACTATACAGTACTAATGCTGATTTGTCAAACCATCTGCATTTTCCTATGGGCAATGTTTCTTCATCTGTGAACTCCAAGTTACACAGATCCTGTGGCCACTTGTTTTACTAAGTGTTATGGTTTGGAGCTGGTAGTTTAGCCTAGTGTCTCAGTTATAAACAAGAATAGGGACTTTCTGGACATCTTTGAGTAAAAGGTAAATAAATTGCCAATGGATACAGAAGAATAACAACTAAGCTCTCTGTATCATTCCATTGGCTTGCTGGCTAGGATACAGTTTTCTGCACAAACTATCCTTTTTCCTTCTTCACTTCTTCTCTGTGCAATTTTGCTTTGCATTGCTCCCTTATCCCTTTCCTGACCTTCTGCTGGCTCAATATTGTGTCTGTGAGGCAAGGTGAAGGGAAAAAAAGGGAGGAGGTTGCCAACAGTCCCCCTGGACCATCCAGGAGGATGATTCTGGTCGAGGGCACCCTTGTATTTGTGTTTTTCTGAATTGTAAATATATATAAATGTATTTTGTACATACTCATTGAATTGTATACTTCTAGATTTTAGTTTACCTTTTGGAAATATAACTTTCACTTTGCTTCTGAGTTTGTTTTTTGGGGAGAGGAATTTACTCTAGGAGTACATTCCAATTAGTTGTGGGAATAATTCCAACCCACCACACTACGTAATAAAATTTGGCTACTTGAAAGTATACTTAAAGCATATGCTCTACTGAGAGTTCAAATTTAAGTGTCACTACAGTGCCATTCTAAAGCACCAGAGTGCTATTGAGCAAGAGGGCAGTACAAAGAAGAAGATTTCTAAATTTTAGGGTAAGAAAAAAAATAAAGTATCAGGGGGAAAAACAATCCTTTCTTTTAATGTTGTCAGGAAGGATGGTTTTCTCAACACTACTTTTAAATACAAAACAAAACACCTACCAAAAGGATATATATATGTAAACCCATAAATATGTGATTACTCAGGTCAGTCTTTTTAGGTTAGAAGATGACAGGGGGATAGAAATTGCTTTTTTACCAGCAATGTAAGTATATCACTATCGACAGAGAATTTACCATCTCCCATAATCAGATGCCATCTCTAGAAATACACTTATTCCTTAAAAACAATCAGCTGCAAATTTGAATGTACACCAAATTCTATAAGGAAACATTTTAGCTATGTGTATTTTCATGTACTGCTCCCTTGCCTCTTTCTCTTCATTCCTGCTGGTGATGTGTGAACTGCTGTAAAATAAAGCCAGCTAGCACGACCTTTCTGCACTTTACCACAGCCTCCTTATTACGCTGGGTTTAGGTAACAGGGTTGCACCTTTTTTGTGTGTGAAGAGGAGAACTTGCCTTCACAGCCTTGCATGCAGAAAGGCCTGTCTACAGCAAATCAAGTTACATTCTGCTTTCCGTGTTTGCATAAAACTCCCACTGACATGAATAAGACTTCTGTGTATATCATGCTGTGTAATAAATAGCATTCAAAACAGAACCTATGCAAAGCTTTCTCACTGTTTCAGGCTACCAATTTATCCTTGTATTTACAGAATATTGATGTAAGCAGATGCCCAAACTGCCTGTCATTTTAAAAATATGCAGAGATGACTGATGCAGTGGCTACTGACTACAAAACCACTGCAAACTTTCCAGTCTTGCCAGTCACTCTGTTCTGCTCCCCCAGGCCACAGCAAAAAATGCCCTCACCCTACTGAGCTCCACCCACATGCACACATTCACCTGCTTGGCAAATGATTTGCAGCTGAGCTCACCCTTACCTTTACTGGCACACAAATGTCTTTGCAACTATGTTGTCTCTAAACTGGGGACAAGGTAGGAAAAGAGAAGCACAACTCCTGATCTAACAGGTTTTATGTAGAAGGGTTTTCTACAGATCTGTCTGTTAAAAGCAACAGATAATTTCTGATCCCTTGGGCACTTCTGATCCCAAAAGCAGAGCAGTAGCTTCTACAATAGTCGGAGACATGACAGACCAGTTCCCTCTTGCCACAACATGTAGACCTCTGACTTTTCCTTATTTCCAGCATCAGAGGGAAGACTTTCCTCTCCTTTCTCCCATTTGTGATGTTCTCTCAGAGTTTCTGGGTTTTAATAAAGCAATTGACAAATAGCATCAACACAGCATAAATCATATTCTAAATATTTATGTACCATATAAAGCTCAGGAAACACTCATCTTTTGTCTACCTGTTTCAGAGTCTCATCTTGCTCATTGCTTGTGCTAAGGGGGCGGGGGAGAAAATGAGTAAGCTGGTTATGACTGCTACTTTCCTCAGAGAAAGTCTGACACAAACATAATGAGAGGTGAGCAGAGCACTCCAGGGTTATGTATGGAGATTGTCATCAGCAAGCACTATGCTTGGAAACCATAGAATCATGGAATTTGGGGTTGAAGGGACCAACCCCCAATGTAAGGAGCAGGGACAGTTTTAACTAGATCAGGTTGTTCAGATCCCCATTCCAGGGATGGGGCTTCTACCACCTCTCTGGGCAACCTGTCCCAGTGTTAGTAGAACAGAACAGAACAGAACAGAACAGAACAGAACAGAACAGAACAGAATAGAATAGAATAGAATAGAGTAGAAATAACCAGGTTGGAAGAGACCTTTGAGATCATTGAGTCCAACCTATCATCCAACACCACCTAATCAACTAAACCATGGCACCAAGCACCCCATCAAGTCCCCTACTAAACACCTCCGGTGATGGTGACTCCACTACCTCCCTGGGCAGCCCATACCACTGGCCAATCACTCTTTCTGTGAAGAACTTCTTCCTAACATCCATCCTAAACCTCCCCTGGCAGAGCTTGAGACTGTGTCCTCTTGCTCTAGTGCTGGTTGCCTGGGAGAAGAGACCAGCCCCCACCTGTCTACAACCTGCCTTCAGGTAGTTATAAACAGCAATAAGGTCTGCCCTGAGTGTCCTCTTCTCCAGGCTAAGCAACCCCAGCTCCCTCAGCCTCTCCTCATAGGGCTTGTGCTCCAAACCCCTCACCAACTTCATTGCTGGACACATTCCAACAAGTCAACATCTTTCCTAAACTGAGGGCCCCAGAACTGGACACAGGACTCAAGGTGTGGCCTAACCAGTGCTGAGTACAGGGGCAGAATAACCTCCCTGGTCCTACTGGCCACACCATTCCTGATACAAGCCAGGATGCCATTGGCTTTCTTGGCCACCTGGACACACTGCTGGCTCATGTTCAGCCTAATATCAACCAGTACCCCCAAGGTCCTTTTTTGCCTGGCCACTCTCCAGCCACTCTGACCCCAGCCTGTAGCTCTGCATGGGGTTGTTGTGGCCAATGTGCTGAACCTGGCACTTGGATGTGTTAAATCTCATGCTGTAAGACTCTGCCCATCTGTCCAGCCTGTCAAGGCCCCTCTGCTGAGCTCTCCTACCCTCTAACAGATCAACACCTGCCCGCAGCTTGGTTTCAGCTTATATCCATTCTAAATTTAGCCTCTTTTAGTTTCAAAACATAGGACCCCTTGTCCTCTCACAAGCCCTGATGAAAAGATTCACCCCATTTTTTACAGGCTCCCTTTGAGTATTAAAAGGCCACAGTAAGATCTCCTAGATGTCTTCTGTTCTCCAAGCTGAACAATCCCAATTCTTTCAGAATTTCTTCACAGCAGAGGTGTTCCAGAACTCTGTTCAATTTTGTGGCCCTCCTCAGGACTTGCTCTAACAAGTCCATGCATTTCTTGTGCTGAGGACTCCAGAGCTGGACACAATACTCCACATGGGATCTCACCAAGGTTGACTAGAGGGGAAGAATCACCTCCCTCAGGAAGACTCTGCTAGGTATGATAATGGGACGGAGATTGGAGTCAATACAGCTGACCAATATGATCGAGTATTGTTCCTTTATTGCTCCAGTGTTGCAGGCCTATGGTGCAGGCCTATGGTGCGAGTATAGCACAGTAAAGTAAAGCATAGAAGAAGGAGGGAAAGGAAAGGCAGAAGTGCGTAGCAAGGGAACTTCTACAACTTATATAAACTCAGAGAGCCTCATTGGCATGGCTTCATTGGTTCCCTAGGAGTGACCACACATCGCACTATTACAGATTATTGGTCCAACTACTAATGACACACGAGGTTGTTGATGCAGGTGTGTGTCCTGTTGTCCCAAGATAACTTTCTGTGTTTACAGCTACCAGTGCCCGGCTTTAGTTACATGCTGCAGGCACAGCACTGTTCTGCTACACTGCTAGCTGGCTCTGCACTTATGCTGAGCATGGCCTACCACCGTGTCAGGCTCTAGGCCTGCACTGCCAGATTGCTCACACTGCTCATCGCTGGCATTGCCACAGTACGATACCTAATTTCCTGAGTGTTTGGGAATATTATCCCTTGACTGAAGATCTCCTCAGCCAGTCTTGGCCTGGAGCGTGAGTTCATTCCAGCCACCACTATCCCATTCTGAAGACTAGCAAAACCCCTAGCTTGTGGCTGGTACCTTCCTATGTAGTGCCTCCCATGGGGAATACTGGTCCTAGCCATCCTTATCCTGGAGTGGCCAGGGAGCAGAGGGAGCAGGAAGCAGTGAAGAACTGCTTTTCCCAGCAGTGACCTACTACCAGAACTGAAAATCTGAGAAACTCTATTCAGCCTGGCAACAGGCAGCAGCTCATTGACTAGTGGTCCTCTAATATTTGACTTCTTTAAAGCCACCAAAATAGCTCTGTGCCTGCAGTCCATGTGTGTGTGCGCTTGCATGCCTGGGCGCATGCAAATAAGCTTTCCAAAAGCACCCTGTCCTTACTGAGTGTGCTTTGGAGGTGTGCCACTCCACAAATACTGGAAAAGCCCTCTGGAGCTATTTTTTATTTTTGAGCATTGCTAATATATGACGACATCATTTCCACCCTTTGCAATTTTCCACAGACGATTACTACGTTATTTCATGCTGATTCTCAAACCATTTAATAGGGTTTCCATAGAGCTTGGCCATCTTGTGAAGGAAAATAAGTGGTTCTGCTGTCCTGGGGGAGCCAGAGGAGGGAACTCTTAAAAAGATATCTGAATGCATGTTTTGTGCTGAGGAAGAAGAGGCACTGAGACAAGGGCAAAATATTGCAGCTAGTAAATCAGAAATTAAAACTCAGTTCTCTGTGTAGAAAAAGGCATCTTCATGACACAGAAGTTCTGGCTATACAGAATCTGTGGCAAAGTACTGAGTAATAACACCCTGTATCCTGAGAGGAAAGGTACAGTGACACAGTTGTAATGCTGTCATTGGTGACACTTTAAGAGCTGGACACTTTCAGTTAACTACTACTGAGTGATAATGGGCCCTCAGGTGTCTGCACAAAAGTGGTTCCCATAAAACTTTCCAATTTTCAGAATTTTTTTTCCTTTTTAGCTGTTTATTTGGATGTGGCAATTAATTTTGGAGCCAAGGAGACACCCCTGTGCAATTCTATGAAAATAAGTTAGTGTTTGTATGTTTACTCAGAACGGGATGAAAAGTATTTAGTGATTTTGTACATCTCACTTACTGATTGTACAGCTAAGCAATTTGACATTTGTAATGTGTGCTTGTGGAGTGCAAAATAGCATATTTCCAGTCTTAAATATTGTTTGGTAATTTTGATTTTGGTTTTTGAAAGTAAGAGCACAATATCTATTTCCATTGCATATTTTATTGTGAAGTGTTGACCTTACAAGATCTTTTAGGATGCATGAAACTCTACTTTAACTTGTAAACAACAGGGAAAGACAGGAGAGTACAAACAAATTAAAGAAGGGGAATAATAATCATCACAAGTGAATAGAATAGAATAGAATAGAATAGAATAGAATAGAATAGAATAGAATAGACCAGATTGGAAGAGACCTTCAAGATGATCACGTCAAACCTATCATCCAACAAATCCTAATCAACTAAACCATGCAACCAAGCACCCTATCAAGTCTCCTCCTAAACACCTCCAGTAATGGTGACTCCACCACCTCCCTGGGCAGCCCATTCCAAAGGGCAATCACTCTCTCTGTGTAGAATTTCTTCCTAACATCCAACCTGAACCTCCCCTGGTGCAGCCTGAGACTGTGTCCTCTTGTTCTGGTGCTGGTTGCCTGGGAGAAGAGACCAGCCCTTGCCTGTCTACAACCTCCCTTCAGGTAGTTGTAGACAGCAATAAGGTCTGCCCTGAGTGTCCTCTTCTCCAGGCTAATCAACCACAGCTCCCTCAGCCTCTCTTCATAGGGCTTGTGCTCCAAACCCCTCACCAACTTTGTTGCCCTTCTCTGGATATGTTTCAGCAAGTCAATATCTTTCCTAAACTGAGGGGAACTGGACACAGAAATGATGCTCAGGTTATGTTTATATTGGTGGACCTGCAAACATGTCCAAACTCTTGTAGGTGGATTTTCCTCAGGCTGCTAACAGCTGGCTTCCAGGTGGCTGGGCAGAGACCCTGTTGAGGTAATGTGATGACCAGGGAATCAGGACTGCAGAGCACAAATCCCTGACTACTTTCTGCTCAGCCAACTTACTACCTCAGTGGCATTCCTAGCAGAGATTGTTTAAGTTGGAGGCTTCAAAAGCAGAGAAACTGAAATGAGAATGGGAAAAGTGATGGAAAGACAGAAACAAGGAGTCTGTTAACATCAGAGCCAGGAGAGCAAGATTAGCTAGGGTTGGGACTAGCTGGACAAGTAGTCTAGGAATGGGAGTCAGGGGTGGTGGAATGCAACAAACTATTGAAGTGAATGAGAGGAGAAGAGCTGCTGTGGGCAGACAGTAGGATCATCCGTGAAGCTGGGGCCAAAGGAAAGCTGGGTTACAGGGAATAATCAGACCAGTGGAGGTGGAGAATAGAACTGGGGAAGGAAGAGAAATATGGCTGTAGAGGGTGGCCTGAGACAAGAAGTAAAAATGCTAAAAAGGAGATGGAAAAGAGCACTAGAAATGGACAGAATGCACAGGAAAGCTTAAATAGGTCTGCTGGCCAGCATAGAAAAAAAGGTGTAGACCATAAATCAGAGAGGAAACTATCAAGGAGATACTGGATCTAGTGAGGAGACCAGGTAAATAACTGAAGTCCAGAAGACAAGAGAAACAAAGAAAGATTAGAGCATAAAGAGGTTAGGCATAAATCATTTAGAGGGCAGCAGACAGAACAGACAAAAAAATTAAGAGGAATGAGCAGACCAACCATGACCAGCAGAGCACATTTCTTGGTGGCTTTTCTACAACATCTGTAAAGAGCTGTACTCTTAGTGGGGGGTGCCCATGGAATTCCTGTTTGGAGAAATGTGTTCACTGAGAAGCACTGAAATGGTGTGATTGGAATCAAATGAAGATTTGAAAGTCCTTTCCAATATACAAATAACTGAATGATATATGAAAATCATTCTAAAGAGATCAGCGGTTTACAAACAGCTGTTTAGATAACTAGCTTCCAAGACCTGTAAAAGTTTTTCTTTCTCACTATTATTTCAGACAAATATTTATATATGAAGGAAATCTTGGAAGGCTCTGGAAGATCCTCCATATTATAAGGCAAATCACTAAAAGCAGATTTTCCACAGTGGATGCTAAGATTGCCTACTACAGTCTTTTGCGTAGAAGTCTTGAGCTCCCACATACAGGTGGGAGCCCTCGTGTGGAGAGCAGAAAGCTCAGGAGCATCACAGGGGTCACCTTGAAGAACTGAGCCCCTCTCATCTCCCTGTGTAATCTACCAGCTATAAACAAGAATAATTCTACCTCCTCATCTCTGAAAGGTGTTGTGAAAATGAAACTCACTGGTACCACAGTGGTAAGTATGCTAAAAGAGCCTGCAGGAAAGTGAATCACTCTGCCTTTATACTGGGGCCTGAACAGTGTTCAGAGAACAAGGGGTCTTGGGATAAGCACAGACCCAATATAAACATCTACTCATTAAGTGAGTACCACCTGCTCCATGAGCTGGATGAAGCAGAGGTTCTGTGGGACAAATAGTGCAGAAGGATTATGCTTGTGTAATTAAAGACTGCCACAACATGCATATGCACAGAGGGGCTAAACTGAAGCTCTTCAAACCAGCTTAATAGTGGCCTCTTCTAGGTTCTCAGTGCTTGATTTTGCCACCCTTAGTAACGGTCTTTCGCTGCAGTTTGTGTGTATAAAATCATTACGTAGTTTTTGGCAAGGGACAGAAAGTGATGCGGAACTCAGTGGAACCTCTTAATTGCCTCCAAGACATCACTGGTGTGAAGCAAGACAAAAGGTGTTAGAAGGAGCAAACAAAAGGAACTATGGACCTGTCATATTCCAGAACATATCAGGTGAGGAAGTGGGGAGGAAAAGAGAAAGAAGAAATGCCAAATGTGATGATTTTGCAAAAAATGCAAACAAATTCCTGTTTTTCTCCCTAAGACCCCAAACTTCACAGAAGTTTGCCTTCTGATCTTGGTTCCAGCTCTGTGACTCAAGCAAGCTTCATTCTCCAGATCTGCAGTGTATCTTCCCATTTATCTCTAACTAGGACAATTTCTGAGTCCTATATGAGTCATCAGTAGGTTTTATATAGAAACTAAAGAAGGTTCTTCCAGTCTCTCAGTAAGATGTGTCGTGCTGCCAGGGAAGCACTTTTGGTTGTTCTGACGAGCAATTGTAACTGCTCTGAATTGCCAGAAGTACTATCTGAAGAGCAAAAGGATCATTTGCCATCTAAATCCAAAAGGGTTTATAATGCAATCTCTGAGTTGCCTGAATGTGTTGATCCCACCTTGCAATCACTGATATTAGGCTTTGCAAACTGGCCAGATCCTAGTGGGTATAATTTTCAGGCTGGCTAATTCACAGGGTTCGAATGATGCCACTCAGGGGCTTCAAGCCAGCAGAGGGGAGGGGGCAGCATGTGACACACGGGAAGGGGTCTGAGTCAGGGCTCCCAAGTGCAAGGAGACCTGCCTCCTTTCTGATTCCTGCTTCTGGAAACCACTCTTTGCAAACCAGGTCTGCTTGCTGACAGCCACCTACCCTGCAGTTAGGTCCTGTCCTTTCTCAGCTGAGACAGGAGGGACAGGTGGCCCATGCCGGAAGCAGTGGCTGTGGCACAGGACTTGGGGGGGGAATCCTGGTCGAAAGCCCAGAGCTGCCATGTGACAAACAGGAGGCCAGGTATTAACAGGTGGGTGAGAAGACAGGGGCTGGCTGCCTGCTTGGGGAAGCGGCCGTTTTAAAACCAAGGCAGCAAGGATCACAGGGAGAGTGTGCACGGTGGGGAGGGCATATTTTGAAGAGGAGGAGGAAGGAGCTGTTTTGGAATTGGGTGTAAAGCCATTTGTTTGGAGGGATGCCAGGGTAACAGTAGGTGCCCAGAACAAATGCGCGCAGCCATCCCAGCACTCAGAGCCCGCATGCTCGTCCTTCGCAGTACCTAAGTAGGTCAACCCATTTCTTCAACCTTTCCTCTTCCCTTTCTCACTTGCTCTCTTTGTGGGAGGTGGTGGTGGCGGTAGCAGAGGGGCTACACCCGTTTTCACTGATTTCCAACACTGTCTACGTGTGAACAAGAGAAGCGGAATGAAGCTAAAGCTGCTTTCTTATTAACAGCTGGTGACAGTCCCTTTACACAGTGCGTGTCGCGTTTCTTAGCCGAGGTAGAAAGGAGTGAAAGAGGAAGGCAGTTATTTAAAGTTTAACATTACAGATGAATTGCAAGGATATTCTGAGGCTCACAGTCCCCCTCAGCAATTCTGTGAGCCCTGAGGCTGGCCTCACCACACCTTTGCAAGCGACTATTTTAGGCAAGTGTGCTCATCGAGTTCAGGAGGACGACTGCTCCAAGTAATTCTGGGATGCAGGTTTTGCACCACAGGATGCCAGCGGGATCCAGTGAAGGTTATGGACTGTCTAGCCTGAACTCCATCTGTGCCCTGAAGTTTCCTCTTGGCTGGGCACCGCTGAAGGACCAGAAGCAGCCAGTAGGAAGCAGTAGGCACAGGGGCTCATGGGGAATTTAAGCCATCTGAACATGGCACTCAGCTTTTTAAGACGTTTTTTTAAATGCTGTGAACATATTGCACCCAGTTATAGTTGTGTTATGTACTCTGTGCCATGCTATGAGTGCATGCCTCCTCCTAGCTATGGAGGGGTAAATCTGACATGAATACAACAAGTGTGCTGTTTTCTCCTGTGTAGTTTCTCCCAGCCTGCGTATCACGATAGTATCTGCACGTCTCCCAGTAGGGCACTGAACTGTGTGTCTAACATCTGCCACGTATTTTTTTGTTCTGTCCTCCTCTCCCAAAGAAGGAGGTGAGTGTAGTGGAGCATCTTGTTTTTGCAGCACATTTGTTTGGCTTTTGATTTCCCTGCACACAGACCTATGTATTTGCATTAGCGAAAGTAAGGGCACAGAATGTGTCCTACAATTGGACATGCCTTTATTTCAGTAACAGGAATTACAGCTAATTAAGTAATTTTAAAAAGGGAAGGGAGACTTGATTTTCTTTATTCTCAGCATACTCTGTTTAACAAACGGGTCTTAACCACAGATGACAGTATTAGCTTCAGCCGCTCAGACAAGGAAATCTTGGCTGCTGTTCCCTTTGACCATTTATCTATGATAATTTGAAAGACATATTCTCGCTTCCTGAACAAATGCTCTTCAACTCTCTCTTTTTTTTTATCAAACAGTACTATATATTTGAAATCTCTTTACATGTATCCTTTTCCCCTCCCTTTGAACGGGCAGCCTATGCAATAACCTCTGTGGACCTTGCCAAACAATAACACTGGCTCTGGACACAGCTCTGCTTCATGGCAGTTTGGGTCTGCATCTGGTTCTGTGACAAAGGCACTTCTGAAGCCTAAGACCATAGCCCATACACACTTCTATTTCTAGAGCTGTATTTTTAAGTGTTTTCATCTTTGCATTACACTGAGTTTTATTAACAATCCTTAATCAAGAAAATTAGCAGTATTATCCAAACGAGAGTTTTGATATTCTAGGGGGCACTAAAACATAGAAAAGACTGAATTTTCAGAAATGGAAGGGAACCTCATATTTAAGTCAGAAACTGAAACATCATTTCTTGAGCCCACAAGTAACATCCTATGCACTCTGTGTGTGTTTTTTCAGCTCCTACAGTTTGGCGTTTTTTTTTTACCTGAGTCAGCTTTTCAGAGATTTTTCTGACAGTATAAAACCAAAGCATATCCACGTGTTGCTATTAACAATAAGTTGATTCACACTTTTTCCACATGTGTTTTGAGATTACCTTATTTTAAAGGGTCAGAGTGGGAATTTCTTTGCTTTAAGTCATATTAAAATGCTCAGTTTCCACTACCTTCCAGACACTCTGTCTCATCCCTCACTTGTAGGTTTGGTGTTAGGATAAAAATCAAATGCAGGTTCACAAAAGCATTTGTGAAGCAAATTGTGTCTCTAGTCCTGGACATGTGCCAGCCCAGCAATATCAGAGCTGAGACTTTCCTGACCTCCATCACAGGGTTCTACAGTGGGTCAGAATCCAGCCTGTGCTGACAGGGCCTGGACTCACAGTGCTTCGGAGACATGTGCTGCCAAGGTCTATGCCATGTCTCTGAGGTCTAGCATGGGATGTAGTGTTTCTGTACATTCAACATCCATTAAAAGACTCAGTCCCCAGGCTTTTCAGGAACATAAGGCTGCAGTTTTCTCTCTGTGACCATTCTTTTAATGATAATATGATTTTAGAGGAGGAAAAATGCAACAATAACTGTGAATACACTGAACATCAAGACAAGGCAATATGAAACCTACTCTATCATTATCCTGGGGCTAATGGAGGAGTGTCTGCAAGCTGAGCCCCAGGTATGGTGTCTGGACAAGCTGGAGAGGTGGGTCCAGGTGAACCTCATGAGGTTCACCAAGAGCAAGTGCACCTGGGCTAGTAATAATCATCACTATCAATGCAGATTAGGGGATGAGGTGATAGAAAGCAGCCCTGTAGAAAAGGGCTTGGGGGTGCTGATGGATGAGAAGCTTGACATGAGCAAGTAGTGTGTGCTTGCAGCCCAGAAGGCAAATCACATCCTGGGCTTTATCAAAAGATGTGTGGCCAGCAGATCCAGAGAGGTGATTCTACCACTTTGCTCTGGTGAGACCTCACCTGGAGTACTGCATCCAGGTCTGGAGCCCTCAAGACAAGAATGACATGGACCTGATGGAGTGGGTTCAGAGGAGGGCCACAAAAATGGTCAGGGGGTTGGAGTACCTCTGCTACGAGGACAGCCTGAGGGAGCTGGGGTTGTTCAGCCTGAAGAAGAGGAAGCTCTGGGGAGACCTAACAGAGACCTTCCAGTAGCTGAAGGGGGCCTACAAGAAAGATGGAGAGAGACTATTTACAAAGGCCTGTGGTGATAGGATGAGGGGCAATGGCTTCATACTAGAGAAGAGTAGATTTAGACTGGATATCAAGAAGAAGCTCTTCACTATGAGGGTGGTGGAACACTGGAACAGGTTGCCCAGGGAGGTGGTTAGGGTCCCACCCCTGGAGATATTCAAATTGAGGCTCAGCAGGGCTCTGGGCAACCTGATCTAGTTGAGGATGTTCCTGCTGACTGCAGAGGGGGTTGGACTTAGATGACCTTTGGAGGTCCCTTCCAACCCAGACCATTCTGAGATTTCGTGATCCAAGGTGGTGAAATGGCCTCCTGCACTGGTCCCATGTTTCTGGGACAGGCCTTCATCCCCAGGCACCCTTCTGTCCGTGCAGTGCATTTTGTGCCAAGGCAGGGTCTTCGCCTGCTTACATCTTGTCTTGGAAGCTGTGCTTAGGGTGATTTGAACACCTATAGGACAACACACCACAGCTGGACCCCGCCTTGGCCCAAAATGCACTGCACAGGCCCTCCTCAGCCACCCAGCCTGGACTTGGGTCCTGCTCTGCCCCGCTGCACTATGACCTGCCTGCCACTCCTGGCCAAGGGCAGGAATCTGTGCCGTGCTTTAAAAATCTGACTGGTGTCTGCTCTTCCCTGCCTCCCCCACAAACATTTGTTTGTCTTAAATACATTTTTTTTTCCCTTGGGCTGCCACAGATTTTCCACCTCAGCAGCCAACCAACAGCCGGCAAGGGATGTTCATTAGAGGCCATGAGGAGGGCTCTGTCTCCCAGTGCTGGGCCTTTTCAGCGAACAAGGCAGGCAGCAGCTTCGTGTAAAATGACGAAGTCTTCCTTGTTTTCTTTGGTTGCCAGGGTAGGAATTGATATTGTCCCTGGCGGAGCACAAGGACTCCCCGTGACATGAGGGGGACAATAGGAAGGTATGTTTTCTTGACCTGCTGCAGGAAATCCTGTGCGTCTTGCCGGAGAACGTGGCATTTTCCTGCCCTGTCTGCAGCCAGGCTGCAGCTCCAGGGACTGGTGGCAAACTGTTTTAACGTTCTGTAGTTTGAGATTTTAACAAAATTGGCTCTATTTGTTGCCCAGGCAGACTTGTGAACCACAGCCTGGTGAATTGCAGCGGCACTGGGCGCTGGTCAGATGAGCCAGCTTCCTCCCTCTGGGGCGGGACAATATGCACTAAAACCAAAGCTGACCTTCACCGCTGTTACCTGCTAGCAGTTGTAGGGTGGACACTGTCCTGGCTGGAGCTGAGCCAACCATTTCCACTCAGCTTTAGTGCTGCTGTTGATTAACTGATTTTTATTTTTTTTTAAGAAACAGTTCAGAAAGTGGTGCATTGCTTCTGCCTGTGGACAGAGTGAACAGCTGAAACGTGGGAGTCCAGACTACAGCTGTATGACTACAGCTTTTTTTTTAAAAAAAAAAAAAAAAGACACATATTTTAGTGAATAAGAACTACCAATTCCCTCTGTTGGTCTTATGAACATTATTTACTTACCAAGTGGTTGTAGTCACCAGACTATCTATGAAAGCAACAGTGAGACAAGCAGGAGAAGCCATGACATCTTCATAACTGACAGTCATTTAAACCACAGCAGTCACCCTGCCTGGCCTCCTTTCTCACAGATGAATTAGCTGCAGAAGGGGTTTTGCATCTATTTGGGAAAACCTCACACTGTAAGACCCATCAAATGTTTAGGGATCATGTGTGGATAATTTCTGAACAGGGAAAAAAAAAACAAGAAAACAAATATTCTCTTATGACAGCCTTGCACAGAGATAATGTCATTATGGTTGGGTGACAGATCCATCAGAGAAATAGATTAGCCAAGACTCCAAATAACCTGTTTACTGACAAGTTCAGGGTTTCTGGGGTTTTGCCATAATTACTTGCCAGGCAGCTATGAACAGGGACATGCCCACGAACTTGGTGTACCCTATGTGCAAAACTCATGCTGTAGGGAGAAGGCTGCATTTGTTAGAGAATTAATTTGCAAAAGCTAATATGGCTGGCTGGAAGCCTCCCTCTACCTCTCTCCTTTTCCCCTTTGGAACAGATGCAGGAAGAGCAAAATCTCCTGGAAATATTTACACCAGACTCATGTGATTCCTTGTATTTCCAAAATAACCTCCCTCAGATGAATGCCTGTGATGGGTATATGCTGTTGGAGTATGCAGGACACCTCCTTGACTACATGCTCTCTCCCAGCATCAGTACAAACAAGGCAGCTACCACAAGCATAATCTTACTAATCTGTGGATCAGGGACACATGCAGACACAGGCTGTTCAGGAAGGAGAGTGCATGTTAGCAGGACCTCACATAAAACAGCTCCACAAAAGAGATGTGATGTGCAATGTGCTGGTGGACCGATGTGGCATCAGACATATATGACTGGCTTCTGATCCCATGGTCCCATGCTCAGTGGACAAGGAAATGTGGGCTGCTTTCCTGGAAAACAGGCTTTAAACCTAGCAGAGAGAATGAGAGAATACAGGAGTTTGGACTTCCCTCAAGTATTTTTACCATCGTGGTATACCGCATTCTTTAACATATTAACATCTAACCACCTACCTCTCCAGCTGTCCTTTGTACTGATGCTGCACCCATGCCTGTACCCAGGAGATGAAGCACCTCTGGGAAGAAACGTTTGCACAAGGAACATATGCACACATTGGGGTAGAGTTAAAAGTGCTGGGACATTTTGTTATCTGTCTTTTTGATCACTATCTGACAGTTCTCCCCTCTCTGCATCTCCTCACTTGCTGCCTTTCCTCATCTATGCTTTGCCTCCCTCCTGTGGGTCTTTGTTTGTCCCCCTCTAGCCTTGCCCTCCCTTTCCCCTCTCAGCTCCTCTGTCTTCCCCTTGAGATCCCATAGACTCTTCCTAGAGCTTGTAAAATGAATATAAAACCTGCAGTCTCTATGGGGAAAGAAAGCAAATAGATGTGATAAGCAACTCTTCTTCTTGGGAGCAGTCTGACCAATAAGCCATTCCCAGGGCTTTTGAAATGACAACAGACATCTTTTCCTATCTTTGCTGTTGCTGCCGTTGTGTTCCTCACAGCAATGCTTACCAGCCAGTGGAGAATGGGGCCCCCTTATGCTTGGTGCTGCATAAATCATTTTCTTTAGCCTGGGGAAAAAAAGAAAAAAAAGCAACTAAAGAAGATGGATGCGTGATTCAAGGATTTACTGCTCAGATTGCTTTGGGGGTCTTTTATTCCTCACCCTTTTCTGTGTTTCTCTCCCAGGCTACCTCTCCTGCTGGCCTAGCCCTTCACCCCACCCCATCACTCTCTCTCATGCCTGGCTGCTCCCCATCTGATTTACCTTCCGTCTCACTTTGTCCCCTCCTTTGTCCTTCTCTCGCTGTCACTTATTCCCTCTCCTGTGTGGCCAGATCCCCTGACTGCCTTCTCCATTCTGCGATACTGGGTAGCTTTTCATCACCTTGCTGATGGAATCAAGAGATGCAAAATATTCAGTGTGAGGTAGACACTGAATGGTTAAAACTTGGCAAAGTTATAGAAAACTGAAAACAGGCTCTCATAGCAGAAAGTGTCAGGTACCACCAGCTCCAGCTAAATTAAATTCTGTCCCTGTAGTGTGTATGCACAGAGACATTTATATTCATATTTTTAACAGCCTTCTAAACTCTGCAGTTCACTGACAATCCCTTCATGAAGCTATCATTCCTTTTTTAACACCTGAACTTTAAAATGTCACATATAGCATTTAAAAGGACAGGCAAATAACCAAGGAAACATCCTAGCATACATTTTGCTTCCTCTCCTTATGGTTGTTCTGAAGTCCATGGAAATTAATGGTAGTCTTTCCGTCTAGTTTAGCAGAGATAGCATCCAGTAGGTTGGTTCTTCCTAAAATTTCAGACCAAAAGGACCCCACACAAATGTGGAATTTTGGGGTTTTCTTTTACTCATATATCTGGAAAGACTGATATGCTGTCAGATGATCTTTTCAGTGCTAAATATACATCATTAACTACTAATAAAACAACAGGCTTTAAAAATTCAGCTCTTGTTGGCATCTGTACAGAGCATTCCATTTGATCTCACGAGATGTATGGTTTGCACTAGGATTGCAGTCACAGTTTTCTTTTTAAAGCTGTCAACCATTCCAGCGTCTATCTTTACAATGCAATTCAAGCACTGGTTAGGAAAATAGGCATTTTTGCTTGATCTATGATATCAAGATCCTTTCCCAGACTTTTTCTGTATCCGCTTGCAGGCTACAGCTCCTGTTAAAATTAGGTTGCAATACGAAATCATTGGGGGGAAGAGCATGATCCCGTCTGTTTAAGACACTTTCTCCCAGTGCCAGAGATACTGTGGACATCAAATGCTTCCTTAAATGTGCCAGTTTGGGGGGAATCATTTTGTTAGAACCATTTACAAGGCAAAACTTCATCTTACCTTGTTAGAGCTGCAAAGGTAACTTCAGGATGGAACATTGCCTTTTAACTCTCTTAAAACCAGCAGAAAAATTCTGCTGAACATTAGACAATTTGCCATGGCATTGCATTGGTAACCAATCTGACTCCTTAGCAGAGGTTTGTTAATGGTGCAGAAGGGGCAAAATCAAGTTGACTGTTGTTTTCTTGTGAAAACAAATAATCTTCTAAAGGCAAACACCTAGAGTATTTTTGATAATCATTAGTCAATATTGCACAAATCAACTCTACTGTGATGACATAATGCAAAGGGAGAATACAGATACAGGATGAACATATGTCTTCTAGTGCTTAGGCACAATGGGGAGCCCCCTTATCTGCTTCCATAAGGCATCTTATTATGCTTAAGTAATGGGTATTAGAAGTCATGCAGTACAGCAAATCTCCTCCTACATGGTACATTCCCATACTGCCTAGATACATATGAATCCTGCATGTCACATGTCATTACATTTTCTGAGACTGTATCTCCATCCATGCTAAAAATACACAGAAAGAACTTGAGTGTAAGCAAGAGATACTTCTGCACAGACCCTTGGCACTACGAGAGACTGAGAGATTTATATACATCTATTTTTCATCATTGTTTGATGAAGAGCATTTGTGAAGATAACCAGCCCTAGGGATTTTCGTAGCATGCGTCTGCTAGGTGCTTACACCCATCCGTTTCCAAGCTGGATACACTCAAGCAAAGCCCTCTGCACCTTCCTTTTCATCTATAGGGTGGCCTGATTTTTCTTTCTTTTTTTTTTTCCTGAAGTGCTTAGTTACAGAGCCATTCCCATAAAAATAACTCCAGAGCTATCCATAAATACTTTCACTCAGCAATTCCAAGCAGTGAACAAATCTGTGAAACTTGTGACCTGTTGGTGTCCTGCTCTTCTGCTACAGAAATACAGGCACTGCAGAACCCAGAGCCTGCTGTGGGGATGAGCCACCTTTCAGCAGCCTTTGCCCTCTCACCTCCCTCTCTCCTAGTTAGGGTCTCTGCTGTGGGAACACCCAACAACAGGACAGGGTGGCCTCTGAGAGTTCATGTTGCAATAGGGACACAGGGCAGAATTTTTAGACCAGACCCTACTCCCATCTTTCCTAAATCCAAGGAAATAATTAGTGGCCTACAATTTTGATCTAGTAGCTTAATCACTGGTGCTCCAGAGTTGGATTTGGTCTTGTGTACAAGAGACAGGGGAGGAGCAGCAGTTCCCTGGTGACATGTGTCAGGCAGGAGCATGGCACATGCTCGAAGTACCCCTGGTGTCCCAGACTTTTGCACTTCTGCGTGAACAGCCAAATGGGCAGACTCCTCCTGCTTGTCTGCAGCAGATGGAGTGGAGAGGCAGGCTGTGTGTCTGCAGGGCTGGGCAGTGGAGCTGTGCTCTCAAGCTCCAACTAATGAAGCTGACTTGATGAGCTGATTATTCTTGTGAATCAGTGCATTGCTGACATGGTGCTCCACACCAGACACAGAAGGAAAGGTACGACATGGGCCCCATATCAAGCTTTCCACCTAGGCAAATGGACCAGACAATCCAGAAAGACAAAGTTCTAGATGATGATAAGGAGATGAAGCCCTTCTTTGCACGAGAGCACTGCAGCTTTCTGAGATGGAAAGTAGCAGCATTCCTAATTTAGATACTCTGGTTGAATTTTAAGTGGAAGTGAACAAAACATTTCAAAAGCTGTCCCTGTTCTCTCAGCAGGGAGACTTCAAGAATTTTCTAGGTTTAGGGAAGAAATACTGGCACAAAAGGAGCTAGCATTTTCCCAGGTAGAGATGTGATTCCTGGAAGCAAGCATGGATTTTCTAGATGTGATGGATGTAAACAAAGAAGCGTTGGTTATCAGGAGGTGATTCATGATGGGAGGGATAATGATGAATAGGTGTTATGACAACAACTGCTCTGCAGCTGCAGCTCTCTCCTCTGTCACAAACTGCCAAAAACTCACCAGCTTTCTCCTGAGACCTTCTAATGACAGTAAACAAGGCTTGACAGTGTTCAACACAGAAGGTACATGACTGTTGACCTCCTCACGGCAAGAGAAAATTGGCTAAATGACATGAAGATGTGGAATTGCAGATACCTGTTAGGTCTTTGGGGTTTTGCAAACAGCAAAACATCCCACAGACAATGTTATTCCTGCTTTACATAAGCCATTAATTATGTTAGTAGTATTTCTACCTGTGCAGTGTCTTCAATTTTAACCCAATATTCCTCCCTCAACATGCAGAAAACTACCCTCTGGGAATATAAGGTCAGATTTTTGTGAGTTTTTGTTCATTTCCACTGCAAAATGAACAAGAGAAAGCCCCAGCAAAATTTTTTTTCAGGCAGAGTGGCAGTTCTGTTGCTGAATCATATGTGACAATGATTAGGCAAGAACACAAAAATAAACATTCCTTGGCAGCCAGGCTCCAGTCCCGTCCCCCCCCCCCTTCAAAGTATCAAACCCACCATTTAGAGATCAGCTGCAGTCTGAAAAATACTGCACTAGGTGGTTTGGTCTGTTCTTGGCACAGAGAACAAGCTGTACCAAACATGGAGAAGCTCAGCAAAGTCTAGAGGAGGGATCAGCTATACAGTAGTGATCAGATGATCAAAGAGAGCTGCTGTGTAGTCTCTACCACAGTATCTGGACGCACAGAGAACAAATAGAGGAGAGATTTGCTAGAGGGTCCAGTGCAAGGCTGAACAGTAGAGAGGCCTGCTGGAAAGCAGGGCTGACATAAGATAGCATTGCCCATAATATGTATTCATAGATATTTGAATATTTTTTGAGATTTTCTTGCTTCAGGTGCTTTATTCATGTGAGTCCTACTCTTCACCCCATCCGGGAGGTTTCTGCTCTTCAGCTCCTTGACTCTGTCATTCCTCATTACAACAGTCACCTATGAGAATAGGTAGAGAAACAAAAGGCCAGATGCACAGCTGCACAGATGAGTGGAGCACACTGTAACACAGGAGAGCAACTCTCTTTGGACATAACTAACATGTGTGAACTTGCTTGACTGTTTGTACTCCCATTTCTTGTTGCCTGTTCTCGCTGAATGTTGAATTTAAATAGACAGTCACAACTGTCCTCTTTTTCATATGATAAGGCCTATTGAATCTCTATGATGAGGTACTAAGAGGAATGGGCATTTGGGGAGAAGGAAGGGTGAAAGGAAGGAGGAGTAAGGGTTAAAGAATGGAACTTCAACTCCAAGTCACTGATTTATTTTCTCCATTCTACTAGAAATTTTCCTGCACACTATTGGACATGCTACTTTCCCACCATGTGCCTCCACTAAGAAATATGTAAACTGGGGACACCATACAGCCCACATCATGAGGCATTGCTGGGCATCCTCATAGAATCATAGAATTTCCTGGTTAGAAAAGATCTTAAGATCCTCTAGTCCAACCATAACCTAGCATCTCCCTGTACACAACTGTTAGACCTCATCCAAACATCTTTTAAACACCTCCAGTGATGGTGACCCTACCACTTCCCTGGGCAGCCTGTTGCAGTGCCTGGTGACCCTTTTGGTGAAGAAATTTTCCCTAATATCTAATCTAAACCTCCCATGGTGCAACTTGAGGTCATTTCTTCTCATTCTAGGAGAAGAGGCTGGCCCCCACCTTACCACAACCTCCTTTCAGGTAGTTGTATAGAGCAATAAGGTCTCTCCTCAGCCTCCTCTTCTCCAGGCTAAACAACCCAGCTCCTCATAGGACTTGTGTTCAAGACCCCTCACCAGCCTCACTACCCTTCTCTGGACAGGCTCCAGCACCTTGATGTGTTTGTGAGCTTCTGAGATCGCGCTTAAGCCAGCATCATAGAGGAGCTTTTAACTAGTCAGGCAGGAAAGGAAGCGGAGATCTGGAAACGCCAGTCTGAGGATTCACACCTGGAAGAGAATGTCAATATCATTGCCAAGTGTATTCTGTTGAATTTTCTGTGAAGTGACTCTTGGTTTTAGACAACAGTAAATAACCTATGAGGTATGGGAGACCACTGATAGATACCTGCACCATATTTCCACCTCAAAGAAAAGTACTCATTGATTAAAGTCTCAGAGAAGTCATGGGATGATGCAAAGAGTGGTGAGTTCAAGGACCGAGAGTGAAGGGAAATTCCAGTTTCCCAGACTATCCTCAATCACTTCTACAGCCATTGTAGATCCAGTGGCTTTCCAGATGGAAAGTTCCATTGAACAGAAAGGCTGTTTCTCACCCAGAATCCACAAATCAGAATCTTGTTTATGGCAGAGAATCACCGGACACCCCCTTCTTACCTTGTGCCTTGGAAAGCTGAGAGGAGGTGTTCTGACAGATGACATCTGCTGTCCTTGGGCCCCTCTGCTCCATAGTGGGATGAAACTGGAATGGGCATGCAGCTGGTCTTCGCAACTTCATGGTGCACGCCTTTCTGGCTCTTACCTCCATAAGCTGAAGTCTGAATTAAACAGACAGTCCTCTGGCTCAAGAGCTCTGATGCCAGTCATGAGCTGTCAGCCCAGCACTGGAATTTGTGTGTGGGAGTCACAAAGGCAGAGCGTATCTCTCCTGCAAAGCCATGGTCACCACCTGCCTGTGAGGTGCTCCAGGAGCTCCTGCTCCAGTCAGCTTCCTCCTGCATATTTTGTGGTTGTCAGTCTCATGAGGATTTTGATAAGAAGCTTCCAGAGCCAGAGAAATTGGCTGCCTACTCAATATCTATGGTGTCTGACAGCATAGGACTTTATGTTTCAAGGTTGGACAGAAAGGGGAAGATAGTTCCAGCAGACACTGAGATTTATTGAACTGTCTTATTAAATTGCTGCTTTCCAATCTGTCTCTCCACTGACTATATAGGTTATCCTTAGGTCTCAGAGAGGTGTCTCAGGTCTTCTCCCAAAGCTTTGGTAAGATAAAAGTAGGCCTGAATGTTCAATGACATCTGCAATGGTTAACAAGCTGGGTGTGCTCTTTCCATCTCCTTGTGCCTTCAGCTGTGCCTTTCTGTCTGTCATGCATCCCTCTCCTCCTCCTTCTCCCTGTCTAGCTCCTTTTTTTCATGCCTTTTTTCAGGACTGAAGGCATAACTTGTCATCTTTTTATAAAGGAATTATACACCACCTAGAACAACAGCCATAGACAAAATGCTCTAGTCCATGCTGGAGATCTGTCAGTGCTCTTGCAGTCCCTTAAATCCGATCATCCAGACATACTTGTTACCAACAACTTGTTCTGAGTCAGCTTCCTCTACCATCATACGTATGTATTTTCCTGCACATGCCATTGAGAATAACATGAATGCTGATTTTCTGAGCCATCCTATAGCTGTCTTCTTGGTAAAACATAGAAAGTTTAAAAACAAATCACTCATGTTCAATTTAAATGACTACTGAAGGAATGTCTAATGGATAAATGAAGCACTTCTTGGTTGTGAAGGTGGCAACTTTGAGTAACATCCCATGATGAAGGCTTTGGGAGTTGATGACCTCATGGGGTGGCACATTACTGTGAACAGCCTCCCTCAGCTACGCATTTTATGACCTGAAGAATGATACAACTGAATTTAAGATGAATTTATTAATACAATAAGACTTAAAGGCAAACTGGTAGAGTACTGTGAAATCTATAGATACTTACGAAGGAGAGAGCAAACCTAAAAGGCTGCTTTTTGTTAATGTGACTTGGTAGTTTTCTAGCAGTTAGAAAATAGAAAAGATCTGCATTTGGATTACTGTTCTGAATACTTGTTGCTTACCTAAATCTTAAGCCAAACTGTTTATGATGTAGAAGTTGGGTGGGAGAAAATTCTCCTACACCCTGTTTGTACCCCCTTCTCCCGATGCTAGAGGTGAGGTGGTGGTGAAAGTTCCCAAGAAAATGGAACATTTGGGAATGCAGAGGCAGAAACTTAAGCCAGGACACCTGGGAGATACTCTTATCCAGCACATGCACCTACCCAGCAGAGTGAACCAACACATCAAGAATGTACTTACACCACATCTTTCCCTCCTCTTCTTCATTCCTCCAAAATCCAAGCTCTATCTTAAAGGCACGACCAAGTCCTAGAAAAGTTTGCTCTGGCATCACAATTTTGAATGTTACGTGTTTTTCTAGGGAAGGAGGGTAAATTCAATGGGGCATAAGGAGACCACAGCTTAAGTGGTGCAGAGGTATGTGTACGAGAAGATTAACACTGAAAAGCTGACTAGAAAGGGGCCAGACTAAATAATTTCTCTTCCTCAGAAAATTAAGCATATGCAAGGCGGAGCAGACAGTCACTATGGGAAAACCTGTTAGAACAAAGTAACAGTCTTCCATTCACTCCTACCTACAGATGCAGCCAAATGCACAAGAATGGGGTTGGGGGTTGTTCATAAATAGTCCGGCTGCTGTTTGTCAGAGGCAACAGTTGAAATGTCCGTGCACAATTGCTACTTTAGCATGTGCTAAAAATGACAATGGCATCCTCTTGCAATGGCCCCGCTGAGAACTGTCGATTCAAGTCACAGTCATAAAACTTCTAGTGGGTGGTCTTCATCTCCGCTTGTCCTCATTATCATTTCATTGTGTTTCTGTGGCCCACTGTACCATGGCACTCCTTGCATTTTAAAGCATTTCATTGATGGGGCAGTTTGACATTCATATTTATATGTCCTTGTTGTATTGCAGTGGTTTCTCCTATTCTTAGAATCCAAGCCCTTTGTGAAATGGTGTGAGGGAGATGTGTATTCAAATCTTGGCCCAATGAATTGGGTATTGTCACGAAATAACAGAAAGTATTGAGGATTTAAACATCCTGGGCCCTATCCTGCTGCAGAACGTAAGGGAAGAGTATTTCTTGCAAGGGTCTGAAAGTAAGTCTGTGGGAGAGGGTGGATGAGCAGCACATACCTGGTTTGGTGTTCAAGAAAAGCTTACCAAGTTACAAAGTTAACAGAAGGCAGTCAGCTCGCTGTCCTCCACTAGGAATAGTCAGCAAAGCTCCTGTTGACTTCAAAACTAGAAAGTTTCGACCTTAGTATATCTTGCATTTCCTAATTCTTGTTTAACATGCAAGTTAAAAGCTAAGCAAAGCCTATATTTGGCTCAATAACTAGGCAAAGCTTTAGCTGTAAAAGCAAAATATTTGCCAGACCTGTGGGGAATAAAAAGAAGAGGCAGCTTACACAGTGGAAAGGTTAAAAACAAACCAAAAAAAGGAAACTAACCAACAAACAAACAGAACAAGCAAACAAAACAAATAAAAAACCTAACAGGAAGAAAAAAAACTCAACAATACAAAAAAACTATTGAAACCTGAAGATCTACTTGTACTCTTGGCTGATGCCTCCTCTGATTTAAGAACTGGGGCCAGAGTAGAGATTTTATCCCCCCCTTCCTTTCCACAGGCAGGGCAGCTGCAGGCCATACAGAAACTTGATGTATGCTGGGTTCCCTTGCCCTAGCTGGAAAGCAGAGTGAATGGGCAGGAGTAAGAAGCACACAGAGCTTCTGCCATTTTGCTGGGCCAACTGTACATAGCTGGCTTGCTGTGCAGCAAATACACTGGTTCTGCATACATCGGGCTGCACTACATGGCTCTTATAACTTTCCAAGTTTTGCTTGTTCCAGGCACATAAAGGAGCAGCTGCTGCTCATGTGTGCATGCATTGCTGCCCAGTGAGGAGTTGAGGATGTGTCTTGGCAAATGGCAAGAGACTTAAGTTTTCAGGTAAAGTGCCACAGAAGGGAAATGAAAAGAGGACCATCTGAAAACATTAGAAGGTGTTTATTTAATTGCTCTATGGATGATTGTTCAAAGCAGGGAAAATCAAACTAAAGAATTCATAAAATATCTGACATGAGCTTTCTCCTAATTTTGCTTTTAAAAATTACATGTGCACAAGAAGTCAAGGGGCTGCCTTTAGCCCAAAGACCAATGTGCTCCACAAGTTTCACTTCCTGGAGTACAGCTTTCGAATGTGACCAACTTCTCAAACACTTAGTAAGAATGCCAAAACTTTTAGAAGAAATCTTAGCCCCATGGGATCATAATTCCCTTCTTTACCTTCTTTAGAACAGGACCATGAAAGAAGGAGGTGTGCAGGCATCTTGTGTTACACTTCCAACGTGCCACAGTCCTGATCTGCACGCTCTCAGACTCAATCCCTGTGCTCATTCAGTCCTTGGCCTCAGCTGTTGGTGCCAAAAATGAGAGCAATGATAGCCAAGCAGTATGATAGCTTTTGTGCTGTGCTCCTTGGCCCACTAGAAGCTGGACAGTGGGATGGCAATAACAATGTCTATCTCAACTATTGTGCCTAGATCCACAGCAAACCACCACCAGCGACAATTGAATCCAGTACTTTTATATAGCAAGGACCTGAGATGGAAGAGGGGAATCTGGACATGCAGAGTGGGCCAGTACACATCTCTGTGGATCATCTGACAGGCTCTAAACCTAGGGCAGCAGACCCCTGCCTAACCCTCCTCAGCGAAACAGAAGTGATGCGCAACAGAGAGAGCAATAGTAATACTATTTGTTTAAATATTATTTGCTATGGTCATAGCACTTCTGTTGGTGAATGATTGATGGACCAGCTGGAACTGCGCCGAGCGTATTCACTAAACTTTTGGTATATTTTTGCTTTTGGCTGTCAATGGTTTAAACTCATGATTTCATCTTGTGCCTTATTTATGAGCTGTTTGAGTTGACAGCTTCCTATTCATCCCTCATGGTATTGAGCTGATCACCTAAACCACACAATATCCCTTCTGTTTCCCTCTAGGTAGGTGAAACTTGTCAAAGAGAACAGTAAACAAGGAAATACCACTGCAAAACCATAAACATTCACAGAGTTTATGTGAATAAGGACATTACAAAGACCAACCAACCACTCTGACAATAGTCAACCCTCACTTACCTGAGACTATATCCACAAAATATTGCATGGAATGAGAATTCAAATGGATTTTAAACAATTTTTGAGCACTTAACTTACTCTATTTTTTGGGCCCTCAGACTTTGGTCATGTTGGAGTCATTCTTGGAGATAGCATTAGTTTGTATTTTTAATGTTAGTGTGTGATTTCCTGATGATTTCTGTTACTACTCATGCAGGAGAAATTCACATTAAGGATACTAACCAGTTATTTGGTTATTATTTTGATCTGCAATGTGTGCTCTTACCAGCATAAAAGAGAAATTAACTTTAGACAAGTGTCTGATCTACAGGCAAAAATGAGACCTGACATTTGAAACTTATTAAGCGCTTTAATTTAAAAGGCAAGTAATTTCATCAAATGCATGCAGCTTCCTCCCATGCTTGGAACTGCACAGATGCTCAAGTCTTTCACCAAACCAGAACCACCACTTGTTTAAAATGTGAATCATTCCCCCTTCACCAGCAAAATAAAATTAAATAAATACAATTTTAAAAAACAACCTGCAAATGGCAACCTGTAACCATTTTGTTGTGATTTATTTCCCCTACTTT
Organism: Melanerpes formicivorus; assembly: GCF_026170545.1. Lineage (NCBI taxonomy): Eukaryota > Metazoa > Chordata > Aves > Piciformes > Picidae > Melanerpes > Melanerpes formicivorus. The sequence goes on from NW_027142354.1 coordinate 32,988,121, forward strand.
TTTCCCTACTTTGCTATCAAGAAAAGGGAGAGAGGAAGAGGGGTGCTGGCTGTTAGACCAATCTTTGACATCCTGCCGTGACTCATTCAAGAAAGACTGCAAGAATGCAAGATTGTAAGAAAGACTGTTACAAAGCACTGCAAAAAGTTAAATCTTAAAAGAGACTGCACAAGGAAGACTGTCATAAATCACGTGCAGTGACCATCTATAGACTGCAAGAAAATATGGAAAGGAAAGAAAACCTTCATCCTAAGCACAGAAAATACAGGTTTTAAAAAGGAAGAAAAGGACACCAGAATGTTGCTGTTTTGAACGTTGCATTATGTTTAGTTGGATTTCATGTAACAGTATATGTCACTGACATGATTCTTTCAGCATATACATAGAGATAAAATTTCCTGCAGTGGTATTTTACACTGCCTATAGCAGAGAGAAAAATAGAAATAACCATTCCTAAAAGTATTGATTTCTTTTTACTTAAATTTTCTTTTGCCATTAGTGGTACTGAAACTTCTGCCTGTGGATCCTGTTATAATAAGGAAAGGTTTTGCCATGCATTGTTCTCAGTGCCTGGCTGGCTCCTCAGGGGCTGTTCTGCTCCTGCACTCATCAGGAAAATAGGGTCATACTGGGAATCAGGATGGACAGCTGTGGCCCAGCATTGCCCAGTATCCAGCATTACTGAGAGGACCCAATTGCAGGCGGGGGAGGTGCCCCAGTCCCCAAGCACCATCACCTATATTACCGTATGTACAATCTGATGGGGTGCCAACCAGCTCATCGTGCTCCCTCACTCCCTCCTGCCCCATCCCACACACTTCACTGGGGTGCCAGTATCTCACACTTTCCCTGGCTAAGCAGGAATGTTGCTTCTCAAAAGATCAAGTTGCCCCAAAGATAGCTGTCCCAAGATAACTGAAAGCAGCCATCCCTGGTCCAGCTCAGCATGTGAAGATGCAGGCGCTGGTGTCCAGGGTCCAGAGAGGTTCTTTCCAAAATGCTAGGAATCACGTCGCATTTGAAGGCTTAATTTGGTAACTGGGCAGCACCTTCAGCCATCTGTGCTGAGTGGTATCTGCACTTGCTGGCTGGGCAGAGGCACTTGGCTTCCACCTGACAACAGCCTGACACCTCCGATTAGGGAGCACAGCTTCCCCACACCCTGCTCTCCCCCCATCCACTCCAGGAGACACAGCTTTTGCCAGGGAGGTGTTTGGGTGCCCAAATCTTGGCAGAAGGGTAGCCAAAGAGGGGCTTAGCAGCAGCACCTCTAGCACAACAGGGTCTGATAGCAGGTGATAAAGTAGGAGACAAATGCATCAATGCATCGCTTCTCTGCTGCACTCACCCAGTCTTTGAGGGTCTGCAGGTCAGAGAGGCAGGAAAGCTGTGTTCACAGCCACAGCTCACCCAGTGTCCACCATGTCTCTGATTTTGAAGCTTTTCTTCCAAGCCTAGGAACTGTTCTTGTAAGTGGCTACAAAAATGTATTGAACCTCAGCATTCAGAAACATCACCAAGAAGCATTTTCTGTTGTGCAGATGTTTTTGGATGTATGTTTGATGTTAGACTGTCACTTCTTCAAAATTATCCCTGTTGAAAGAAGGGAAATTGAGTACAGGAATGCTTAGGTGCTGTGAAAAAATCTTAGGTGCCATTTTGATACCAGCAGAGGCACTGAATTTCACTCTGGGAGGAATATTCATGGCTAAGCTCTAAGCCTCTGATTTATAATGGAAATACTGATAGATCCAGATCCATTTGCAGATGCCATTATAATGTTTCATCCTAGGGAGGAGAGGGGGAAGGGAAACAGCCTCCTTCCCTTTTCATTTTAAATATTGTTACACTCTGATACTGGTTTCATGAAGCATTTGAATGGGTCCTTATTCACAAATGAATAAAAATGAGTAAAGTCCTCAGAATCAAAGGTAAGCCAAAACTGGCACCCATAAGCACAAGGCAACCCAGAGAGCCCATCTGCAGCCAAACCATGCAGCAGACCCAGACACAGCTTAAAGGCTGGCAACAAGACCGCCTGCAGAATCTGCCAAGGAGCCAGATGCTGTTGCTTCCCAAGCTTGGCATGAGGGTTCCTGATTGCCATCCAACAAAGAGGAAAAAGAGGAATGATATAATGTGGTGGGATAAAACACATCCCACCTCAACCTCCTTTATTGCTCATTGAAAAAAATCGTGGAAGATACTATTGGAAATGTATCATTGTTTTCAGAAATACATACATTAGCCACAACAATGGCCTTGCCAAATGGGAAAAGTAAGAGCTATTTAAATATATGTGCCATTTGAAAAAAAAAAAAAAATCAAATTAAATCTTCATATGCTGTGTTTTGGGTATGGATGTCTTTGTGTCTTTTGTTAACTGTTACAGTGATAACCACTAAAATGAATACAAGTGTGGCAAAAATCTTTCATTTTTTCTACAGTAATATTTCAAAATCCCCTGTCTGGGCACAGCTGTCTAGATGAGAGAGATCATGGTGATGGCAACTGAATGTAAAGAAGCCAGGTTTGTAAAATTGAGGTGCAGAGATATCAAAAAGGCAATTGTAAATAAAGATATGTGCCTACAAAGACATTACAAAAAATATATCAAGGCATTATACAGATAAGGGCTCTGCTTTTTCCATGGTTGCACAGCTCTGTGTTGATGTAGCTTGATTTCATTAGTATTATACCTGGGGGAAACTGGAGTAACACTGTGAAGGATTTGACCCAGGCAATATAGAAAGAAGTCATAGGGCTGTGCACTTGAGGATATATAAGGCCATGAGGGCACCATCACATGTGGCAGTGGAAAGCACAAAGAAAAATAAAAAGGAAAATATGTGCAAAATAATATGCTGCAGGTAGACAAAGAAATATGAAGCAGCAAAGAAGTGATGTAAAAGGAGAAAGAAGAAAGTACTCTTACATCTACCTGAACAATAACAGCTGGAATCATTACTTTTACCAATGTCACCATCATATCAGATTCTGGAAAATACCAGGTGTTTCCCTAAATGATACTTCAGGGTAGCTCAAACATATTAGGAAATTCAAGTCAATTTTGCCAGAGACTTTCAGCTGAAAAAAAATGCATCAGAACATGGTAGACAAACCAGTCCTGTAATTCCATTGATGGCTGTTTTAGCACAGTCAAAAGATTCAGGTTTCTTACAAAATCAAGAACAAGAGATTCCCTTTTATTCAGTAGAACACTGGTTAGAGCAGTCACTGAGGACAAGGAGACTCAGCTTCAATTAAACCTGTTGTCCTGTGTCTAGCGTGTGGTCTGAACATCTCTCCCAGGCATGGCAGAATATTTCACATTAATCCTGAGTCCTCCATGTTCACAAAACAGCTGTAGCTGCTGCATTACAAGCCCACAGAAGCACTGCTCTCCCAGTCTGTCATCCCAGCTTTTACATGCCTTGGTTTTCATTAATATTTTTAATTGTAACTCTTTTGTCCTCATTGTTTCAGCTTAGGAGGGGTGCTTGGTGCCATGATTTAGTTGATTAGATAGTGTTGGATGATAGGTTGGACTCGATGATCTCAAAGATCTCTTCCAATCTGGTTAATTCTATTCTATTCTATTCTAGTCTATTCTAGTCTATTCTATTCTATTCTATTCATTTTCTTTAACTGAAGCAAGTAACTTTAAAATTTTGGGGGTTAATTCTCGTCTGGTTTTGGTCAGTCTAACTAATTTCAATTCTTTATCAGATCAAACTATTCATACTTCCAATACACAGTCCTTCTTACAACATTTTGACAGATTAAGCTGAAAATACTTGGTGAAATGCAAGGTCTGTACATACATTTATTGTAAAGAAGGAATACAAAATAGTGAGAAGTATATTGTAAATTGTTACCTACTAAAAGACACAAGGTTGCTCTTGGTGCACAGAATCATAGAATTGTTAAGAGTTGGAAGGGACCTCAAGGATCATCTGCTTCCAATTCCCCTGCCATGGGCAGGAACACCTCACTCTAGATCAGGTTGCTCAGACCCACATCCAGCCTGGCCTTAAAAACCTCCGGGATGAGGCTTCTACCACCTCTCTGGGCAATTTGGTCCAGTGTCTCACCAACCTCATAGTGAAGAATTTCTTCCTAACATCCAATCTGGATCTACCCATTTCTATTTTGTTCCATTCCCCCTAGTCCTATCATTACCTGAGACCCTAAAAAGTTCCTCACCAGCTTTTTCTTGTAGGCCCCCTTAAGATACTGGAAGGTCACAATGAGGTCTCCTTGGAGCCTTTTCTTCTCCAAATTGAATAGCCTCAACTCTCTCAGTCTGTCTTCACAGGAGAGGTGCTCCAGCCTTCTGATCATCTAAGTTTCAAATACATATTTATATTTATAGAGCACTATATGTGATAAATTTATTGTATGTGTAAAATTCCCACTGTTAAGAATTTCAGTGATGACCATACTGATTCGCTGGGAACTCAAAAAATGAAAAGGTGCATCTCAAATGCATGTCTGCAAGCTACCAGGGGAAATTTTCCTTTCTGGATCTGGACATTTGAGACTAGTAATCACACCCTCACCTTTGCTGCTTTGGGTGCTGCTGCTGCCTGCAATATCCCCCCTTTCCTTTTTTTGTGGAGTGGGAGACACACAAATAATAGGAAATCATCTAAATGCTGCACAGTCAACAGAGGCTTTCACGAGGTGATCACCTGTGCTCCTCCAGCTGCCTCCATCATTGCACAGGCCGGGTGGCAAGAGCCCTGCTGCCATGCCAAGCAGCAGCAGCGGGGCAGCGAATACGCTGTCCATCCCCTGTGGCCAGGCAGAAGTTGCAAGGGTGGTAGAACATATCATGAATCCAATGTCCACCCCCCTCTCAGAGTCTGTTGCTCTGCCAGAACACGTGTGCTGGGTGCGGGTCCCATTGCCAAGGACTTCTTGGCCATTGAGGTGCCTCTGGTGGGTGAGGCACCTGGAGAGCTGGCGCCTGTGGGCAGCAGCTGTGACACAGAAGGGCTGGCGGGCCAGCAGTCTGGCCAGCGAGTGGCAGGGGGACACCCCGAAGGGCCCCGTCCCCGTTAGCAGAGGGGAAAGCAGGCGCCGGGTTATCAACAGCTTCTCTGGAAGCTGAGCTGGGGCTGGGGCCAGGACAGGCAGCCAGCCAGCCAAGCATCCCAGGAGGCTTCCTCTGCTCTCCTCACCCACCTCTTTTGCTCCATCCAGTGGTGATGAGCCCACTTGGAGCCTCCAGGCTTTGACGATGAGGTAGAGGAGCAGAGGGCACCTCAGAGGTCTTGCCTGGGTTTCCTGCAGCTCATGTGGAGGATGCCCTTTCCTGCCCCAGCTTCTCCCCAGGTACCAGGATGCTGGGAGTTCACAGAGCTTCTCTGTGCTTCTGTCACCCCCACAAAAGCAGCTCAGGGCTCCATCTGCAAGACACTACGGATGCCATAAAGCCTTGGCTGCCAAGGAAGAAGCAGCAGAGGGGACACACACCTTTGGTACCAGCTGTGCTTTACAGGGCAACTGCCTGTAGAAGTCTTCCCTAAGGTGGCAGTTGTGAAGGAGGGGTGATTGATTTCTCCATCACTTCTAGGAAGAGGCAGAGCAATGGGAGCCAAGGCCAGGAGGGGCATTTTCACTTCAATCTGAGCCCAGGGAGTGTAGCTGCTAGAGTGAGCCCTCAGATCCAGGTTTCCACCTATACCCAAGGCAAAGGCAGCCTGAAGTTTGCCCCAACTAGAGGCAGAGCAGCTCCTCAGATGTACATCACCGAGGGCAGCATTTGGTTTATCTGGGATTTTCTTCTTTTTTCCTTTTTCTTGTTCTTTTTTTTTTTCTTCCTTTGAGATTCATGTCAGTTTTGTCAATGCTAAACCCTGAAAACCTGAATTCTCACAATAACTTACATGTTGCCTAAAAGAAATGCACGTTATCTTGGCAGCAGGGACCCAGCAGTGAAGAGTGAGAACCTTCAACACCCCACTCTCCATTCTGTCCTCTCTTACCTGGGGTGTTTTGATGCCACAGGATAAAAATAAATAAAAGCAAGTACTTCCACTTCCCCAGAGTGGAGCTGATATGGCAGTAGCTCACTGGGTGAGAGCAGCTCAGACCTGAAACACTTTCTTCTCTGTTGGGATCACAGCTTGAGCGTAGGCTTGTTGTGTCGGAATGGGCCTACTGTACCCAAACATCTGAGCTTTCTCCAGCTCCTAGAGGAACATTTTATACTCATTATACATGCAGCAGAATTTCAAAATATGTCCCTGGGACCAGAATGCAGGAGGAGGACATTAAAGGTTAGGAGGTAGTATGGGAAAAGCGAAAGGCATGAGTAATCTGGAGTTGCCTGATAACCCTTTGAGGCTTAGCCAAAATTAACTGTATTGAGCTGTCGTGAAAAGGGGAGATGTGCTACTTGACATATTGTTAAGAAAAAAGGATTTTATTGCTTTAGATACCTTTTAGAAGTAAAAAGCAAAGGATCAGCTCCACATCCCAGGTTTCAAAATGTTATGATCTAAGTGCGGAATTCATCAATGCCACCACTAAGAGATCATACATCCTGGAGTGTCATGAGCCATCCGTGATTTGTGTCATTGCAGAGGATGATAAATCACTGCTAAAGACATAACAAGCAGCATCATCGCTGCAACACAATAGATCACGATGCATCAGGATCTTTGCTAAAATATTATTTACAGTTAGCAGGGGCTTGGAATGGCAAAGCAGAAGCTGATATTAATCTTCCCTGCATTGTGCCTTTGTGCACACTAAGGGCCCTGCTCTAGGAAAAAAATGGGATCTGTAATGTTTAGTGATGCAATAACTACTGGTTGTATACACTGGAGAAGAGAGAAATTAAGTATATATGTATGTGTGTGTGAGTATTTATGGAGAAAAGGAGTGATCACAGGAGCAAGTGAAGTCTCATTCTTCCAAGGATTGAGAACTCGGTAATTACAACATTTAGCGCACATCTATAAATGCAGATATGTAAAGGTTTCTGTTTCTCACAGCAGTGCTGAGGAGAGAATTTAGTCACAAACCTTGAGGGGGAAAGGGACCTAATGGTTTTCAAAAAAGCTCTAAAGGTCTGGAAAAGTCTTACGAATTTTTCCAGCTCTCCCCCCATACAGCACATGAAAAGATTTAAATAAGATGAGCTTTACTCCCCAAATTACTTTGGGAACCACTTTTAGGGAGATGCTAAATTAAAAACAATACTGCTGATATAACTAATGTTTGGGGGGCATGACCTTAAACATAAAATTATACTTTTAAAAAAAAATCATACTCCCCAAAGCCCCCAAAACCCTCAGAACCCCAAACCCAGATAATTCAGACTTTTGAAAACTGTTACCATCTATTTCTACAGGAGACTCTGGAAACAGGCTCGCTCTCTGTCAATACAGACAAGTGTTTCTCTGGGGACTGTGAGTTATTTCTCTTTCTTATGCAGGACATTGCTGATTTAGGTCACACCAACAGGACTAACAGTTCCATTTAAAGAAAAGCTGAAATGAGTAGAAAGATTTAAAAACAAACAAACAAAAAAACCCAAACCAAAACAAAAACTTCCTGCTGGAAGGAAATCTGCATTACCAAGTCGCTGATGACCATATTGACAACAAAAAACCCACAATGCTTTACACGAGTCTGCCCAGCTCCAGCTCTACCCTGTCAGTGCAGGAATATTATCCACCTCTTGCCATCCTAAAGACAAAAGACACAAAGTGCAGTGCTTTTCAGTTTTATATCAGTTACTCATCCTGTGTTTGCTTCATGATGTGAAGCTAAACCCTCCCACAGACTTTAATTGAGTTAAATCATTGCCAGAACCTTTTAGGCTCCCTCTCATGCACCCTTCAATGTGTGCATCTCTGATGAGGCGTGTGAGAGGGGACATGCTTCCAGGACATCTGGGCAGCAAGCCACCTACCTGTGGGCTCCAAATATCAGCTATATTTCACTTGGACATTTCTTCCCTGTTTAGATGATCATCAAAGTTAGGGTAGGGAACAGGAAGGAACCGCGAGCAATTTGCTGGAATATATATAGGCACTCCCCAGATTTCCCATCCTCCTCCTTAATTGGATATTATCCCTCATTAATGACTGTCAGAGCCTGTAGAGTACTAATTGTCTGCGGTTCCTCTCTCTTTCCCTCTCCTCTCCCCTCCCAGAGATTAGTCCTTTGTTCAAGTTCATGAAGTTTAATTTCTGTTCCTCTCAATGAGATGGGCAGCCCATTCAACCTTTGTTCCACCAGAGCCCTCAGAGCCTGGGGTCATCTCCCTGGGATGATGTTTTGTGGTAAGGGGAAGACCCAAACCCTCCTGCTTGCTTCATTGTCAGTCACCAACGCCTAGCTAGCCTGACGCTTCTGCCGTAGTCTAGCATAACAGTGAGCCTGTTGCCACTTCGCACACACACAAAGCCCCTGCTTCATGTCTTGGGCAGGTAGAAACCCAGAAGGGGATTCAGAAGTCATTTAAGCCTTCCAAAAAAAGGCAGAGTGGGCGGACCTTTGCTGCATGTCACCTGCATTTATCTTTTGAGGGGCTTGCGTTCTTTCAAAGCGAAACACCTAATCTCAGAAGAACAAACAAACAATTTAAGCACCTGTTAATCAAAGACTGACGTGGAAAATGAATGGTCTTGAACAGCTGAATTATTTTGCATTGTTGACTGCCTTGGTAAGCTTTTGGCCAGTTTTTGGTATTTTTCTGACTGGGTGCATTGCTAGGGCATTTTAGGTAAATTTATTTAAAGTATGAAACACAGTAAAGTTTCCACTAGTGCTAGCAAGTTCCCTGACATAATTTTGGGTGCAATAGCCTGTTTTGACTTATGACCCACTTGGTTGGGGCCACTGTGAGTTCCTACCATTGTCTCCCTCGTTGCTCTGGAGATGCTTGTCCCAGAGGCTCACTCTCTTTAGCATATGACACAGCCAGGAGCCATCGGTCTATGCCCCCCCAGAACTCGGGGGGGGAGAGCCCCGCCAGGTCTGGCTGTTCCCGCATTGCAGGCGCACAGGGAGATGGGTGGCCTCTCTCTTAGACCTTGTCTGGGATTTCTGCCATGCCTGTGGAGCACAGCCCTCTTGTCCCAGTTGCTTTTGTGACGGGGATGCTAGAACTGAAGCCTGCACTGCACGAGGAGGCAGGGGCCTTTTGCTGATGTCTTCAGTGGAGCTGGTATCACTAACTGCTTTGTGCTGTCCTGGGGCCATGCTAGCAGGAATCACATATATGTTGCTCATCCATACTTTTTCCTTTCCCATGGCTCTCCTGCTACTACAGCCATGGGGTCTGACTTGTTACTGCCTGCAGTCAGCACAGATCAATACAGACCTTAGCAATGTGCATCGAATGTGAGTGCATCTTTTAACCACTGCTACCCAGGGAAACCTCACTTTCCAACAAGCATTGAATGACTTGAAGGCAATTCTTCAGGAAGACCTTCATAACATGAAATTACTACCAAACCTGGGTTTTTTTATAAAAACAAACCAAAACAAAACAGAACTGTACTTTTCTGCTAGCCAAACAAAACGGGTTAAGATGAAGGTGAGCTATTTGGAGAGCTACAGGTTCTCCAGGCATCAAGTCAAACAGTCCACCATCCAGGTTCACCGTCCAGGTCATCCCAGGACACTGACAAGGTAATGGCAAATGATATGGCTGCCACTCGAAGGCCTTACGTTTCAGGCTGTTGGGGAGGTTCTGCTGGTGCCTCGTGGCTATCCATCCATTCCCCCTCAGCCAAGGTCAGCCCTGACACTTGGTCAGGCACAATCTGCTATCCTGTCCCTGGTTTCCAGCTCTAGCCACAGATACCAGATCTGTGCTACACACCTGGTGTCAGGCATTCCTTATTACACCAGCCCCTGGTCATGGTGTAATACCACACCCAGAGCACTTGCAGCCATTTAGGCTTTGTCACACACCTCCTGGGATCTGTTTGCTCTCCGTATTCTCATTCTTAGGATGGCGATACTTGGGCTGATGGTTCTGCTTTTGCCTGATTTAAATGTGGAGACAGCTTATTTTTCTGAAGATGACAGATGGGAAGGCAGACCTTCCCCTCAAAAACCCTAGTGCTGCCTCAGTAGTGTTTTAGGAGAGAAACTGTTCCAGGGGTTTGGGACACCTGGAGCAGGAGAGTTAGTGTTCCCTACTCTCATCCTGAGAAATATAGGACAGCAGAGACTATGTGGTGCTTAGAAACTCTGCTATAAGATCTGACCCATTTTTGTCCTCAAAAAGCAATATAACATCTGCTCTCAGTATTTCTGTGTGCCATTTCAGAAATATCACTGGAAGAGCTCTGCTAATCCATGCCCTGTCCACTTTCAAATTGTATTATTACAGCCTCTAGTTTATATATGCTTGGGGATGGATCTTTATATAAACTAAAACTTCCACAGAAGATTATCTTGGGGATAAATTCAGCAGCAAAATGGACCTGTACCTGGCAATTAGATATCAGGTCAGTCCTGCAGAGCCTGCTGTGAATAATTGAGAGTAAATGTTAGTTGCTCTGTGCTGAAACATGACTACAGAACAGCAGGGGTTTTGGAGGCTCTCAGGACTTTGCTTCTGGAGATGGTGGGGATAAAGTGTTTGGAAAGACATCTCCCTACAGCTACCCAGCTGGTGCAAGCAGCAGATAGCTGCAGGCTTGGTGGGGTAAGGGAAGAAGAGGCAATGAAGATCCCAGAGGTTGCAGATCCCAGGCTCCCCATGCTTTAGCATCATGATCTGGAAATGGTGAAAAGAAATTCCTTTGGTTAGCTACCAAGGCTCCCTTCAGCAGTTCACAGTCAAAAGACAGAGAGGCTTGGCTTCATTTATCAGGGTGCCTCCTTGCTAGCCCAAGCTTTGGGAACCCTGATGGCTCCCAGAAATCCTGGCCACTACCAAAATACTTCTGAGTGAGTTCCTGAGTGAGAAGTTTTTGTTCTGCAGATATTATCTGCCAGTAAATATTCTCAGATTAGATCTGAGACCCATCAAAAATGCTGGCTCCACTTATTTTAGAGTCCATCTTTGACCTTTACCACTGAGAAATACATCTACTGATATTCCACCAGAGGCTATAAAACAACTGGCCTGACTAGGCATCAAATAGCTAGAATTTTCTGTCCATTTCAGTCTGTAGCATTGACCCCAAATGACAATTTATCTGCGCCATTTTTGAGTCTGTTGGAATCCACTGGACCTGAGATTCCAGGAGCAGCATCAATACACCAAGCAAACCCAGCCCATGCCTGGGTGAACAGAAAAGACCTGATTTTGAAAGGAGAACTCTGGTTTTATATAGCGTCAGAGAGAGGCTTCAAGAGAGGGCAATGAGATTAAAGGAAGTCTGCCCTGCACCCAGCATTGCCTTTGGGTGACAAAGCAATAGGATAACACAGAAGAGGTGTAGACAGCCAGGCAGCATGACACCAGCTTCCTCTTCAGAGGCTGGCTTTTGCCGACACCATGGTTACGCCCCTTCACCTCCAAACCCCTCAGAGGCCTGGAGCAGCACGGAAAAGCCAGCTGCAGTGGTTATTAACTCATACAAACACTCAGCCAAACAAGGTGACTTTTAGCAAACCTGGGGGCAGGAGTAAGGAGAGATCTGTGTGTTGGCAGGCTAGCTCAGCTGCTACAGTGCTACACTTGTCATAGCTGCAAAACAGACACCATTGCCTCCGTTGTAGGTACCCCCAAAATCTGCAGTCTGTCAGGGTTGAGAGATAGTGCCTCACCCCACACCCTGGGTTTTCTGTGTCCCTCACCCTGTCTTTTCTTCCCAGATTGTGTGGCTGTTGGCTGGTGAAGATGGACAGGACTGGACTTCATTTTGAGGTCATTTTATTGGAGAACAAACAACATTTGACCTTGTGTCTCTTTTGGTGGGCTGCCAGGAAGGTCAGCTGCCCAGCGGTGGCCTTGGTGGTGGCAACCAAAGCAGCAAAGCATTGCAATGTCTTCAACCACACATCTAATTCTGTGTGTTTTCTGCTACAGATGAATAGACAAAAGACCTCCCAGGTGAGGAGGGGGGAAGTTGGATGTTTCACTGTCAGCTCCCTGCTCTAGATGAAAAGCATTCATAACCTCTCCAAGCTGAGCTCTATCAGGGTGATATAATCTGTGAGCTCCACAAGCTAATGGCCTTGAAAATATCCATTTACCCCAGCCTTTTCCCCCTCTTTGAGGTGCCACAGAAACTGTAAGGCTTGCTTTCTTCTTCCTTTCTTTTTCTTCTCTTCCTTTTTGAGCGGGAGAGTTGCATATTCAGGAAATGCAGGCAACATGGAAATTTCTTGGTTTCACCTCTCTGGCTGGAACTCAGCACTGAGACCAAATAGAAACCAAGAGCAGAAGGCAGTCAGTCCTCCTATCCCTTGTATTCCAGGAGACAATCTGTGGGGAAGAGACATCAGAGTTCTCCCTTCATTACCTGACTGCTTTACACTAGGTGCTCCTTCATTAATCTTCTTGAATAAAAAATATTTATAACCACAAAACTCTATTCTTTGAGCTTGTTGTTCTCATCCACTAAAGTAAAGGCACCTCATAGGTTGATGATATGTGACAACTTGAACTGCATTAAAATCTAAGCAACAGGTTAGAAAAGTCCCTGGAACAAATGGAGCTGGTGCACATAAATGGTATTTACTCAAGAAGAGCAGTGACTCCCTGGAGGGTTTTACTTTTCAAAGTCAGTGTCTGTTTTCTATGCATTGCCATTGTATGGAATCCACTAGTTGGCACAGCAGGGTGCTCACTTTCTTATGGGATATACAACTTGGGTGTAAAACAAGCCCTCTTCATTTCCCTTGGCATTCCGTACAGTTTAAAGTGAAAAGGAAAGTGGCACAAAGCAGCTGACAAAGGACATGAGCATAAGCTGCTACTTAGAAACATCTTTCTACTTACAGAAAAAGAAGGGGAAAAAAAAAACCCAAACAAACAAACAAAAAAAACCCTGATTTGCCAAGATGTTTTCTGACTGCTGCATGGTTTAATCCTCTTACAGATGTGGTGGGAGCCAATCACTTTCTTTGCAGATATCTTCCTGTGTATAGCCCAATGTGGCTGCTGCTCTGCAGATGCTCCAGCACCTGCAGACTGGGACCTCCTGCTCACCTTTGTTCTTAGCCATTATGGTGGGCTGTCTGCTAGGACTAACATTTGGGCTCCAGAGAGAATTTGCTGGCGGCTGCCTTTGAAGCTGTAGGAGCAAACACCAGCTCACATTTCATTTTAGGCATACATGTAATGTACATCTTTGCTTACTGGACACTCTGTGGTGCAACCCAGCCTCAGGATTTCTTGGCTTCCTCCTGGGTTTTGACAACTTTTTAAGAGGCGGTGTTGCACCAAAGAGGTTCATGGTAGTCATATGCTGACTCACTGCCAGCAAGATAGAGACTCATACAGAGACCTGAAGAACAGAATTTTTATGCCAGAGGATGCACACCACAAAGTGTTGCACTCCCCATGCACCCAGTGCCATCACTGGAGATGTGGTTGCAGGACCAGGCATACTATGGACACAAGACTCAGTGTGACCATGCAACACAGGTAAAGGGTGCTCTGTGGCTCCACTGCCCAGACCTGTGCTTTTTGTCAGGATGGCGTGACTGAGCCAGCTTCCCACTTCCCACCCCCTTGAGTGCCTGACCCTCCAGGTGCTAACACCTCAGATCACTGCATAAGGCCTCAGTTCAGCTAGGTACCTCAGCATCAGCTCTAAATGAGCAATTAAGTTTGTCAGTATTCAGAGAAGTACTTCAGGGGACTGTTTGCACAACCAGATGCTATTTAGTTTGAGTACAGATATTGGAGTCTGACTGCTTTAAAAGTACCTTTATGATACACAGGTTTAATTATTTCTTTAAAAACAAAAATCCCTTCCCAGAAAAGGGATATGCCAAAGCCTTTTCAAAGCTCATTAACACAGTGAATAAGAAACCAGAGTTGATTTGCATAACAGAGATACATATACGTATGTACACGTGCATGTACATTTGCATGAAAAGCATTTGCAGAGCATTCTAAAAATAGGAGACATTTCAAAAGATTTTGAGCAAGTAAATCTTTACATGGTTTTCTGGTTTGTTGCTTCCCTCCAAATTAATAGTTTAAATTAAAATCTAGTCTTCCTGTCTTCTACAATCTGCAAGCCAGTGAACCACAGACTTTCCTACAAATACTTCTAATTCCTCAACTGTATGAGCAACTGCAAGAATGCCCAGTGCTATGCAGATGAAGATCAGTAAAGGAGAGATGTCTTTGTCTCTAGTCATGGATTTCTCCTAAAATCAATCTCACCCCTTAATTTGGAAGGCAATTATTCCTCTGAGGAAGACAGGAAAATGAGAATAGTTCCCTGAGAAACACTATTTTAACATGAAAACGTTTGGAGGTTTGAGGTAACTAAGCAGAAATGGGAGGACATTAGGTACCAGCTCCTGTGAACTGCATGCTCCAAATACCTGAAACGATGCTTAACTGAAAGTTTAGGCTTACCCTCTCTGACTTGGGTGGAGCAGCTCTCATACTTCACATTAAGTGTAAGCTTAACTGCTCCTCTGGGTCACGGCCCCAGTCAGCACACCGAGATCTCATTTTATTCTCAGTTACAGCTATGTACCACTGTATTAAGCAAATCACTTCATACCAGTAAAAAAACTAGATTAAGTTTTGGCTCTGGATATAAAGGGAGACAATGATATCTTGTTGAATGCTGCTGCCTCTGTTACTTATGTTTGTACCCTAACAGCTCTATGTCCTCTCCCTATTCCAGGCTCTTCTCACTCAGACCAGTCTTTCTAATTCCTTCTTCAACACAACCTCTGAGCAGAAAATATTTGCATGCCAGTAAGATAATGCCATGCCCAGGGATCTCCCAATTGATGAAATAGAGCCCATTAGTTAAAATCAATGCAAACCCGTAGGTAAAACACAAGTCCATGAGTTAAACCTGCACCTGTGTCCATAAGTAAGCACATGTTTTTGTTACTGTAATCTCTATTCCTTCATCTTTCCCTTTTCCATCAAGCTGTTTAAACCCTGATTCTGATGCTTTGAGCATTAGCTAATGTTATTCAGATGTAAAGCCCATTGACATCAGTTTATCTTAGGTGTGTTCTCACGGTACCAGTTTAGGGAAGCACTCCTTTTAGATGAATTACACTAAATTATCCAGAATTACACTAAATTATCCACTTACAGCTAAATATGTGCTTCAGTGTTTTCCTGAACAAGATTAACACAAACTCAAGATTATGTCTGAGAATATTGCCCATCCAAAGTGTTACCAGCTTGGAAGATCAGCCCTTAAACTGTGTGTCCCCTTGGTACAGGCAGCTGCCTTCTGCATGCCAGCTTCAAAATACCTCACACGCTGTTACATCTGCAAACAACAGCTATTGCTAATGTGTTTTCTTTGCCTGTCATTTGCACCTGTGAAAATCAGAGGTAAATCCATCAGAGATCAGTCAGTAAGGGGGAAGAGAGAGGCTGGCCAGTTCAGTGTGCCCAGCTTTCCTGCTTGCTGGGAGTCATGGCAGGACAGGAAGATCTCCTCAGCACAGCAAAGCTGTAAGGTATGGCCAAGGGCCCCAAGAGGCTTGGGGATGGCTTTGGCCAAACATCCAGAAGCTGATAAGAGTAATGCAACATCAAACAGATCCTGGTGGCTCTCACCGTGGCAGAGAGAGAGTGAATGCACAAGTCAAAGACAACACTTGGTTTACCTCAACCTCTAGCAGCTGCCACTCTGGTTTTTAAAAATACAGTTTTGTTAGTGGCTTGCCTCTTTTTTTTAATTTTTTTCCCCTTTTTTTCTTCTTTTTTTTTTTTTTTTTTCTTTTGCAATTGGCAGTAGTAGTTGTGCTATGAGATGTAAGCCAGGGAGTTTGTAGAATTACTGGTAGGCCAGCGTCAATGTGGCAAGCCAAAAGTTTGAAGAAAAATTCATGCATGCAGGCTCCTAAATATGGATCTACATGGTTATTTTCAGCCAGAGTCTTGCACATCCATAGTTCCAGGTTAGAAAACATAAGCCCCAGGTGAAATGCATTTGGAGGCTCCTGCCATCTGATGTGAAGGAAGACCCCTGTCACAAAATCATCTGTATGACCTACTTGCTTCTCCCCACTAAGGAATTGTCCAGGACTCATGTAACAACTTCAAACTCAGGCACATTCCTCGAGCTGTGTGAGGAAGCTTGCACATTGCCTGACCACATTATATCTGCCTCTAGGCAGTGTTATCACTCCTTCCTTTCCATATGTTTAAGCAGAATTTTTACAAAAATAAATGAAATACATATGTACATTATGCAAAGAGTGTTCTTGAGCCGTGCTATATTTGGTTTTGCATGATACGTATCCAGCGTGTAGACCATTGGCACTCGTTTTTTAACTGTTAGAGATAAGCAGAGTCACAGTAAGCTATAAAAGAGTGTAAAATATGCAGGGCCTGATTCTCCGGCTTATGGAGGCCCCTTTACATCACACTGGCACAGAGCTGGCATCTAAAAGCAAGTGCACATGTGACTGGAATCCACTTTCAGGCCCTTTTATATTGCCAAAAGAGCTTAAAGTTGCTGAATTTAAATGAGGCTCAGATGCTTGTAGTACAAGTTGGTAGTGGTCATTAAAAGCTTCATTAATAATGCTGTCCCTCTGTCCCCCAGTAGCAGGGCAGGCAGCAGGAGTTCTCCCCAGGTGCAGTGAGCTGTCAGAGAATTGGGAAGCACTGTCTCTGTCTGGGATACATCCAGTGGGTACCACCGTGGGGACGTGGGAACAGGCAAACAGTGCAGATGAGCAGCCAGGTAGGGAAGAGTATGGAGGGGGCAAGTGCCCTGCCTCTCTCATCTGGTCCCCTGCCCAAACCAGGATCTGTATCACCTGCATTTCCCTTTTCATGGCTGTTTTTTCTCCCTACAATGAGCCAACCCACAACAAGCTGTATGTACAAAGTGCAGGTACACCCGCCCTCCGTTTTAATCATTCAGCACCAGCCAAAGAGGGAGGGATGGGAGCGCTTTGCCACCTTCCCACTTTCTCTAGGGTGGCTGTCTCCACCTTGGCCCAGGTTGGATCCAGCCACCCTCCGTGCCGGCTCTGGCTCTGCACGCTTTGCCCCAGGGCCCAGACACAGCCACTTCTGCAGCCAGGAGGGAAACCAGATCTGCTGGCTCGTGACTGGCGCACAGATCACTAGTTCATGACTCTCTCCTGTGAAAAAAAGTCTGCTTGCATTTAAAGAGCTGGGGGAAAGGATTTATTTTTTTTTTCTTCTTTTCCAATCCCCAAAGTCACATGGCCAGACTATTTTAAACATTCCTGGCTATTCCCCCATGCACCAGCTCCCTTGGCTGGCACTGGGGTATTCTCAAAGCTTGGGTAGGAGAGTAAACTCTGCATGTATAATTTATCCATTGTAAAGGATGCAAAATCTACTGGGAACAGGAGGGGATAAGAAAGAGCGAAGACACTTGTGGATGCCAAGAATTCCAAGTGCCAGACCTTGCTAGCGCTCTTCCAAAATGGAGGGTCCTACACAGCTCCCGTTTAACTAGAGCTGAGCCTAGCCTTGCCTGCTGTGTTGAGATTTGGCAGGCTGCAGCTCACCATTGTTGTGAGCTCTCATCCAGGCATCAGTGCCAAGCCTCCCTCTGGCTGCAGCCCTTCCAGTGCCGTGTGCTAATCCCTTAGTATCTGCCTATCCCAGATCCAGCGGGGGCACCATTCAGATCTGACAAGGGAGAGGGAAGAATCCTCTGCACAGACCCTTTTCCTTACAAACTTCACGAAGCCCTTATTTTTCCACTGCAACAAATTGCCACTATCAATACAACAGAAATATTACAACATAGGAGGAAACACGGAATTTTGTACCTCCCTCCTGGATTAACCCAACGGGCCTTTCCAAAGTAAGCAGTGATGCTAAATGCTCTGGGTGTAGTCCTGCGGCCTCCAAAGTCCTGGAGAGACATCCTGCTTCCCCTCTGCACGACAGTGAGGTAGCTCAGCACTGGCTCTCTCACTGGGAAAATGGAAGGGGTCACACAGGAAAGCCAAACTTACCTATTTTAAAAGTTTTCAGTTTCTCCCCTTTTAGCCTGCCTGCATGGTGAAAGCTTGTAGGAGACAGAGATCACTTGCTCTGCCCAGCCACTCCTTGGGCAAAGCTGAAGCATCACCATGGATGCAGCCAGTGTTTGTTCCAGCATTGCCAGCAAGACCAGGCCAGCAGCACTGCACTACCAGGCAGCCCCACAGCACTCCCATTCAGTGCCCACCCACAGAGCCAGCACAAGAACCAGCTGCCCCTTCCCCTTGTCAGGGGTACTTGGGGCCCTCAAAGCCCTCAAGTAAGGCAGGAGATAGAGAAGCTACAGCCTCCAGGCTGCCACCTGCCAGGCTTCAGTGCACAACTGAGGTTAGCCCTCCCTGGGCCCCACCCTTTGTAGGAAGGGAAGGTCCAATGTCATACTTGTGCTCTTGCTGCAATTAGTTACGTCAGTTTTCTTTTTTAACCCCTTTCAATGCTGGGCCTGAAATGGATTTTGCAAAACGAGAATTTTGCAAAAGCAAGGATTAAGCTCTGCACGCTGTCCCTGCACCCTGGCTGCCATGCCCTGGGGAGGGAATGTAACAACCAAGCTGGTTTCTAGCTGCATCCCAACTCTGTCCAGAAGCAAAACTGGGTCCAAGGCACTTGGCCCTCCCACTCAGCCCTCTGCTCATCCCTAGAGAGGGGCCCTGAGCTTGATCCTCTTTGTAAGCCACAAGAGGGTCTTGCCTGTGGCATGGGAAAGTGCAGGCTTCCTGCTACCCCAGCACAGAAAGGCAAAGGGCCAGTTTTGGTGCTATGCTGTTGTGGTAACTTTAACACTGTGTGGGTACAACCCATGTCTGGCTACATCGTGGCAGCATCAGGAGCTGTTAGCATGTCCCCACGTAGGTGCCTCCTCTGCACCATCGAAGCCCTTGAGCTCAAGGACGAAAACTGCTCATCTGAGTAATTTTCAGAGAAAAACCTTTTGCAAAATAAATGTTATCTCCCAGTACACTGTGCCAACCTGCACTCTTAGATGCTGGAAATTATAAGATCAAACTGCTGCTTGTCTGAGCACAGGGGCTGACGTTGGCTCTGGGCTGCTTCAAACTACTGCTGGCTTCCCTCACAGAGGGGCAAGGGAAACAGCTTGCCCACCCTGTCTTAGCAGGGGTTAAAAATGCCTTTCCCATCCAATGTGATCCCTGCCACCCTTCAGTGAAGCATTTGTTTCTTCAAACACCCCCATCAAACTAGGTGTGAAGGGGTGGCATTGGCCACAGTTGTGCTCCATGGGCCTACCTGTCAGTGCATGTGACAACTCGTGGGCAGCTGTGCTGCAGACAAATCTGTGTTGTACCTCCTTACTCCTGCATATATGGCCTGAACTGTGTCCTGATGCCTTTGTTCCTGTCATGATACTAATGCCCTTTGCCCTGTCCCCAGGTTATGGAGGGGTGGCTTCTCTTCATGTGGCACCAAAGACAGAAGGGCCAAGCACTCCACAACAGGGCCTCCCTTTCAGCTTTTCTGCTCTTCTCATGCCACTTGGAAAGCCTTCCCTTAGGTTTCTGCTGAGTTGCTTCAAAGAGTGTACTTCCATTTCCCCAGGCTGCAATTACTGTGGGAGTCAGTATTTCTGGACTGCACACACCTGTCCTGTCCTTACTGGGAAGGCAAGGCAAGGCAGGGAAAGGCAATGCAAGATAACACAGGGCAAGGCAAGGCAAGGAAAATATTCTTTATTGTCTTATGTTACTTGGATGATCAGAAATAAATCTACAAAATAAGCAGAACAGTACCTCATATGCTAAATTCTGCAGTAACTTTATCCTGGCTTCCAGCAGGACAGAAGAATGGGTTTAGCAACGTAGAAAAACCTTCTCCACAAAGGAAAACACACAAAACTAATCCGAATGTATCAAACAGCCCTCTTGAAGGAAGGCAGATCCTTCAAGGTCCCTTCAGGGAGGGCAAAGCACTGTCACTACACAGTATGGCTAAACCCTTAATTGCAGGCTGTCAGGTACTATACATCTCCAAACCTTCTGAAGTGCAGGGGAGGGGGTGTGATGGGAACAGATAACACACAAACATCACAGGCTGGGCAGAGCAACAGAAAGATGATTTGTAAGTGCTCAGCTCAGAACTGCAACATTTCTGTGTATTCAAGATGAGAGGCAGCAGCATGAGGGATGTTAGCAGAGTGAGATGGTCCTGCAGGAGATACAGTGGGTTCATGGCTAAGGCAAGCTAACAGTTAGGAGCCAACCAACCAGTCTTTAGTTTCTTTGTCATTTCCATTAATAGCTTATGAAAAACCAAGAAGCTCTGACAGACTCTTTAAAGAGAAGGAGCAACTAACAAAATTACAAATGAGACCAGCCTAAAGAAATATGCTTTTGCTTGCTGACTTGATGGAAGGCAATTGGGCATCTTCTTCTGTAGAAAACAGATAATAAACAACACCTTAAGAAGGCTGAGTTTGTAATGGGAACTATTGAAATCTCTGTCATAATTGTTTACAATACAATACGAGCTGAACTTCAGAACAAAAAATGCACTAAGAGTCCCTTTAATATAATGACTAATGGTAAAAACAGTTAGTGTGCACAGAGAAAGGAACCACTCTCAAAGGGCAACCTTTCAGTGGCATGCTGCCCTGGTTTGATTAGGATAGCCTCACCTTATGTGGGGTCAGCCAGCCTAGAGAAAGTTTTCCCATTGCAGGGAATGTGGTGGGCCCTGTCAAGGCACAACAGCGGGGAGCAGGATGGACAGCTCTCTGAAACAGGGACCCCAGCTGTCTCCAGAGACCCCCTCCAGCAGGTCTGTTCAAGGCTGGCTTGACAAAAACAAAGAGGGTAGGGAGGTAGGACTTGTCCCAGGCAGGAGATTGACTTTTTTTGGTAGGCCATCACAGGGGATATGCCTGGACACTTTGCAATCACAGCAGCAGCTGCCAGGGAGGTCCTTGGCCAAAGCTCTCTCACTGTCTTCTGGGGGTCTGCACCATTATGGAGCCCTGCAGAGCTGATGTGGGGTTGGAACGATGGGCATCCTCACAATTGTCATCTTGGGATGCAGTTAAAATGCACATGAGGAATGTCTAATGATTGGAAAGACTTTTTGTATAATCTTTGACTGACAGTTTATAGTTTCCATTTAGTGACATGGTTATTCAGATTTCCTGTGCTACTAAAGTTCTTTAAAAACTAAACAAACAAACATTAATTGCCTTTAAACATACATTTGTATAGTTATAAGCCATTATTTTTTATTTTACCAATTCTATGCTGTTCCTTGCTTCTAGGCAATATTCACTGCAACCCACCACCCTTCTTCCATTGGTGTATCTGCATCCATGTAATACAAACACTGAGGCTCCTGGACATACCATGGTCAATGTGGAAGTGCCAAAGTTTGGAAGGAAACCATAAAATTCACCTTTCCTGATGATGATTCCTGAAGACTACCAACATGCATATCCAATGTCCAGGGAAGACTTTTGCTCTTTACTAGTGGATTTTTAGCTCCATTTATATGTGTATGCAAATATATGTATATATGCACACTCTACACATAACCTTCACACACAAGTATTTCCTTAGAAATGCATATGTGTAACTTCAGATCATCTTCCTCCCTTCTGATCAGATTGGGCATAACAGAATCACAGAAGCACAGAATGCTAGGGGCTGGAAGGGAAAAGATGATCTAGTCCAACCCCCCTTGCAGAGCAGGATCACCTATACCAGGTCACACAGGAACACATCCAGGTGGGTTTTGAATATCTC
Source organism: Melanerpes formicivorus (assembly GCF_026170545.1). Taxonomy (NCBI): domain Eukaryota; kingdom Metazoa; phylum Chordata; class Aves; order Piciformes; family Picidae; genus Melanerpes; species Melanerpes formicivorus. Next base: position 33,009,991 of record NW_027142354.1, read on the forward strand.
CAGAGAGGGAGACTCCACAACGCCCCTGGGCAGACTGTTCCAGTGTCCCATCACCCTCACAGTGAAATAATCTTTCCTCCTCTCAAGCCTCTCAGTTTAGGGACTGAGGCATTTAAGAAAATATCTTTCAGCAATAACAAGATTGCTCCTGTTTTCTTTCTCAGGGTGATTAAACCCTTAATCTCTAGCAATTTAAGAACCAAATGTCACTAAATAGTAGTAGGTTTCAACTTTTCTTTTTGCAACAACAACAAAACAAATTTAAAAAAAAAAAAGAGTTGGCCTTTTCTACTGCTAAGATCACCTGCCTCCACCACAGGCACTGCCAGAGTGGATTTCCTGTGGAGGCTTTCCCCGTGCTTGTGGTCACACTCAGACATGGTCATGCCAGGTGAGTTCAGCAGTGCCTATAGGGCTGCTGCAAGTCACCTGGTTTGCAAGGCAGCAGCCACAGGGCCCTCTGTGCCCCAAAGATATTTTTTTTTGAGAGGGGTTTGCTGCCTTCCTCCCACTCTGCCCAGCACAGCTGCTTGTCTTTCTGTGCTGCAAGCGAGGAGGGAGACTCTTCTCCCCTTTCATCCCTTGGCCACAAGTATCTAGGGGTGGCTGGGCAGCTGGCAGGCACTGTACTGACACCTGCATGCCAGATCCATCCAGCTGTGCCTGCGACACACCATCCATCTGCGGCGCTTCTCACATGCTGCAGCCAGTTGCTTTCCCTGGGGTGGGCTGGGAAAAGAGCTGTGGCCAGCAGCAGGGAAGGAGCCAAAGCAAAATTTTCAGACAAAGTTTTGCCTCCTAATTGATTTCCTCTTGTCATCTCTTCACACAAGCATGGGTTCACAGCTATTGTAACCCAAAGGTGCCCAGATGCTTCAGGACCAGGAGCTGTGCCACAGTACCAGGGCATGCCTAGTAGCTCTTTTGAGGCTGGTGAGGGCTTCCTGCATGGATAACATGGCCAAGATCCTTGGTGCTGGTTACCTGCTGCTTTGCACAGCCCAGACACTCAAGGGATTTGCTGTTTATTTTGTCTTCTCTGCCTGACCCTACATTATACCCAGGACAGCCAACACTAGCACTAAAACTCCCTCCGGCTTTGCAGGAAGCAGGGCTGGGCTCTGGGCAGACAGCAAGGGAAGAAGCAGACCATAGCTCTTCTGAATTAATTTTGGAGTATCTCACTAGCTGGAAACTGAGACCTACATCATTTTCCTCATCTTCAAAGCCTTCATGACAACAGCTTTGCAGGAAATGAAACAGCATTTAAGCAGGACTATGCTCTTGGGGAGCTGGTGGAAAACTTTCTTGTGAGATGGTTGAGGGCATAAGGAACCACCTCATCTGCTCTTCTCCACTTCACCCCAGCAGCTCCTCAGCAGCTCTGATCATGTCACCCTAGGCCATGCAGCCCCACTTCTGCATGCCCTGCCTCATCAGATGAAAACCAAAATGTGAGTTTGAAAGATTTGACTGAAAAGAATTTTTTTTTAAATACATCTCAAGAAACATCCATTAGGGAAGATGTTGGCCTTGGTTAATGTGTGCCATTGCATGCCCAAAGTGAGGCCTGATCTCTGATGAAGGCAGCCAGCTTCCCTGCACTTGGGGGTTCCTGACCCACCACCCAGCACACATGGCCTCCCAGGGTGGCTACTCTCTGAACAAGCGCCTCTTACTTGGGCACATGGCCAGGCAGCCACAAAGGACCCCACAGGGAAAGAAGGACACTCCCAGAAAAGTGCAAGATGCAAATACCTTGCTGAGAGCCCAGGCAAACAGTCACAGTGAGTACTGGCAGTGTGATTGTGGCCTTGCTTAACCCCAATGGGAATGAGGCTGGCTGGTAATTAAAGGAATGCTGGGTGCCAGTGAAGCTGGCGATGTTGCTGCTGCTACATCTGCATTAGTTCAGTGGTGGAAGATTTCACAAAGAAAACAGCCTTGGCTGCTTCGCTGCATTTCCCACAGCAGATGGGTTCATCCATTGCTGCCACAACACCCTGTCCCACTGCTTACCACACACTTGGGCACAGCAAGACATCTGCTTGCACAAGATCCCAGGGAAGAATGGCTGGGAGTAGAGAGAGAAGCATCTCTGAAGCAGTTTCTTCCCTAAAGGGAACCCTCAAGGCCCCACTGCTTTTCCACAAACATATCCATCACCCAAAACTTCTGCACCATGCTTCTGCTTTGCAATCAAACAGCAGGAAAATTCCTCCTTCTACCACCCCTGCTCTGAATGAAATACTTCCTTCTCCCACGTTCTCTGCTGTGCTTCCCAAATGACCTTTTCTTTCTTCCTTTTCTTTAAATACTTGCCCTAGTTGTCTCGTGTGGGTCAAACGTGAGCCCACTGGCGCCCATGTCGTCATGCTCTCAGCTCAGCACATACTTCTCATCATCATGCAGAGTGCAATTTTCACCTGTTATTGAAAATTCAATATTGGGAACTTTTAATTCTAAAGATTTAGATTTTTCAATAAAAAAGTGAAAATTAATCTCGGCAGGATTGCAGCAGAAATGCTGCAAATAAGATGGTCACGTAAGGGAGAGAGGGAAAGAAAACAGGCATGGAGAGAAGGACATAGCAAAGGAGAATAATACAGAGAGATGGTCCTTCCAAGAAAGGGCTTAAATAATTCCAGTGTAAAAGATGACCAGTGGCAGAGATGGGTTTTTGGGCTGCCTTGTACAATCCAAGAGAACTTAACACTGCTCCCTCACTGTCGCACTAGTTGGCTGGACCATATCCACTGCTGCAGTATCCATGCTTGCCCTGTTTGCTTCAGTGCTCATGTGCCAACAGCTCAGTTTGAGCTACCAGTGTATCAGAACCTCCCAGCAGTCATTCTACAATATCTCTAGAAGTCTTTGTCAATGTCACCCTTATTAAATCATCTGGGACTTTTCCCTCAGGGTTAATTAGACTGGTTAAAACAATGGAAAAGTGGTGTTTTAAAAGAAGATTCCAATAAGCAAAGTTAAATATGGGCCTCTTTCCTCCAATAATAAGCTAGCCTATATTAAATAGTAATGAATTCCTTTTGTTCATCTGTGTAGCTGGAAATCTCACTGGGTGAAGGGTATGGTACTAGTTCTTTGTTAGCCCTTGAGAGTTATTTTGTATCCTAGAACTGGTGCTTTACTGGTTATCAAAATCTGAAGTCTCTCAGCTATATGTGGACAAGTAGCCATCAATTTGCACACAGCAAAGTTAAAATACAGCTTCCCATCTTTTGGCTCTCCTTCTTTGCGGATACTGTTTCTGATAGCTCTGCACAACTCCATTTCTCCACCCAGACACCCACCCATCCCTCTATCCATCCCTCCACCCATCCCTCCATCCATCGCTCTGTGCTGCTGCTCTACAGTCACCTGGGCAGCGGCTCCCATGGGTGCCTCCCCTGGGCTCACATCCAAGCTCACTCTGCTGCTTGCAGATTCTTTTGCATAACATCTCTGAGATATGGTCTTCCTTACCCATCTGTACAGCTAAAACTCTTGTCAAGACTCTCAGCATTTCACATCTCAATTACTGTAAAATCATTCTCCTTGCCTGGCAAACGTAGTCTTATCCAGCGCTTCCTACTCCATCTCCCTGGCCAGCCACTCCCATACCCGCCAACCACAGCTCCAAAGGATCATACACAAACACCTTCTGTGAGTTATTTTTCTCATTGGTGATCAGAAAAAAACGGTGAAGGTACAGGCTCCCACCTGGATGAGGGTTTACATGTGCAGCCCTCAATGTTAGGAACAGTGAGCAGGAGCCAACTGACACATCTTGCTGTCTTGTTAAGATAAAATAATGCACCTGGGGCCAAACTCAGTCATGAAGTATCACAACCTTTAGTTCCTGCTGGCAGTGCTGTGAGAGCACCAGCTCTAGCTCAGAAAGCCCATGGCTCTCTTTAGCATGCAGTAGCTCATCTGCACAAGTATGTGTTACCTCGCAATGCTGACCTGTCTCCAACCCGACCTGCCCTTGTGACTTTTGCCCAGCCAGAAGTGTTTCCAGGAACATTGCCATACTGGTGTGTTTAATACTCACAAACCCCTTCCTGTTGCTCTGTACATGCTCAGCTTTTTCTCCCTCATGTCTCTTTCCTGAGCTGCTTTTCTTCTACCTTCCTCTCCTGCTGCTTCTTTCTTCCCCTTCATCTTCCCTCTGCTCTGTGAGGAAGCATGGAGCTGGCTCCCACATTTGACTCCTGTTTACTCTCAGGTCTGTGTGGCTTTTACTTGGTGTTTTCTATTATGAAGATGACAGCAAACTGAGAATTTAAACAAATTTGGCTTTAGGTGCTTTAATGAAAAATTAACATGTTCAATACTGGCTTCACCATCAAAAGAAGCACATTAATGTTTAATATTTAAACAAAATGTCTTCATAATAATTCCACCACATTTTGCATAAAGAACCCACAGTAAATGCCTAGGGTAAGGCAATAAAAAAACACAAAAAAGCCCTGTAACACTATTTACTGTTTTAACCCTTACTTGTCTGTCTTTCCCAGTTTACAGAACACTCTTTTACAAAGAGAACTGAGATACTTTTAATGACATTTCCCCCTCTCCTCTGCCACCAGAAAAGATAAGAATACTACATTTCAGATAACAATCCTGGCTCTTTAAGCCTTTTCAAGACCAAGGATATGAAAAAGTTATGCAAATGAGTTGCTCTTTAAATGTTTCTTTAGGAAAAAATGCAACAACATCTCACTGAAGAATGATTGAGTTGACATTTCATCTTCAGCGCATGCTGTCCATGTACAGGTCTCAAGGAAAGTATCTAATTATAGGGTGGCTCTAGCATCCATGACTTTGTGACATCTCCCCAGATTACTGTATTAAAGGAATTTATTGCCTTAAAATTGAACTCTGCCTTTCAGTGTGGGCAGAGCATCGCCCTGTCAGGGTATGGACTCCCCGTGCTTGGGAGCACCCTCTCAGGAAAGCACAACTACATCATGAGTACCAACACTTTGGGGCAGATGTTGATGGTGACACTTAGCTTTGGAAGGAGCTACAGGCTTGTTCTCTTTTTGTTTTTTTCCCTTCAGCCAATGGTCATGACTTCTGTATGCTCATTATTTATGATTAATCTTTTGAGTATGCAGTACTCTCCCTCAAACAACAAAAACAACTTGGAAAAAAAAATACAGCTCACCAAGAAGGAAACATTGATTACCTTGCATTGCCTGGGTAAGCTTCAAGATCCTTTTGCACATAAAATGAGAATGATTTCTTAAACTGAGAGCATTTAGCTGGAGAAAGAATTCTCACTTCAGTGAACCTATAAAAAGTATGATCTAGTTGGATAGCAAGAAAACAAATCATATGCACTGTAAAGCAGAGGAAAGAAACAACAGTGCTTCCAGGTGTGTATTACAGGAAAATAATTAAATAGCAGGCCTGGAAGGAGACATCATAGTTGAAGCAGGTAAATAAGAAAACTCTGCTGATGTGAACTCAGAAATAAAGCAGGGAAGGAAAGCATTTAAATATAACAAGTCACCAAAGAAGTTGTGTATCTGCCTTGATCACGCTTCCAGAAAGTTTCTGCATCATCTATCCATGCAGTTTTCTTGCTTTCAAATCTAAATTTTGTTACACGACAGCTACTAGACAGTAAGAGATGGACAGCTGAAACAGAATGCAGACAAGGCTTCTCAGGCCAGGACATGAAACATTTACTGTAAATGGTGATTAAAGTGTCTCAATGTTCTTTATCTGGCGCACATAAGCAAGTAAATATACCATTAGAAAAAGCACTAGGATGAGACTTTCTCAGCCTCAGAGATGGGACCTTTGCCTGCACTAATCCCTCAGCTATCCCATATGCCATGAGGTCATGTATCAGGGTATTTTGATCCCTTGAGTAAAAGACTCTCCTTCTAAGACCTGCCATGTCCAGACAATTATTGAATACATATGCAGAAGGCTAATGTTGGTTTTAACCATCAATCTTCCTGGAGCAGCTCAGAGAATAGCTTCCAGACTCCCAAAGTCCTGATGTCCACGCACATCTAGACACTTCTTACAGATAGCTACCGTGCACCTTCAGTCCCATAAGGCTGAAAACAGTCTAATATATGCCAAATATCTTCCAGTTCTGTTCTTTGCAGGACTATCCTTTACACAACTGCCTTTTTGGGTTTGCAGCCATCTATGACACCTTTAAGTTTTTCACAAACTGGGAGCACTTCTTCCTGCTCTTTCCTGCAAATTATTGTGCCCTCAGCTCGCAGTGGAGTTGGCTTCCCTGCCCCACAACCAGGCAGATGGGCTCTAGCTGGGGACCATTTTGAAAGTGTGTGAGGAAGCACCCTGCTCAGATCACAGTCAAGTGGAGAACACACCATCTTGTTATTATGCAGTTGTGCATGGTGCAACACAGAGGGCCCTGCAATTCAGACTGCATCTGCAATTCAATCACATGTAAAATGAACATATTTTTCAAGGGGAATTAGTGACACACAAGCCCTGTCTGAGCTATGGTAATTGCACTTTTCTTGGCTATCATTTCCTCCCCTGGAAGTCACCAACCCATCTGAGAGGTCTGCGGCAAGAGAAAAGTCTCGTATTGGGGACTTCAGAAGGGCAGTGTGGGAACACATCATGATGCCTGAGAAACTCACTTCCATACTGAACAGCAGTTTTGTAACAGGCTCAGATTCTCACCAATCTGTATCACATTCAGCAGCGGTGTTACAAGTGCAAGATAAAGTTTCTTAACTCAGCTTTCTCACTTGTTTCCAGAAATTTTCACTTGTGGCAAGTACTGGGAGAGGGAGATGCTGCTTCCCTGCAGGGGCAGGTGATACCTGCTAGTTTAGGATGGTTTCCATTAGCATATGGGGCCAGGAAAATGTCAGACTATAAAGGAGAAGAGAAATGGCCTCAGATGCACTCACTGAAGTACTCTGGTAGGAGAAGCATTCACTTCATTCAGTTGCTTGTCACAGCTTTTTTGTGTTGGTGCCATACACAAATATGCACTTAAGAGATGATTTTTGCACACTCTTGCAGGCCCTGCACCTTGGATACGGGAACATGGACTTGGTGTCAGGGTGTGATGCAAAGAAACAGGGTTCAATCCAAGAACTTTTTACTGTGATGTAAGTTTGCAAAGAGCTTCACATGAAAGCCTACATTGTTTTGAAGTGCTAGACATTTTCCTGCTCTAAAGTTTCTAGCAGGGAACTTCTGCTGGGTTTTGGATTCAGGTCTTGTCGGTTCCCAGGCTGCCAAATTGACTTTTGTGAGGCAGATAAAACTTGGAATAGATCTGGTTCAACCTTTGCAGCCAGCTCCTACGCCTAGGAAGTTTCTGAAACAAAACCCAGAGTCTTTGAGGGAAGGGAGGGGAAGGGAGAGAGGGGGAACCAACAAACCACCGCCTGCACTCCCGATTGTCGTTCAGTTCTCAGTCAGGTTTTACAGTTTGGACTCGTCACAGCCCTAAAATCAGCCACTGCAATCCCCTTATAAAACTGTTCATTGCTTGAATTCGTGTTTTCCCTTGTAAGCTGCGCTGGCATGGCGTGTGCACGGCGGGTCGCTAACAAAGAAACAAAGCGGACGGCCAGGAAATCAGAGCGCTGTGCCATCACTCCCCACTGACCCCGGGTTTCAGCAGACCTCCTTATGCCGTCAGGCACAGGAGATCTGCATATGCTGCTAGGAAGCCGGTTCAAAAAGAAAGCAAAACTCAACGCACGTCAATGCCTCGTGTGTAACTGGCTTTGAAAGCCCCTGTCCACCGCCTGCTCACTCGCCCTAGCCGTCACTGACCCGGCTGCGGTGGCAGCCGCGCAGCACCTGCGAGCTGCCAGCGGGCCGCCTTCTGGGGCCGGCGGCGCGGGGCTGCCGCCCCAGTCGCGTATGGGAAGGCGATGGCAATGGCAACTGCGGCGACGGCTGCCTTAAGCTGCTGGCCCTCGGCACCCGCCCGCTCCAGCGCCCGCCGCGGTCCCAACGCCTGCACCCGGCATGGCCTAACCATGAGCGACGAGAGACCTCTAGCGTCCGCCGGCCCGGCCCGGCCCGCAGCCCCGCAGCGGCGCCGGGGCTCCACCTACCGCCCGCCCACAGTCCCGTCGCTGTCATATGCCCGATCCTCTGCCTGTTCTGCTGCCCCGCCCCGCGTTGCTCCGGGACCCCGGCCGTAGGGGGCGTGCGGCCTCGGTTTGCGGCCGCTGGGGGAGACGGGAGTCAGTGCCGCCCCTGTCGGAGACCGCGGGGAGGCGCAGGGCGTTTGCTGGTCCCGGGAGACGGGAAAAAGCCTTTACCTCCCCCTGCAGGGTGAACGGCAAGTGGGCAGCCCTTAGCTTTGGGTCTTTTGCCCTCGATAGGAAACAGCAAACGAAAGTAAACAACAAATTTGCTCTTGCACTGTTGTGAGCCTCCTCTGCTTCATTGTCCGCCGCCAACATCCAGCTCTCCACAGGGGCGTTGCACAGTCAGGCTCACTGCCCCCCCCCGCTTTACAACTGGGGCTCTCCCCACCTTGTGAAAGCAAATTTCCAGCAGGTCGGGTAGTTGGCAGGCTAGGCCACCTAACAACGGAGCTGAGCAGACATCTTCCTCGGGTAGGGAGGGCATATGGATGCCTGACGTTTCTTTGGAGCAATGGCGAGAAAGTTTGTGCTCAGGCAGCTGCCATCACTTTGCAACTTTTAACACTCAGCCAATGTCCGTACAAACACGTACTACCATTTGTGCCAGGTGGCTGAAGGGAGGAGCTCTGGAGGCTGCTTGGCTTTTACCTCTGTGGTTCAGTAGCATCTTGTGTGCTCATGGGCCTCCTCATCCCCGTTCTTGTACCTGTCCCTGTTGCCATCCCCATTCCTGCCCCTGCTCCCTGCCACATTCTCCTCCCTGACCTTGTCCCTTGCCCACAGGGCTGTGTACAAAGCAGCAAGAGAGCAAAAGTCAAATTATTTCCTTCAAGAAAAACCCAAAAGTGGCCTTAAAGAATAGTAGAAAAGCTGTGTTTGTGTAACGGCACAGGGACTGCAAGAGGTGATGCTGCAGGCAACTGTCCGTCTCCCTTTCTCTGGCATCTGCCTCACCCCACCATGCCGAAGCTAGCATGTTGCTTTTACCAAAGCTCAGCCCAAAGCTAGGTCGTAGCAGCCCTGGGCATGGGCTGTTGATACCGCTTCACACTGAGCTTCCACCACCAAGCCAGCCACTGCTGAACCACTGGAAACGCCAGCTTTACCAAAAACATGACTTGTCAGGAACGGTCACAGAATCACACAATGCAAGTTGGAAGGGATCCCAAGGATCATCTGGTACAACCTTTCTAGGTGATAGTGTAGTTGAAATGAGATGGCCCAGCATCCTGTTAAGTCTTAAAACTCTGCAGCATCTGGTTTTTTAAAATGTCAAAGCCTACTACAGGCTAAGCACATTGCACCAAGACAAAGCCCCATATCCATATTGCCCCTATCATATTTATCCTTAGGAGACTGTCCCAGAAAGATTGTTTCATCTTGGAAAATAAACAAAAAACTCCACACTTTTTATAGAAGGGCTTTGGCTGGGCTAATCTCTCCTATCATGGCCTTCCCAAGGCAGTTTCTCATCTGTTGTAATTTTTTCTTTAGTGTCAATGGCATTGTGTTTGTTCACTCTAAAAACAGGAAGATGGAGGGAGGGCATGGCAGCCAACAAATAAGGAAGCAGTATTCCATGCTGTCTGGAAGCAGAAGAGAGCAGCACAGGCAAGGGGGAGTGCCACCAGGAGAGGTACTGCTTCTTGGTTCAGCAAGCAGGCATTTATTGTGCTCACCTTCTTCCTGGAAAAGGACTTTATTACTGGGCAGCAAACATGCTGGTGCTCTTTGTGTGGATTTCCTTGCAGGTCAGCAGCAGTGTCTGTGAGTGGTATTTCCCTCCTGAACAAGTGAGAGTGTTTGGTGGTTATCTTGGGGGACCTCAAAGTGTGCATGCTTTGAGATTTGGGAGACTGAGGAAAGCAGCAGCCTGGAATACACACACACACCCTGCCCAGACTGCCTCTGCAAAACACCCAGCAGAGCTGAAGGACCAACAGTGCCACAGAGCCAGTTTCCAGCTAGGTGCTCACCCTCCCCACAGTCCAGACCTGGCCTCTGCCTACTCCACCCAAAATCATTTAATAAAGTTATTTCTGTTCCTGATTATTGTCTCCTCTTGTTCTTTCTCCAAGACTCAGATGCTGATGCACAAATATGTGGATTATCTTGTATTCTTTGTTTCATGTGAGGGAGAACTGGAAAAATTCACCTGTAATAAAAAAAAAAAGGTGGGATTTGTTTTCCTACAGTAGAAGGTAATGTTTGTCTTGACCTTGGAAGCCTGGATAGATGATAAAGGAGCTTGTCAGATTGAGCCGGCGGGTGGGGAATATTTGCAAGGAAATTACTTAATTGCATTTTTGTACTTTTGTTTCTGTCTTGAACTTTTTTTTTTCCACCCATGTGTCTCATATATTTGAGAGATGCGTGACAGATGTTACAGCCCTGTTGATGCATCAATCAAGGACCTCACTGACAAGTGCCAAGCTCTCTGAAGTGCACAATGAACTTTCCAAGACAAGAATCAACATTCCTGGAAAACAAATATCATGACCAGGATATTTTTTTAAATTATTTTACCTAGAAAATTCAAAAATGCTTTGCTCTAGTAGCTAGATATCGTGAGCAATGAAGCAAGGGTGTCCTTTTATCTTTTCCTCAGAAAGCTGCTTCTCAAACAGGTGAAGTAGAGCTGAGAGACCAAAGTACAGAGGAGGAGAAGCGGAGTCATGCATGCCAATGCCATTGCACCCTGATAAATCTCTCCATGATTATACAGAAAGATGCAGACACACTTATATGGCCACTTCTGAACCAAGATGTGCAGCCTGAGCTATGCGGAGCCCTCGTGTCCTCTCTGCCATGGCAGCTGTGCTAGACCCACTGTGCTTGCAGCCTGAAAAACATCTTAAACACAAGGAAGCATGACACCTTCCAGAGATGAAAGCTACTGGAGGCTTTTGGGGGATGGGGATGTGCCCACAGTCCTGGGGCAAAATCCACCAGCTCCTGCAATAGGGCCCTGCAGGGCCACAGGGATCTTGTGTGCAGGGCCATGCCTGTAGACCACACCCAACTCCACAGTGTCAGAAACTGTGAGGCCTTGTCAGTGGAGTCATGAAGAAAGCACAAGCAAAGAGGCAGAAGTGCAAGGAGGCAGGCACCAGGAAAGGAGAAGACAGCTGAGTGACACAATCTCCACACCAATGCCATGAACCAAAAAGTTTGTGTAGGTGACTGTGTGAACTGGAAGAAGAAAATCTGTCACTGGAAGGCATTACAAACCCCAGGACTGTGGTCAGGAGGCGTAAAGAAACGCTGTCACTTGTGCTCAACAAAGCCAGACTGCAGGGGCGATGGCAGCGAGTGAGGCTCAGTCTGTGTCGTGAGGGAATGCTGGGCTCCTTGTTATCTCCACGTTTTCCTTTCCTCTCCCTGCTGGTGTGAGAAAACGCACGCTGCATATGTTCAGCTGCCAGCAGTATGGCAGCTCAAGCACCACCTTGTTAGCTTTGCTATGTGTCTATTCCCACAGCACTGCTTTAAATAATGAAGGGAATCATCATCCACCAGCTGGATTAGACATTCTGAACTTTCCTGGCTCAAATCCAATGGTGATATATTTGGTCTCATTATTTTATGCACAAATGCCACAAAACAGCATAAGATTTTTTTTTCCTAAATATTCTTTTTCTTTTAGAGCTGACATTTCTCTTATTTGCACTAAGATTTGCACTGAACAATCTGTGCCAGACCAAATTTGTCAGATAATTCTGCTTTTATGGCTGGTTTATTCCAGAAAATCAGGATTGGAAATTTTATCCCCTGACCTCACAGATGGGCCAACAAGTACTCCCAGGATGGGGAACATCTTCTCACATCTGGGATCCTGCTGTGTGAAATAGAGGAACTGGTGAATGCTTCATGGCTGGGACATTGGTTCAGGAAAATGGACACCAAGGTCCTTATGTGCTATGACTTTTAGCAAGCATCTGAGCTGTATTTTCCCCAGCTGTATGGGGAAGATAACAATATTCAGACTGCTTTATAAAGTACTCAGAGTTACACGATTTTTATTGAAAGGGGATCCAGATGGAAGTGATGGGAAGTGTTGTAATATGAACTGCACCCATGCTCTTCCTGTTTCCAGTGAAGGTACCCAAGAAGGTACATGCAGGGTGATGGATGCAATGGGGCAGGGAAGCAGCCATGCTTGCTGTGGAGTGCAAGACATTATATCCCCTGCAGTGGGAATGAGCCTCCCTGCCATCAGAGAGGCAGGGAAGGTTTTGCAATGGAGGGCAGCTAGCTGCCTGCAAGAGCCAGAGATACCAAGGGGATCAGAGGTCAAAGATGGATAAGAAATGCTTTGAGCACAGAAAGATTAGAGGGCAGAAGCCTTCACTGTGGATACTTTGAGCTTGCAGCACTACAAATCCAACAGAGTTTGGCCCTACTTAAGAAGCATGAAATTGCCTCAGACCAAGTTCTTGTGACCCGCTGTTCCAGCAAAGTAAAATAAAAAAATCATTACAAGATGCAAGCCAACTGGGATGGTAATGCCCATCAGCTTCAAAATTATGATTTCTTAGTGATAAAAGTGCAAGAAATGAGGGCATTGTATGGGATGCTTTACCTAGACATCTTGGCAAGATCACACCATCTTACAATTCAATTCAGCCTTCAGGCAATGCACTCCTGCTCTCCTTCTGGAACCAGTCAATGTCTGCTCTGGGTATTTCATCTAACAACCCAGAGAGAAAGTGAGATTAGAGAAACAGAAACTTACAACATCTGGGGAAGGAAAAAAAAACGAAAAAGGAAAAAAAGAAAGAAAGAAAGAAAGTTCTATATTTTCTTCCCTGTTTTTTTGGTGTTTCATATAGTCTTAGTCCAGTATGTGCCATTGTGCCAAGTCTGCTATTTGAAGTAGTTGCTGAAAAGTCAAAGCCAAGTTTGGGAGCACCAGGAAAAATCATGAGCAGAATTAATTTTAAAAACAAAATTAGGCTCTCCCCCTTTTGTTTTTCATTAAGGAGAGAAAGGGAATAGAGTGCTCCATGTATTCAGCCACTCAAGTGTGATGTACTCAGATACTGTCTGGGTGAGCCCAAGCATCACTCTGCAAATATTGACAGTCTCTTCATGTAAGCAAGAGCAATCAGAGTTTAATTTTAAGTGCTCATTTTGTGTATTTCTCAATGACAATCATGTAATTAGGGGAAGAACAAGCCTAAAGTGTGGTTGATGTCTCTTCCAGACATTCCCACCATACAACACAAAGCATGAAGCATGCTGCACCATTGCTGTTACCACACCCAGGCCTCCTCCCCAGCAGCTTAGCTCCTATGTAGCTGTTTTAATTTTTCATACAAATCAAGTATTTAAGGTGAACTTTAAAAGTGCATTGAATTTAATCTTTAGCAGAAACATTTTACAGCCTTATAAAAAATGCCTGTAGGACTTGAGAGCTCTTCTCAAGGCAGTAAGTGCTGTTCTCAGGCATTTCACAAACTGACACAACACATTTGGATCTCCTGAATTCACAGTGGAAATCCTCCCAGCTCTGGGGCAATATGCAGTAATTATTTGATTGCCTACAATTTAATAACGTTATGGAAAATTTCAGTGCAGGAAGAAAATAATGCCTCTTTCTATTAACTTAGTCAGGAAGTAGGATTCAGGAAGCTGGAGTGTATTTTGATCCGCACACAACCTCCTGCCACAAACGTGCTCAGGACCTGAGTGTCAGTCCTGCAAAAACCACCACTGGGTCTTTAATGGCCACAGGTGGCCAAGATTTTGACTACATGATAATTCTCAGACAGTTCAATAAAAGAAAGGCTGGTGAGCTTTCTCTGCTGAGATGGTTCCTAACCCCATGGCTCCTGATGGAAATCACAGGCCATCTGTGCATTAAGTTGGCCCTGTTTCTTTTCCTGGGCTACAGAAATGAAAAACAATAATTTGACCCTCCAAGCTGAAAGGACACAGGGCCAGTGCTTAGTCCTTAACGTAATTATACAAGGTGACAAGCAACAGATTCAGGAGCATTTTAAAACCATCAGATAATCAGTACAAAGGCTGAGTAGCAATGGTGGGGTTCACAGCTAAACAGATACGGTGTCACCTCATGTTTGACCTATTTCACAGCATAAGCATGACTTCTGCCCCAGCTGTCTTTTAAAAGATATCACTGGATATTGCTACTGGTGAGGTAGGCACCAGAGTCTTCCACCAAGGTGTTAAGTGGGCTCCATCAAAGGCCAAATTTCAATCCCCAGTGTAATTATTTTGTAATATTTCTTTAACATTGAAAACAAAAATGAATGGCCCAATAATTGTACGGGGCAGACTGTCAGTGGGACCCTGGCTTTCATATAACCACAGGTACAACCAGCCCCAGCATCAAGCATAGTTAGGTACTCACAGGCAGCCTCACTCCTACAGAAGTACTGGGCAGCGTCTCCCGTTTCCACTCTCCTGCAGTTGTTACAGGCTGACTATTGCTGAATTCAGGACACTGTCAACCTGCCAGGCTGGAGCTGGCAGGCAAAGCAGGCAGGCACAACACCGTAGGAGTGTAATCATCCTAGTATGCCTTGCAGAATGAATCCATGCTACTGAAAGAATAAAGCCATGCTGATCAGCAGGTATTTGCATGTTAGAGGTCCTGCTCCAAAGGTATGTGTGGGCTCACAAGCTTTCCATCTCACCAGGGTGGGAGGTCAGCCCTGCATACCATCACATACCATAGGCATCAATTTGCTAGAGTAGGAGACTCCTCTCAGTATCCTACAAAAGTATTGTAATGGGGTAAAGGCCACTAAGTCAACGAAGAGGAAAGCAACAAGGAGGCAGTCCCGGTGAATGTGAAGAGAAGGTAAAAGCAGTCACAGAAGGCACTTTTCCAGACTGCTCCAGTACCTGAACATTTGGCACTTCAGTATATGACTGTCCTCTGTTTTACATGTTCTGGTTCATAGAAGCATGCAGCTGCTAGATGGTTCCTGTTTCTAATGAGGGCACAGATCTACCCTGGGTGAAGTCCAGGTGTATGCAGGTGGGACTATCCTTGACATGGCACAAAGTGTTTTTCACCACTGGGATTCCATGCACCAAGAGTGGTTCCAAAGAATGTTTATTGATATGGTGATAGGCATTTTATATGTATAATGGGAAGGTGATCTCATGCTATGCTTCCAAGATTCCTTGCTGCAGGGCAAAGACAAGAAAGCCAAGACATTTACAAATGGAGGCAAAAACTGGTATCTTAGCACCCTGCATGCTGGGTTGAGAGATAAATGATGTGCCTTATATCCTTGTCTGGTGTTTAGTGGTCTCTGCTCCCTGCATTACTGGCCAGGAACACAGACATTTTGGATATACCATTTCAGTACTGTACTAGATTTATAGTCAGCAGGGCTGGAAGTCTACCGCAGCACCTCACACATTAATACTGATAAGGATGGCAGGAGAGAGCTCCTCCTGCTTTTGGGTTTGTGTACCTCTTGGTCCTGTTCTCCCATGCTGACTGGGCACTGTAGATCAGTATGTCACTGATGTCTCCTAAATGAGGATGGAGCTTGCATTGAGCAATGTGTTCAGGACACACATTCCCTTATGGATTTCAAAGTACACAAGTGTTTTGGTCCACAGATGAAGAAACTTATGGAAATTTCAGATATGATTTGAAATGAGTAACAAATCAGTACTGCTGGGGAGATTAATGTACAAATCTTTGATCCCTACAATTGCAACTCCTGCTCCTGAATTAATCCTTGTCTAATATGACTACATTAAACAATGCATTTTGCATTGCAAAGGGCACAGATCTGCATTTGTGGTGCTCATTAACCCCCCTTTCCATCATGGCACTTGGCTAATGCTGCACCTGAGCTCTTATGTTTTACTCTCAGGTACTTGGTGGCACAAAGGAATTGACCTGCAGGGACTGAACATCACCCTCATCAAACTGATCAGGAAGCTCGAGATTCATCTGGAGGGAGCTAGCAGAGCAACCATCTAGGCTGTATTTCCACATGAAACAAAGCTACAGAAAACCACAGGTTGAAATTCACAAAGGCCTCTTTCAGCCTTAGGAGGGTCATTTTGCCTCTCACCCCCAATATAGCCAGATGGTGCTCTCACCCTTCCCCTCTCTTCTTTACTCAAGTGTGCCAGACACCAAAATTCTTCAGTATTAAGAGTGTCAGAATTTAGAGTTCCTCCCCAGCCACCATGTACCACCGAGGGAGACTATCATCATATTTTACAGTTACACACCAATTTGATCTGGTTTTTCAAGTTGCTTTCAGTTTCTGGGTCATTTCCCCTTGCTGCCACAACCAGACAGCTTTCTCTGAGCTGGATGCTGACTTCTTTCACCCTTGTTTTCTCCTGCTTCTGCCTCGCTGATCCCCCAGCATGGAGCTATTATCCCAGCATTTTTCTTTTCTGTGGCATGGGCAGCATATGTCTGGATCTGTGATTACTAGTTGTATCGCTGTGACTCGCCAAGAAATGAATATTCCTTGATCCAGCCCACATGTTGCTTCTCCTCAGCTGGTGCCAGAGCACATGCTTTGAACCAAGCACCCAGCTTACCTCTGCAGAGGAGAGCTCTGCTCACACCTGTGCATGAGAACTTAAGAGTCATGCAGCACTACTCCTCTTTCTCTCTTTAAGAGTTAAATTAATTCTTGCAGTAGCAGGGGCTTGTCCTTGGCATTAGGGTGTCAGCAGCAACATCTTCAGGTGCAGCTGGGTGGCTGCTGGTGCCAGCCAATGCAGAGCTGCAGGACCATTCTGCCTGGGTGAGCCTGTAAGAGCAGTTTTCCCAGAGCTGCTGTTTACGTTCAACCACTTACCCTGTTATCTCCCAGGGGAAATTATTTTCTTTTTTCCCCTGCTGAAGAATATTAATGCTATTAAAATAATAAGAGATTTAGAGTATCCCTTTGTTTACACAGGGACATGCCACAATGACAGGCACAATATAAATAGCTAAACACTGAGATAACCAAACACTTAGGCTGATGAAAAAACTCTCAGCATTTTTCCCATTCCAAATTCTTTAGAGTAGTCTGATTTGACCTGCAGCACAATGCATACTTTAATGATGCCTGAATAATGACTAGGCAGGGAATTAACTCCCATACTGGGTTAACACATTCACTTTCACCCAGAAGACCTAGGCTCAAATCCCAAATAAATCAATGGATTTAGTGATCTCATTCCAGCTCCTCGTGGTCCTTTGTTCACAGCCCAGTTTGATAGCACTGGGGGCCCCTGCCTGCCTCCTGCAGAAAGGGGCCAGCATTTGGGTAACAGTGTGGGTCAGAGAAGAGGTGTGTTAGGAAAAAAACAGCAAGTCTATATGACCCAGAGATCTCAGCTGCTGAAACAACAGCAGAAGGGCAGGGAAGGCTTTCACAGACCAACACCATTGCCATGTCCACACCTCCTGGGTGTTGGACATTTGCTGCTTTCAAACACCATGGAGTAAAAAAAACCAAACAACAAAACAAAAACCCAACAAAAACCCCAGCCCAAACCTGTGTAGCAGATGTTTTCAATATAAACTGCCTGAGTGTGACCAACTGAAGATTTGTCTCTCCAAGTTTATGAGTGGGAGACCAAATGTAATTCACATAGCCTATGGCAGGGTTGAGGGACATCTTCAGTACATGAGTGTGCTCACAGCATTTTACGTGTCCTATGAAGATGGTAGTGTCATAGGACAGGACAAAACCTTGCACCTATCAAACAGCGAACTTAGAAACTAAACATTCTTGTGTCTGGCATTTCCTGCATTGCTGTTGTCCTCCTTCCTAAGGACATTAGGATGGCAATGCGTGACATTTCCAAATCCTGTTACCACAAGCTAGATGCTTAGCACCTGTACTGGAGCCTGACAATGATGTCAGTGAAAGCTGAGGTGCTCAGCAGCTATTGAAATTACCTCACTACTGCCTAGACACTCCACTATGGTTAAGCAAATTGAAAGGCTGCTTTGTTTTCTCCTATTTTTTTAATTCAATTTCTCCTGCTGAGAACATGCCCAAATCACAACCAGTAGCACCACAGACAAATGCTGTGGAAATAACCAAGTCAGAATATTCCAGTATTTATTCAAAATGTGGGCAGCAAAATGCAAAGGTCAATGAAATAAAACCATTTATGTATCCATGGCAAATATAACTGGCATTAAAAACATCATGCAAGTAGCAGTGCATCCCAAAGAAGACCGGAAGAGAAACATACCTCAGAAGTTTCCATGAAGCCTCATTCAGCATGTATATCTGCAAGGGCTAAGTGCTCTTTAAGAGATTCATGTGGACAAGATTTAAAAAGTTTTCCTTGTATTTTTCTTTTCCCCAAAGATCCAGAGGGATAACATAGCTCTTCAGCATGATCTCCAGGAGGAGTCACTTTTGGGGAGCAGAGCTGGAAGGAGGTCTTGGTGAACCAGCACTTTCTACCTCCTATGAATCCATGGCTTTTGCCTTAGAACAGGGAATTTCATGCTGTTTCTCCAGAAACAGAAAACCACGTCCATCCTGTCACAATTCTTTCCTCTAAACCAGCACAGCCAGTCACCATGTCCTGGACACAGGCAGGAAGTGGAGCAAGCAACTGCTGAGACAGGCAAGAGAAGCAACAAAATCCGAATGGATCCACAAACACCACCACCTTCTGGGTACCTCAGCAAGACAAACTCAGCCACCCTGGTAGTCCTTCCCAGGAAGCAATTCCTGGGAAATTATTTACATGAGCCAGGGATGCAAAAGGTTTGAAAACATCCTACAGACCTTCAGCAGCTATAATGGGTCAGTCTGCTACCCTGCAGTGTAGCCACTCAGGGAAAAGAAAAGAAACAGGCTACCACTGCCCCTTTGCACAGTCTGCTCCTGCCAGCCAAGAGTGATGGAGCTATGAAAGAGCGCATCAAGAGACCAAGCAAAACTAATCTCACACAATACATCTCAGCACATGCAGCTCACAGTCAGGAGTCAAGAATAAGAAGCCCTTTAAAAACATTTCTGTGTCAGGAGATATTCGTGGTGTTAGGCAGTGCTCTGCAGCTCAGCAAGCCAAGGTGGAGCAAAGCACTTGAAAACCCCTAGGCAACAGCTTCAGAGTGGAGTTTTCAAAAGCTCTTAGCCTCCTCAAGCGATTTCCAGAGGCCACCCCAGCCAGGCAGGCCAGCAGCTGGTGAGCCTTCACCTTCATCCCATGTCTCCCAGGGCAGGACATCATTGCCTCCTCAGGAGCCACACACACCATGCTGTTTGTGCTCACACTGTTTACACACACGAATTTAAAGCATCTCACCCGGTTTCTCCGCAAATTGCTGCATTCAGATGAAGTGGCAGCTGCTGTAATTAAGACACAGTTAATTACATATCCCCTTAATTGCAATGATAGGATTTTGTCAATTTGGTAAATAAGAATTGTTAGGTTTCCTCCAGCAAGTGCAGCCTCGGTGCCGCTCAGACGTGGCTCCCTTTGTCTCCTGGTGAGTGGCAAGCTGCCTGATGTGGAATGGGGACGGTGGCTCTGAGGTGGCAAAGGTGCTTGCGTTAAGCTTGCCGGCAAGCTTCAGCTCTCCACAGCCATCCAAAAAGCCTTTGCAGAAGGCAGGGTGTGAAGAGAAATGTTTAGTGCATGCTTCAAGGCAAGTGCAGTGCTGGGAAACTTGGAGGGGAGGGGGCTATAGGTCAACAGGAAAGAGGTGAATCTTCTTGCTCCTCTTCTTTAATGAAGAAAAAAAATACAACAGGAATGAGTTGGGTTTTTTACAATGAAGAGTGGAATATCCCACTCACCTGACCACAGACATAAGCAAGCCCAGGTGCTTGATGCCATGGTTTAGTTGATTAGATACTGTTGGATGATGGGTTGGACTCGATGATCTCGGAGGTCTCTTCCAACCTGGTTAATTCTATTCTATTCTATACCTGTCAGCCAAGAGACATGTAAATTCCAGTTCTCTCCTCAAGAATTACTATAAAAAGAACTTTAGAGGTTTATCTATTGCATCCCATTTTTCCCCTTACTGCCTGTGCCAAATTTGTAAATTGCTCTTTCACTTCTAAATCAACAAGTCAGCAAAGCCTGGGGCCAGGTCAGGCATGTGCCCCCTGCTACTGTCACTTTCGGCCTCCTCTCCGGTGCAGCCCCACCCCTTGCAGGCAGCTCTTCCAGAGATAAAGTTTCCACCTGCACCAACATTTAAAGGGTTGACACAATCTTGTCTGAGGGGAGAAAACAGGAAGACAAAAGGGTTGCAAAAAGCCAAGACTGAATCCTTATTGCCTTTTTCTGGACGAGAGCAGACATGGGCTACAATGGGGATGGCCAGAGCCTGGAGTGATTAGGGTGGTCAACATGAAGAAAACACACATCTCTTTCCATCAAGGCAGCTTAATACCAAAGTGTGCAAGAAAGAATCTATGTGAGATACATATGTCCTTTCTAGAACTGCTTTTTAGTGATTCAGTACATGGTTATCACCCATACTAATCAATGAATTGTGGGTGACCAACCAAGTATGTTCAAGGTGTTCTCGCACAAAAAAATGTGGCAGAAAAAGTAATCTAAGAAGATTACCTGTGATCATCTTAGACAATCATTAGTTATGACAAAATTATAATTCACTAACAATGAAACCATTGGTTGCATCTGCCTCCCAATTATTTACCCAATAGACACACACAAGCTTTCTCCTTATGGGAAGCAGCAACCACCACCTCCAGGCTTTGGCAAGGCCCTGTCACCGTGTGCAGTTACACATCGTGGTTGAGTGTCACCCCTCCTTGGTGGCATCTCTGCTACTCCCTGGTTCTTCAGTGGGCCAAGTCAACCTGCTGAACCGTAAGCATTTCTTTGCTTATTTTTCACTGGTTTGTTTCCTACCTCATTAGCAAGGTGAACTGGTTTGGCACAAGGCTCAGCAACCACAAGGTGAAGACCAGGATATTTTCTTGACAGCATTAGTGAGCTGCTGATGACATCTCAAATGCTGATATGTTCAGGCTTGCAGGACGTTTTCATAACCAGAGGAAGGAATGTGGTCAAAACTGCTTTGGGATAGGTCAGAAGAGGGGGGAAAAAAACCACACCCTGAAAAATGGCTCACCATCAAAATGTATTTGGTGAACAGGTCCTACTCCCATACAATTGCCATCTTTCGTTGGTGAAGTGAGCAATGGTACAGGGAGTGCAATTTGTAAATGTGCAGGTGATGCAAAGCTGAGAGGTACATGAGAGAACAGGGTGAGAGTTCAAAATTGTTTAAACAAATTGGAGAAATGGTGCGAGAAAACCAACGTAATAGGGCTGCGAGCAAGTTTCTGTATCCAAACAAAACAAATCAATAAAGCAAATGTAAAATGGACTGAAGTATGAATCAGCAAAGCTACACCATCGGAAAGATGGTGAATCATACAGAACCCATAGTTACGTTTCCTGATGCATGATGTCATCCTTCCCTTCTGTTCAGCTCTGCAAACATTGAAGAATGTAACCCTTTTCAGGTTCCAAGTCCCCAGTGACAGAGGAAAAAAACCCCAAACAGCCTTAGGAAATCTCTAAAAATTACCTCAGAACAGAGCTTCAGAGAATTGATCAGCCTGAGGAAAAAATAACTGGGATGCAGCAAATACCCAAAAGACTGCTGCAGAGCAAAAAAGGATTGATCTGACCTTCCTGTCCATAGCAAACATTGAAAAGCAAGCTTAAATTGCAGCAGAAGGAATCTGAATGGATGATAGGAGACACTTTCTAAGGGTGAAACACTAGAGCAGATCATCAGGGAGGCTGTGAAGTCTCAGGGAAGGACCTTAGGCAAGTGTCTGTCTGGATCAGTGAAGGCAGCATCCTAGGTGCCACCGACTCGAGGCCAGTCGTGGTCCCTCCTGGCTCCGGGGTCTGTGCCTCAGAAGCAAACGAAGCCCTTCCTTCCTCCCTGCCCCACCTCACCTTTCCTGAAGCCTCTTTATTTCAGTGCCGAGATGTAGGTCAGAGCTCATATGACAGAAGGGTGCATAAAAAGATCCAGACTCAAATTACGTCTGTGTTTCTAATTCCAGAAAGGTTAAAGAAAACCTTACCTTCTGTCTACAGCAAGATGTACTAGAGAGCATATCCAATAGCACAGCAGAAAAAGGTTTACCCTTAAAGACCCAGCTCTGGATTCCCTCCTATGTCAGATAGTCTTTTTTGTTTTCCCACCCTTTGACTTTCTTCTTTACTCTTCAGCCAGGAGATGCTCCTACACTCAGATCTAGGAGTAACTTGAAGAGAACGCAACCTGAGGGCTAGTACACACTATAGTCTAATTTATCAAAGTGCAGCATCTCTCAGGATAGTAGCTTGGGTGTGCAGGGGCACCAGTTTCCATATGATTTCCTGATGCATTAAGCTTTTCCCCTCTTGTCTCCTTAGGTCCCCATCTTCAATATGACACCACTCCATTTCATTGTATATATAGTAAATGTGCTCAAACAGCACTCAGAAATGCGCTCACAAGGCGCAGTGGGATTGCTACCTTTGCCCTAAGGCTGAGGAAAGAAGGAACCATCAAAGAGCCAGCCTTAGTTCCTGCCAGATAAGCAAAGGGAGCTCAGGCATATGGCCCCCACAACTGTGCCTGCAAGCTTCGCTTTCCCTGATCCTCATCTTAGGATTTGTACAGGTCTGTAACTCCATTGTGTGAACTGGGCAAGGTAAGCTTACATTGAAGTTTTAGTCTTTATCCAATCTGTAATACCACTTAGTTAAAAAACCTTTACTGGTGTGGGCTTCCTTGGTTTTCAAAAGCAGAATGAATTTTGTCCTGGAAGAAGAACAGGTTTTTTTAGTGTGTTAACCTCAGCAAGCTTCAAAGCCAAGACTAAGGTATGTATTAATTGATGACTATTATTGAGCATGAGCAGTGAATTACAGATGGTCCGGTAAGTTTAATTGTATAGTTGTTGCATCTGGATGTGTTACTTTACTTTCTCTATCACAGACTCCTTGCAGGCCCCTGTATTAACTAACCAGTTAACTTGTTTAAGGGTCTCTCCTTCCTACTGATCTTGACTAATCATAGCCACTTTAGTTTACAGCATTATGAGGGGGTATTAATACATCAGGTCTCAAAAGCTCCTGAGACCTATAAATGAAGTTTTATATGCAACGTTACAAAAGAAAACTGTAACCTAAGTATTCCTTTCAAATGGCAAATTTAAAAAGTATTCTTGGATACATCCAAGATAGAGGATAAATTCTGACATGAGGACCTTTGAAGAGTACACCAGAAAAGAGGCAGGCAACCTGAAGGCTGGAATAAAACTTGTCAGTTATGTGGTAGACAGAGTCACTATTGGCACTATCTCAGGTAGCTGGGTTGGCAACCTGAAAACATGATTCCTGCTGGAGGAAGAAACATGCAATGTGTCCTGTTTCCCAAAGCTGAGGGTTGAGGAACACTTCCCACTGAAGCCACACTAAGGGTAAAACTGAAGAAGAATCACCCCCAGTTGGGGAGAAGAGAAGAATCTGTTGGTGCTGCTGACTATGATAAGGACAACAGTTGTGCAGAACTGGCTGACAGGGATATGGAAATGTTGGTAAATATAACAGTGATTCTCAACAGCTCATATTGTGTGTGAGTGTTGGAGTTGTCACTTTTATATGTTGTATAGCTACATTTTCCAAGATTGACTGAAATTATCTAAAGCATGAAAATACATTCTTTTGTAGACTGAATCAGAAAAGGAGTTTTTACAGCATGCTCTACAACTAAGTGGAAGATCCAATGGTCTTAGTTCTAGAAAAAAAACCTGAGGAGTTTCTAACACAACTGTGTCATATTATTCAAAACAATAGTCTTAAGATCTCGGTTAAGAACCAATTTTTACATCAAACTCCTGGAGCTGCAATACTAATTCACACTCCAGTGAAACAGTAGCCATGAAGTGGCCAAAACATAATTTACGATGGGCAACAAAATACAGAAAATATCTACTTTGTTTTCCAAATACTCATGAGTCAGTGTTTCGTACACAGCAGCCAGACTTCTTTCCTTGGAAGATAGACTAAATCCCACAAATGTTACCAACTAGCAGGCCATCAGACCCATGCTGATGTACCGAAGCAGTCTGCAAAGAACTTCTGCTCTGAGTCACAGAACAGCACAATGTTGTCCTGAATCACAAAATACTGTTGAAATAAGTTAACTGGTTCCTGCATTTGTTTCCACTCCTAAGACCTTCTGTGAATATTGCACAGCTCCCAGAGCTCTGCAAAATTCAACCTTTTGTAGAACTTCTACATGCATATACTGGTTCTTTTTTTTTCCTGAGAGTCCTAATAGGTATGCTATTCCAAAGCAGATTTTGCTACCAAAATGGAGACTGACACATTCAAGCTATGTAAAGAAGTTATTTTAGGTCTGCAGCAGCTCCTTGGCAGGATAAATCAATAAATACATGTTTCACTTCATTGTAGGAATTTGGCATGTCACACTCAGACAAGAAACTAAGAAAGTTTGTAAATCCTGCACCAGTGTTGCCACGAGGGTAAGCTTCTTGAACCACACAACACACATGATGCACATAGGCCTGGCTACACTTCAGAAAAGTTCTAAGGGGAAGGAGGAAGGAAGAGGAAGGAAGAGGAAGAAATAAAAAAGGTAAAAAAAGGTCTGCCCAGCTTTACTTACATTAAAACAAACAAACAAACAAAAAACCCCAACCAAAACCAACCAACCAAAGCCCACACAGCACTCCTACACAAAAGTATTTCCTTTTCCATAAAATTAATTGCTCTTCCACAGCTTGCTCACTAGTCTCCTGCTTGTACCTTCCCTACCCTCTATTTGCTTGCTTCATCAGCTCAGTTGTTTGTCCTGGAAAGGATGTCTATTGCAGGCAACTAGGGCAGGTCCACAAGACACATGCAACTAGAAGAGCTCCTGGGCAAGCTTGCTGTATTTGGTTTGGCTGAGCTGGAGTTAATTCTCCTCAAAGCATCCTTCTATGCTGTACTTTGCAATGCTGTAGCTGAATGTTGATAACACACCAATGTTTTGGCTACTGCTGAGCTGAGCACCCAGGCTGTGCTTTTCCAACATTTCCCCACCCCAAGAGTATGCTAAAGGGACACAGCTGAGCCAGCTGATCCAAACTGGCCAAAGGGGTACCCCATGCCATATGACATCAGCTCAGACATAAGAACAAAGTAAAAGAAGGCAGTTGGGAGATTTGCTCATGGTGTCTGTCCTCCAGAGCATAGAGAGCCTTGCTTCCCGAGACTGACCACCGTCTGCTGATGGGAAGCAGAGATTAACCTCCCTCTCTGCTTTCACTTCTGCATGGTCTATTGCTTTTGCTTATCATTATTATTAAATTGTCTCTATCTAATAACTGGCTTTTGTTATATTTTCCCCTCTCCCCTGTCCATCTAAGAAGGAGAGTGACAGAGCAGCTTTGGTGGGCATTTGGCCCCCAGCCAGGGTCAATACACCACACTTGTGTTCCAAAGTAAATGTGTAAGACCTGTGGAATAAGCCTTCCCCGTTTATACATGTTGTGGGCAACATCACAATGATTTTAATTTTTTTCCCCACTTTGTCTTAAAAGAGGAACAAGAAGAGAATCCAGGCAGAGTAAACCAAAATTACATCCAGAAGTTTTTTGCTATGCCTAGAGTGCTGCATGATCTGAGGGTAAGAATCTAGAATGGGAATTATTTCTTTTTTTGTTAACAGAAAAGAAGTTGTGCGGTTTTCCCCCCCCTCTATGAAAATCTGTTGCACTGCACATAAACTTCAAAATATAGGTAATGTTAACTATGCTTTTCAATGTCATAAGCTACTTCTGTTGGGAAGCCAGGGCTTTAAAAATTCTAGTAATATTAAACTAATGAAGTTAGTTGCTTGACTGCAAAAGGCACAACCCTTAGCATGCTAATTACAAGTCAGACAGAGCCAATTGAACAATACTGAATTATTAAGGTCTTACTGCACATTCTCAGGCTGTTAATATCTATTAGATTACAGCTGTATTATACTGAGTGCTCATTTCAGCAGGAGATTAGAAAGTACATTTATAATGCTGGCTACCCTTCGGGTGGATCATGGTATTTACATACCATATGTCAGCATGAGATTACAGAATGATTTATGCTTTTTGCCTAGATCTTTCTGTAAACTGCAACTGGCTCCAATGAACTACAAAGCTGAAACTCCATTCCAACCTGACTTTGACAATTCACTCTCAGGAAGTACATGCATTTTCCAAAAATAATCAAAAAACCACCAGAGACTGGTACAAACAAACTTCATACAATGCAGCATCTGGCTTGCCATATCTCAACCCAAGTAATCCATGCTGTTTTCCTGTCAAGAGTAGCCTAAGAGATGAACTAAGCAGGTTCGCTCTGCTGTAAACAAACTATCCCTACATTGCACTGAGAAAAAAAGTGAAGTCATCTCACTTTTTTGCCAGCTCTCCCCCAAAGTCATACCCTCTTCTCCACCACCATCACCACCACTCCTCAAGTATCCCAGTTCCCTCTGTATTACACAGAAGGCAACCAATGAATGAGAACAAGGCCAACTATTTGTACTTGGGCAGATTGTTACCGAAAAATAGTTACTCAAATGCACTGTAGCAAATGCCAGTTTTGTGTATTGAAAGAGCTAGAGAGTAAATAGCTGGATGCATGCACAAATTGATTCATCACTACAAACACATAACATACTGTAAGAAAGACATTGCTTTGATATAATTAATATTCCTGGAGCAGCAGTAAAGAATATTAAGGATTCAACATTATCAACATTGTCTGTTTAAAGTAGATTGGAAAATATTTAAATGTGTTTGCCGCAGAGTATTTTAAAGATGACATGTCCAATCAGTTGTAGGTAACACTCTGACCAACAAAAAATGGTGTCAAATTTTAAGTCTTTGGAAATAATACATTATCTGCATGCATGCACAGCAGTCTGCCTTAAATAGGCAAAGCTGTCAGGCACCAAAGTACACTTGATTACTATACCACCAGGTTTATTAAGTTTCTCTGTTTCAAATACTAGAACAGTATGGGTGGAAGACAACTCAGAGCTGCCCCATATCTTCATTCCCAGATATTTTGCCTTTTAATCTGTCTGAACCAGCCAAACCTTTGATTATGTTTCATTAAGAGAGCTGGCTGTGAGAGCAAAAGGAAACTATCTTCTTCTACTAGAAAGATTTCCAGGATGATGATAGACAAAAGCAGCTGTCACACATTACATCAACATTATCTGTCTGCCACTTTATCTGAAGGTTTTGTCCATTAGCTACATGCCAAAACCCAATTATATGTGAATACAAATGGAAAGGCTAATCAGCCCTCACTTTCCCTCCTGTTAGTTAGTAAAGGAGACTGACTAAACCCTAGGGACATAAGGGCTATTAAATACTGCAGTACAGCCCAAGCCTAGGAGAAATCAACCTCGTAAATATTTCAGTGGCAGCAAGAATGGCATGAGATCAAAATATCTTGTCTGTCATCAGCCTTGTTAGGTATAACAGGTATCCATGCCTCCTGAACACAACATCCCATTAGCAGGAGGAGGATACTTTGGAGGAGAATCAATTCAACTACTAGTCTATGCTGCCACCCTCTCCCCTTACATGCTAGCAACAGAAGAGACTAAACAGAAGGAAGGAGTATACAGGAAAGGCCTGAGAATTACATGCTTGTCATTGAAGCATAAACATTTTCTTTATTATAGCCTACCTCTAGCCTGTGGCAGGCACCCAAAAGCCTTTGAGACTCATGACTAATGAAGGGAGAAACAAAGCAGAACAGGGAAGTTTGACCAGAGAAGTAGTTACAAGTGCCTTCAAAGCCATTTAACTTTGCCCCTGCTAAACATGCTGATGCTCTCTCTTTTTCTCTTTCTTCTATAGTTGAACACAGCATGGTTTCAAGAGCAGAGCATGCAATGCTTGCAACAATCTCTGTAAATATTTGTTTCCACAACATTCAGGTTGGTGGTAACACTTCCCAGCCTATTTCCCCATATTAATGAATGAAGTAAAAGATAGAAAAAGTAGCATTGGAAGTGGGTGGGAGGAATTTGGTAGGACATAACCGTTCTTCAAAAACAGGAAAGTGTTTGTGCACCCGGCCAAGAATTCACTGCAGGAAAGCCTAGGCAAAACTGGCATCCAGGGACAAAAGAATAAGCTTTACAGATGCCAAGCTTGACCACCTGAAATTTAAAGAGAATGATGCTTTGTTCCACATGACAAGAGAAAATACACAGATCCTAGATCACAATATTATCTGGAGGAGGGTACTGGTAGGAGGGTTTTTTCCAACTTTGCAGGCCTGTATTTGAGTGGAAGAATCAGAAAAGGCTCAACTGAACTTAGAAGAAGGCAGAGAACATAAGTCACACTTGCATCCAAGACAATCCTGGATTGTTTCTTTAAATGTGCAGGTGTTTTGTATTGTTTTGTATCTGAGAATATTAATTTCTCAACTGGGGAAAAAAAGTAGCTCATACACTGGAGCTGCAACAGCAGAATTTCAACAGGCCTTGAACTTGAAGGTCTCTGCTTGCAGAACAGAAACAACTACATTGTAAGCTCTCATTGATTCACTGACTGTAGAAGGAAAGCATGCCCTCATTTATTTATTTCCTTACTCCTTGAACTAGCTAAGCCCTTAGTCCGTGGCTGGCAGTGTCACTGACAGTACAAATTCTTTTGGTGCCTCCTACAGTTACAGGAAGACAAGAATGCTTAGTAACTATTACCTATTGTTCACAATGTAAGGTAAACTTCCCCTATCACCTAGAAAATAGTAAATTTTTTTTCCTTCTAAATGAACATTTTCCTTCTAAACATTTATATGTTTTACATATGTGGTAGTTTTAGGCTGTACCTTTAACATTTTCCACAGATCTTGAACAGAAAGTGGTAAAATCTAAATAAATCACTATTGGGTGTAAAAAGAAAAATGGTGGTAAGCACTAAACAATCTATTGGACAGATAACAAACATAAGCTATTAATGAAAACAGTCTCTCTTTTGGCTTCTTTGCTCTGGGAGATACTAACTTTGTGCTTCTGCTGGCTTCTGTTTGACCTTGGCTGCATTGTTTTGGCTAAGTTCTAACATCTCTGCTGTTTTCTCTTCTCCCTTTGTGTCCAAGGGGGTAAGGAGCAGGGCAAGGAGGGAGAAGATATTAGCAGCTCCCCTGTTTTTGGGCTAGGGGGGGTTCTTATGCTGTTTATCCATTGTAAATAGCTGTATTTTATACATATTCATTGCACTTCATTGTCAATTGTAGTTTTGCTTGTAAATACAGTTTCATTTGCTTACAACTGGGCTGGTCTGGCAAATTTAAATGTTGGGGGGAATTTTCAACCTGCCACAACATAATTATATCCCTCCTTCTCTTAATCAAGGAATTGGGAAGATAATTTAATTCAAGATGTCCTTTAGCTAGGGAGGGATGCTATGGTTCCCTTCTGGACTGTGAGGCTGATGGTAAAACTACAGCCTCATCCCCTCCAAGGAAAAAGAAAAATAGAGTATGAAGTTGTTTGGGTTTTAATGCTGAGGAGAATGATCTTTGCATGCATTACTCACACAAATGTCTCCCAAACCATCTACCAATTTTCAGCACCAAGCTATCTCCTTTTTCCACAGAGTATACAAGTAACATGGGTAATCTGTAAACTGCTGTCAGATGAAAATAATCCATCAGAAAATGCTCCTTAAATATCAGTAGTTTTATAGTTCAACCTTCTGGCCCCTCCCCTTATAATAAGCAATTTTGTTTGATGTGTATTGAGAACAAACATTGTGCTGAACACCTCGACAGCAGCAAGACAATCTGGAAGGCCTCGTATCTTTTTATTTTGCATTAAAAAATAAATCTTAATCTGCATAGCTGAAATCTAAAACTACTGCCCCACACTGATACAAACTTGGTTTTAGGAAACAAAGTAAGTTTTATTTTGGAAAAGGAAGCACATGAATATCACAGTATAGCATGTAAAAACAAAGTCATTCTCAAAAAAACCTGAAAGGAGAATATGTAATTATTGGGTTGCTGCCAAAACAAATCAGGTTCTTTGGAATATATGGCAATGGTTATAACTTAAAATAATTGTAGAACATTTCCCAACTCTCGTAAGCCAAAATGTCATATGTCTTGAGGTGAATACTTGTTATTTCCCCTATGTTTAAAGCAAGTATGTCTAATGCTTTAAATGTTATTTCTAAAGCATCTTCAATTTGTAATTACAAAAATGTCTGTTGCTTTGCCAGTTCTCCAGAAAAAGACCTTCCACTGGCTATGCAGAAAGGAATTTTTAAATGGCATAAAAATGTTAAGACTTCTTACTAAATATAATTCATTTAATGAGGGAAACAGTGTAAGATATGCGTCTTGGAATAGAGAAGTGCAGTTTTAAAATACCAGAAGAGAAATGAGTAACATTATAAAACTTAACTCAAAATCAGAACAGTTCTTTAATAGTCGCAAAAGAACTTTTTACAATATCAACTTTCTAACCTCCTGGGCACACTCCCTGGTAAACACTTGAGTGTCCTCTGTGAGTTACAAAGAGGAAGTTTTCTGTGTTATAGAGCTAAAAAACCCTGGACATTCTTAACAGCCTGGCATCACACCCTTTCTTAAAAACAGATCACACAATAATTTAGACAGCATTTATAGCATTATAAAAATCAGAATTCCTCTCTTTAATCTCTCACAAGAGCAGTCATTACGAATACAACAGCTTTAGGAATACAAATAATGAGGATGTAAAACTATCTGTGCAAAACTGCATTATTTTTACTGTCTAAAATTTCAGGGAAGTAACACCGCCAAAAGCAGAGAGAGGATAACAAAGACAAACAGTCATGAAAGTAATGCTACCTTAGATTTTCAAACAGGAATTACCTTATGAAGTAAATATTAGGTAAAGAAAAAGAAAATCTAGATGGCACCTTGAACACCAATGAGAAGTGTCCTGGAAATTGCAGCTCAATAAGGACTGATATAGGTTCATGTTGATGTTTCCTTCAGGAATAGCAGTTGATTTGGGGGTACTGATTCTAGCATTTCTTTCCATGCAAAAATCTCTCCAACATCTTTGCTTTGCGGGCTACTAATGCATTTAAGAATGAGCAGTCTTTTGAGGAGTGTGCTTTCTTCCATGCATCTGAAATCTTTAAAACAGCTGGATCATTGATTCCCTGGATTTCCCTACTCCAATCCATTTAACTGCAGGAAAGAAAAGCAAGCTTTTAGTATAAGTAACACAAAGCAAGATCAGATTGTACCTTAAGATACAAACTTATCTTCTTAAGTGCTTAAGATCTGAAGTACCACACTGACTATGTTGTTAGTGCATTAGGCAATGAAAACTGTTGTTCTCAAAGCAAGAATGTATCAGTAACTTAGAAAAGCAGGAACTGTTCTGAAGCTGCCATAAATCCGTTTTCCAGATCACAGGAAAAAAAAGATAGTTAGAAACTGTCAAAAAAGTAACAATTTGAATCACCTCCCAATTCCTAGTTTTGCACAGAAACACAGGCTCATCCATTATAAGGAAGCATAGGATAAATTTTTAAATTTAGGATCTGTCCTCCCTGGGCAGCCCATTCCAATGGCCAATCACTCTTTCTATGAAGAACTTCTTCCTAACATGCAGTCTAAACCTCCCCTGGTGCAGCTTGAGACTGTATCCTCTTGTTCTGCTGCATATTGCCTGGGAGAAGAGACCAATCCCCACCTGGCTACAATCTCCCTTCAGGTAGCTGTAGGCAGCAATAAGGTCTCCTCTGAGCCTCCTCTTCTCCAGGCTAAGCAACCCCAGCTTCTGCAGCCTCTCCTCATAGGGCTTGTGCTCCAAATCCCTCACCAGCTTTGTTGCCCTTCTCTGGACACGTTCCAGCAGGTCAACATCTTTCCTAAACTGATGGGCCCAGAACTGGACACAGGACTCAAGGTGCGGCCTAACCAGTGCTGAGTACAGGGACAGAATGACCTTCCTCCTTCTGCTGGCCACACTGTTCCTGAATCACCATCACTGGAGGTGTTTAGAAAGAGACTGGATGGGGTGCTTGGTGCCATGGTTTAGTTCATTAGATAGTGTTGGATGATAGATTGGACTCGATCTCAGAGCTCTCTTCCAACCTGGTTGATTCTAGTCTAGTCTAGTCTTACTGTCACATATTTAATCACATTAATATACTGACTTTACAATACTAGCAGAACTAAGCTATTATAGCCAATCTGAAAAACACTTCAGTTAGTTATAAAAAAAAGAATGCGTATGTATAGTTATAAAGAAAGAATGCATATTCAATTTTCAATTCCAGGCAATAAGATTAAAAGCAGTAAAACAATAACTACAAGTATCACCAGATACCTCACAATAAGCACAGCTACAAACTACTTTTCAGTATTTTCAATGTTCATTAAGGAAAATACAAAATAGGTTTCATGAAGCAGGAAAAACAAAGCAAACAAACAACAAAACCCCCCAACTAAATAACAAACCAACTCCCCAATAAAATCTGGTTTACTTACCAGGAACACCCAATTCCATTTCTATAAAGCGAACATAATTTTGTGCATTTACAGGCAGCTCGTCAAATGTCCTTGCATTTGATATGTCTGTATCCCATCCTGGGAGTGTCTCATACTGAACCTCTACTTTATTTAAGACTTCCTGGTTGGCTGAGAAGCAGACAGAAGCAAAAACAGTATGTCAACGAGGATTTTATATTCACTACCACTGAACACACAACTGTAAAGGCTTTTATTCTCTTCTTACAGAAGGAAGCGTAAGGTAACTCAAAGTAACACTGGCACTGAAGGTACTTCAGTGTTCTGTTTTGAAAACATAAGCAGAGAGAAATAAATAAACAACATCCAGTAACTACCCACTACCAGGACTTTAGGAATTCTAGCACCCACAGTCCCACATGTATATTTTGCATAAACCACAACATTTTTAGTTCAGGAAACAACTTTTCAAGACAAGTAATTCCTATAAATGCTGACTTTTTTGTTTTCTGACCGAATAGCAAGGTCCAACTCCCCCTTTATGAGGGAATTTGGAGATGTGAAAGTAAAATTAGCTATGAGCTGGTAGTAGCAGGCAATTACAATTATAAAATACTTGTAAGATGTTGTTATTCATAATAGACTCCTGATGCCCACAGACCCTTTGCCCCAAAAGTCTACAATGAATCTGTCAACCAGTGGGGAGTCTCACGTCATGTATATGAATACTGTTCCAATTACTTCTCATAATAGAAGCAATGAATATATTCCATTTTGCCCTTCATTTAGTAACTTCCTACAATGCTGTCCATTAACTCTGAATGCTGTGATGATTCAAGTACTGAAGAAGATGCTAGGCACATTGTTCTGGAATTGAATCATACCAGTAATTATCTGAACATTAGTGCTGAAATCCCACTGGATAGCAAAACAAAAGCTTTAAGCCTCAAAATGGTGGAATTGTATCAATTTTAAAAAAAGAAAAAAGAGGCATCAGGCATTCTTGCCTTCCTGAAAAAGACAGTGTTCTGCCAAAGGCACTGTAACTAGTGTCATGCAGGCACTGTAACCACTCATGTAGGCTCCATCTCTCAAATCAAGTCACTCCTGCAAAGACAGCTAGTCAATCTGGGAATGGGTTTTAGGCTCAAGAGGCACAGCAGAAGTGCAAATACAAAACCACAGCTAATACCCTCCTCTGTGTGGATAGCCAAACTCAGGCTCAGCACATTAGGTAATCTGTTCTGGTGCAGGCAAGAGTTCAACAGTACCAACATTGTAAGGACAGTCCTTATGAACTAGACATTTTGAGTAAGGGGTGAAAGAGTGTATTATACCCTATGGACTTCAAAGCCTGTAGCAGTGAAGAAATGCAGTTTATGGACTAAGACGTTCACAGGTTAAAGCAAATGATGCTGAATCAATAATGACAGACAGGCACATTAAGGATGCTGGGTCGCAGAGACTAAGGAGAAGCAAGTTCTTTAGTGTCACCAGAAGTAACAACATGTTGCCCTGCTGTCCAGGTGACTGGGAAAACAGAATACTTATATTCAAAGCGCAAAGCCATAAACTAATCTCTAGGCAGCACAGATGGTTTAGAGTTAGATGGTAGCCTCCCTTTTTCTGAAGGGGGAAAGTGATTCAACACCTAGGCTTGGAGATGCACAGGCATTTTTATTTTAAAACTTCTCTGATGATGCTAGCTCAGAGAAAGCTCAAAGCACTCAGAACTGAATAGTTTGCTCTTGCCTACAATCTTCCATTACTCTGAGTTAAATTCCTTACATCTCCAAAAGAGAGAAAGAAAAAGAAGGGATACATTTCTTGCTGTTTCAAGTGATGCACTCATTTTCCTCCAGCAGGTATGATAAAAGATGATGTGTGGTAAAGATATGCTCATAAACTGAGCTCAGTGTAGTAACAGATGTAGTCACCATCTAGATTTCTCTCCCTTAGGGGAGTTATCTTCTAGGCATTCTGGAATTTTCTTTCTTGACAGCTGAATTAAATACAGAGAAAGCAGGTATCATTATATCTGGTAGTCTGGTACTAGAATTTGCAGAGGGAGTGATGTGATGTTACATCTAAATCCAAAAGAACAGCTGAAATTTGCATCTTGGCACCACTGTAAGGTCAGACAAAAGGTGTATCTAGCACAGTGTCCTAAATCTTTAGCCTACAGTAGATGCCCAGGGTAAAAAGCATAAAAAGAAAAGAAGAAAAACCAAACCAAACACACACACTCACACACACAAAAAGGCACAAAGTAAAGCTGCCTGAAAATAATCTCCCAATTTTCTAAGATCTGTGTTTTTGAAGTCTGCTGAGCTAGAGATTATCTGTCTGTGACGAGGTCAGCTGACAGGAGGCATTAGCAGGACTAGACCACAGCTTTCACATGCCATTCAAACTGACCAACTCAGAGGCAGCCCGCAGTTTTATTAGTCTTTCATAAACACCTATGACTGAACAGAAATGCATACACTGGCCAGCTCCATAGCAAAAGACCAATGATACCAAAAGGCCTCAATGACACCAACTGAAGTAATTTTCAGTTCTTTCTTCACAGATTATGGAAATGCCCACAGGAATCTAAGCTAAAAAAAACCTGAGTGAGACTTGTATGATTCTCTGATCCATCTGGAAGAAGGAACAATATATGAAATATGGCATGTTTTCCTGAGATGGTGGGCACTATGTATGCTTCTAAACTAGAGACAGTTTTTTCACAAGAAGGGTAAATCACTAACATCTCCAACAGAGTGGGAGGGTAGGGAGGGGAGTGATACCCTTCCAGAGAGAGTCCCAGACTGGATCTCTTCTAAATCAAATTCAAAATATTGAAGTGGCAAGTTTAAAAAAAGAAAAATTATACAAGTGCATAGCATGCAGAGATGCAGACATCAGAAATAATTTAATGGTCTCCAAAACACAGAGGGGGAAGAAAGATACCTTTTGTTTTTTATGGCAGGGAAAGGGATAATAAGTAACCAGCAGCATATGTGCTGAAAATGCTGCCAAACGCTGAGCAGTGTAGCAGAGAGGTGTGGAACACAGAGGTACTGTGACAGTCAGCATCTTCCAGCTTACCAGAAGTTCAGCTCAAACTTCTTCCTGACACTTAAGGAAGAAAGTATGAAAATAGCTAAGACAACAGCTTCCACTAAATTTCTACCCAGAATTCTTAATTCATAGAGTTGTTCGGGTTGGAAAAGATCCTTGAGGTCATCAGGTCCAACCATAACCCTACTCTACCAAGTTTACCACTAAACCATACCAGTAAGTGCTACATCTAAACAACCTTTAAACACATCCAGGGATGGTGACTCAACCACAGTATCACAGTATCACTTAGGTTGGAAAGGACCTCGAGGATCGAGTCCAACCTATCAACACAGACCCCATGACTAGACCATGGCACCAAGTGCCACGTCCAATCTCCTCTTGAACGCCTCCAGGGTCGATGACTCCACCACCTCCCTGGGCAACCCGTTCCAATGACGAATGACTCGCTCGGTGAAGAACTTCCTCCTCACCTTGAGTCTAAACCTCCCCTGGCGCAGCCACCTCCCTGGGCAGCCTGTTCCAATGCTTAACTACTCTTTCTAAGAAAAAAAAAAAATTTCCTAATGTCCAGCCTAAACCTACCCTGGTGCAGCTTGAAGCCATTCCCTCCTGTTTTATCACTAATTACCTGTGAGAAGAGATGGGCACCTACCTCTCCTTCAGGTAGTTGTAACAGGGTCATAGGGTCTCCCCCTCAACCTCTTCTTCGTCAAGCTAACCAGTCCTAGTTCCCTTAGATGCTCTTCAAAAGACTTATTCTCTTAGCCCTTCATCAGCTTAGTTGTTCTTCTTTGCATGTGCTCCAGCACCTCAATGTCTTTCTCACACTAAAGTGCCCAAAACAGAGCACAGTACTCCAGGTGTGGCCTCACCAGTGCTGGGTACCAGGTGAAAATCACTTCCCTGCTCCTGCTGGTCACACAATTTCTGATACAAGCCAGAATGCCACTGGCTTTCTTTGCCACCTGGACATGCTGCTGGCTCCTGTTCAGCCACTTGTTGGTTAGAACTCCTGGGTCCCTTTCTGCCAGACAACTTTGCAGTCACACTTCCCCAAGCCTGTAGCATTGCTGTGGCCCAAGGGCAGGATCCGACACTTGGCCTTGTTGAAGCTCATACTATTGACCTCAGCCCACTGACCCAATCTGTCTAAACCTCTCTGTAGAGCCTCCCTACCCTCAAGCAGATTAACACTCCCACCTAACTTGGTCACATCTGCAAATTTACTAATGGTGCACATTAAGATCATTGATAAAGATGTTAAACAGAAGTGGTCCTAATACTGAGCCCTGAGGAACACCACTTGTGACCTGCCACCAGCTGGATTTAACTCAGTTGATCACCACTCTGCTGGAAGTAATGGAAAGTAGCTTGGTAAGCACATCTGTCAACTCTTTTAGTACTCTCGGGAGTAACCCATCTGGCCCCATAGACTTGTGTGAATCTAAGTGGCATAGGTCACTGACCACCTCCTCTTTAATTGCGATGACCTAATTCTGCTTCCCCTCCCTGTCTCCCACATCATGGGGCTGGGACTCCAGGGAATAACTAGTTCTACTGCTGAAGACTGAAGCAAGGCAGGCATTGAACACCTCAGAATTTCCTCATCCTTTCTCACATTTCCTCCTGCATCAAATAAGGGATGGAGTTTCTCCCTAGTCCTCCTTTTGTTGTTAGTATGTTTATAGAAACATTTTCTATTGTCATTAACAGCAGCAGCTAGTTTTGAGTTACAGCTGGACTTTGGCTCTCCTAATTTTCTCCCTGCATAGCCTCCCTACATGTCTGTATGAGACTCATACAGTAAAGAAAACTACAGTTAGGCAGGTGAGCCATGTTGTGCTGCTATGACCAAAGGTTAGCCACCTGTTAGCTGGGCATATACAGGGAGCAAAGTCTACCCTCATGAGTTGTTACAACATTCTGGTCCCACCTGAAGAGACATAATGAATGGAAAACAAAAAGTAATCACTGAAGTCTCTTACACTGGAAAACATGGCCATCTACTTAGGTCATCTTTAATGATGGACTTTCAGAGAAGATCCTCCTGGCTTAAGTGCAAGACAGTCCAAAGAGCCCCCAGGCTAGTGACGTGGCTACAGATGAAGCATTTACTGAGTAGTTCTCAATTCAAACGTGCAATCTCCAATGTGTACAAAGTACACACAAATTTCCTTATTTTTTTCATAAAGGTATTGATCAAGAATAACTGAGTCTGAAAAGGGAAAAGCATTCACTGGTTTAGTGCAAGAGTTCTGTGTTTCCTGAATAAAAGTGTGTGCTGTGTCATTCAGTTTACAACCAAAAATGTAACTGGCACTTTTGGTTGAAGATACTGGAGAGCAAATCAATAAGAGAACCACCTCAAGCACATGGAAAACCAGGAGATATTTTTGTTAACTCCTTCTGAATTTCCCTAACAGATATGTGCTATTTTCAAGGACTACCAGAAGACCAGTGATTCCTGTGCTCATAATTACATCTCTATACTATATAAATCCTGCTTTGAGTTGTAGCTGATTTACTACAGTTGATCTCCTTATCCACAAAAAGTCCTCTGCTGATGAGATCACATGAAAAATTGAAGCCTGTGACGAGCCTCTATCCCTGAGCTAGCACACATCAGAAAAATCAGAAAGACCAATCTTTAGTACTGGTTTATGTTCTTCATTTTTTCTGGAATATCTCTAATATAGCAAACTGAAAGGGACACATTATCTGTGAACAATGTTTTGTGGTATTTTTGAATACACAGATACGTTTTTCAGGTAAAAATGATCACTAGAATGACCACTGTCCTCCTCAGGAGGTATAGTTTCTTTCATGCTAAGCTGATGTATGTTGGTCCTGCATTAGAAGGTAGTCTTGCTTTCACCTTGCTTTCACTCCTTTCTTCCCTCATCCATTTTCCCTCTTTTCCATTATGTAACAGGTTTATGGCTGCTCTGTAGACCATTAAGGGTTCACAGTGTAAAAACCATAGAAAAACAACACAGGGAGAGAAAAACCTGGCTTTTCAGCTGGATCGATTCTCTCAAGTGCTTCAAAGCACATTTAAACGAAGACTTGTCCTGCCAGAATAGGGGATGAATACAATAGCAGGAATAAGACACTGAGTTTAGAGTGTGAAATGAGTTTCCAATTTTGCATGAAGGTAATGCAGGCTGTATTAAAAGAAAGTGATAAAGCAGTAACAATGTTGATATTAAAGAAGGTTTATATACCATTTTGCATCTTTCTAGTAGACAAATGGCAGTGTTTGATACCAGTGTCTTTAACATGTGGGTACAGGTGTGGCACAGGGTGTCTGTGGTGCCATTTGGGAAGACATTAATGGTTTGATGACAAACTTTACAAGTCAAATAGATTTAAGCATCAAATTACATTTCACCAAAATCTGCAAGTGTTAAACAAGTAGTCTTACCAGGAAAATGAGGTATGATTTCACCATCTAGTTTGTATGCAACGCCAACTTTGATCTCTGGAAATACATCCAAGATATCCAATTTGGTAAGTGCCAATCTATAAAAAAACCATTATTCAGGTTAAACAAGTTCAACAACTATCAACTCTCATCACAATGTAAATATACTGCAGGAAAAATGGATTCCTGCACATTGCAGTTAATTCTCCTACCTTAGAAAAAAGTTCCTAAGACACTAATCCAGTTATCTCGCATCACTTTGAAAAAAAAGCTACACAAAACCAACCAAAACCAGACCAAAACAAAAAACAAACCATAACAACCAAAACCAACCCCACCAAACTGCAAAAAACTCCAACAACTTTAACAGCCTTTTTTGTTGCATCCTTAGATCCAGTACTGTAAGAAAATGGCAGCATTCAAACGGGTACTAATTAAAGTGACGGGGCCATAGCTTCAGGGGTTAGAATGTGGTCAGGGTGCTGCCAAAATACTTGACGACCATTCATTTGAGATGATTTCGCAGTACGATGCCTGTTGCTGTCTGTTCCTGTCCTCTGCCAAATGTTCCTACCCTACAGTGAAGGCAGCAAAATAATCAACACCGGCTCTGTAAATACCTGGCTGCATCCTATTCCAGATTTTAAAAAAAATCACAGAGGACCAGAAAACCAGGGAAAACTGGGTACAGCATGTATTTGCACAGCTTGATCTACTAGATATTTCATAGCAGCTTTGTTCCAGGCTTGTATTTTTCATTTTAATTAACATCCTGAAGTATCACAGTATCACAGAATCACCAGGGTTGGAAGAGACCTCAAAGATCATCAAGTCCAACCTGTCACCACAGACCCCATGACTAGACCATGGCACCAAGTGCCACGTCCAGTCCCCTCTTGAACACCTCCAGGGATGGCGACTCCACCACCTCCCTGGGCAGCCCATTCCTACATTTACACGTATTGCTGAAGACGTTGATGAGTTTACATCTTTCTTATTTTGAAACAAAATGTATCAGGTTTTAAAGCCTTTCTAAAACTTTTGGTTTGAAATTGGTGGGACAACAAGGCAGGTAACTCGAAGAATCAAGTAAGCACCAAGATATGTAAATGTTCATTTAAAATGAGAAAATGTGCTACAAGGGAGAAAAATAAGTATGAAAATGTCAAATAGAAAAACATTTAATGCTAGGAAAAATGAGGGACAGTTAATTTATCAATGTAGCAAATCAATCAACAAATCAACACTGTGAGTCTGAATTTACTAAATAGTGTATGTGTAGTTTACAGTAATCTGTAACATTTCATGTTGAGCTGCCAGAAAAGCTGTCAAAACTCACGCAGTAAATCCGTTAATCATGTAGGCATATCGAAGCAACACAAGGTCCAACCAGCCACATCTTCTCTTTCTACCAGTGGTAACACCAAACTCTTTACCTCGCATTTGCAGCAATTCTCCAATTTCCTAACAAAGAGAAAAACTATTAAATGAGCCTCTCTTTTTTTTTGGTAGTGTTCAACGCATGATGCAGGCATATACTTGCAACATTTTACAACATTTTAAATTACCTTAAAAGTTCTTCCCCCAGTGTTTCACAAAGCTGTCCACTGGGACAAAAACAGAAATACAAGATGCAATTTCAATCAAAAGAATGCTAGTTGAGAAGATCTCTCAGAATTTATCTCTGCTTTAGCCATAGGAATGTCTGAGAAACTGACAATCAGATTTGGGGGTCACAGAATCACCAAGGTTGGAAGAGACCTCAAAGATCATCAAGTCCAACTTGTCACCACAGACCTCATGACTAAACCATGGCACTAAGTGCCACGTCTAATCCCCTCTTAAACACCTCGAGGGATGGTGACTCCACCACCTCCCTGGGCAGCACATTCCAATGGCGAACGACTCTCTCAGTGAAGAGCTTTCTCCTCACCTCCAGCCTAAACTTTCCCTGGTGCAGCTTGAGACTGTGTCCTCTTGTTCTGGTGCTGGCTGCTTGAGAGAAGAGACCAACCCCCTCCTGACTACAACCACCCTTCAGGTAGTTGTAGACAGCAATAAGGTCTCCCCCGAGCCTCCTCTTCTCCAGGCTAAACAATCCCAGCTCTCTCAGCCTCTCCTCATAGGGCTTGTGCTCAAGGCCTCTCACCAGCCTTGTTGCCCTTCTCTGGACACATTCAAGTGTTCCAATGTCCTTCTTAAACTGAGGGGCCCAGAACTGGACACAGTACTCAAGGTGTGGCCTAACCAGTGCCTGTAAGAGCATTCTTCTGGTCCAGAACCAGAAGAATGAAACATCCAAACACACCATCATCTACATAAGACAGGCAGGCCAAGTTATTTCACCCAGTTTCAGGTCACATCTCACATTATTTTGTTCTGTAGGAAAGGCACCAATTCCAACTCTTGTTGTATATGCTTTCACAACTCCGTACACTTCGCCAACGTTCTGCGGTGGCATGCCCAGACCTGTACACACACCTCCAACTGTGCAGTTTGAAGAAGTCACAAAAGGATATGTGCCTATTAAAAAACAAAAACACCCCCCCCAAAAAAAACACACACCTTATTAAAACACAGGGTTTAAACTATTTAAAAATAAATAAATCTAACCTGGTGAGGAATAGCACTTGCATTGCACTTACCTTGGTTTTACGAGACTGAAAAATAAAACACATAGTAAATGTACTTTGTGGTCAAGAATATATTCCGTTACCTCTAAGCTTTCTATATACATTGTCTGACCATTCTTCACTGAAGTAAGGTAGAAATCTTACCAGAGACAAAAGTTAACTACATAACATTTCTGAATGATTGTTCAAGTGAAAAATGGGAACAAGCCAGCACAAAGCCATGCCTTGCTGTCTCACATAAAATATAATCACAGGGAGACTCTTAAGAAACTGGTGTTAAAAGGGCAGAAAATACAAGTTCACCATTTTACCTTTTGAGAGAAAAACAAACTCTACAAACTGATCAACACGTGATAAGGATGAGAAACAGCAAAGACATGTAGAATTCTAGAAAGAAAATTTTGCTGACATAATCAAAGGGAAAAAATATTTTTGCAATTAAAAAGAAAAAAAAAAGACTACTTGTGGAATACAGCCTAGTTCATTAATGGTGAAAGTTTTTCTCACGTTAAATAGTCAGCTCTCATTTTAAAAGCAGCCTTGACAACAGAGATTAAAAAAAATCAAAAGTGTAAACTTAAGGATTTTGAGATGTTTAACTTTTTTTTTTTTTTAATAGTAATGGGAGATATATCAGGGCATGTCAGTCCTTACTTGATTTGAAATGTGAACAAATGCTTCAGCCACACAGTAATTACATATAAGCAAGAAACTTCTACCTTATGCTTCAGAAATCTTTTTTCTTTTAATTTAAGAGTCAGAGATGGGTAACAGAACAGTCAAGACAAAAGGAACTGAAAGCAATACAGACAACTTCAAAAAAATCATAATCCTTTAGTCTCTTCAGTGAGGTTTGGCAGACTAGCTTCAGATACCTCTAGCTTCTTTTGGTTAACTCCTATCTCTCAAGAGAGGCAAAGGCTTACATGTGATATGCAAGATCTGTTTTCCAGCATTAATATTTGTCCTTCTTTGGACACAGTAATTGAGTTTTTTTTTACTGACAGGTAAATATAATGAGACAGTCCTTACTCCTTTTCAGCTCCCACCATACTCTATTGACATTGGTTTATCCTCTTTCAGTATTTAAAAAGACCACAGACCCACCAACATCTACATCCCCCCCCTCCAAACACATGTACATGTGAGCTTCTTTATGTGCCCCAGAAAAGTGGGATGGACTGCAAGACTAGAGACTTACCATCTTTGCTGCCAACAGACACACATTCATAAAACCCACTTCAGTACTGAGATTTCCATGCAACAAGGCACAGAAAATGGCTTCATTCATCATACTCAGTAATAAAATACGGCACTGTCAAATCTTTGGGCTAAAACTTGTCTCTGTTATAAACTCAAGTGTCAAATCCAGAGGGTACCTACCATGGGAGAGCGGATAATCTCTCCATGTGTGGATTTCATAGCACAGAC
Organism: Melanerpes formicivorus; assembly: GCF_026170545.1. NCBI lineage: Eukaryota > Metazoa > Chordata > Aves > Piciformes > Picidae > Melanerpes > Melanerpes formicivorus. Next base: position 33,053,199 of record NW_027142354.1, read on the forward strand.
AGGAGAAAAATCTAAATGACCCATCCAGCTTTGTATGTTCTATAGACAGACCTGATGAGTTTCAGAGTATTTGCATTTCCCCTACTTAGATGAAAACTAAAATCCTTCCTACTTACAAAAAGCAACCTCCCATACAGTTTTCTGCAAATATCTGTTTTGCATTAAACCTTTCCCCTTGTGTAGTGGTTTGAACCACATAATATTCCCCACTGTCAGAATCATGAATTTATGATTATGGCATCTATGGCTCTACTGCATTACGGCCCTGGAAAGGAGAGCCTCAGGCTCTCTCACGTTTCCAATCCTTCAGCTGGTGGCTGCATTTTTGCTTCTTATGGGATTTGGACTGGTATTCCTTTCCCTTCTGCTCTCTAGATATACTGATGTAACCAGGAATCTTTGTAGCAGAGGAGTAAAATATTCTGTTTAAATCAACTGAAAACTCCCCCTCTGCCTTTTTTTAGCCCTCCCTTTCTTATGTCCTGGTAAGGAGAGAGGGGAGAGAGGAGATAGAAGGAGTTGGGGAGTTTAGCCCCACCATTACACCATGACATGTACATTTGATTATTTTCTTTTTATTTTCTTCTTGTCCTTATTAAAAAAGGAAGTTTCTTCCAACATTCAGATTTTTCATGGAAAAATTTCATGCTTACACTTACAGTCTCAGACATACCTTTCATTAAGTAAAGAGGCTTTCAAACTCAGTATGTTTGGAACTGCCCAATATCAGAACTCCTATGAGTTTACAAGAGGGCTTTACAGGCTTTCATTTCAAACTTAAGCTTCTTTCTCAAATGAAAATGGTGTTGTGACAAGGCTAGTGAGACCAAAGAAAATGTGACAAAATGCAGGAGCCAATCATACACAAAGGTATACTAATGTACCCATCTTTGAAATATAACAACAGACGTAATAAATCTAAAAAAAAGAAGCTTGTGATTTTATTAATAAAATTAGAGTGTTTTAAGGAAAATGCACCGTTTGTAATTTCAGATTGGGATAATCTTATCACTCTCACCTCATTAGCCGCCCAGATTACCAGTATCTTTCTTTACATCATGAAACAGTGGAAAAAATGGTGTTATGTAAAAGGTTTAAAAAAAATGCAAACTCTTTCTTGAAAAGTCAACATGTATTTTGCATATATACTTTCCCTCTCAAAGCCCTCAATTTTTCCTATCAAGTGCTCTCCATAAATGCATACAAATGAGTTATTTCATGTGAAATGTACAGACACTGAAGTAATAGCTACACTATTTAAGAAGAGTCACCTGATCTTCACTGTCATCCAAGTAAATACTTTTGGGAAAGTCTAAAGCTTTTTGAAAAGTATTTAGTTAAAACTTCCCTCCTACTTATTCGTTTGTCACAGAGAGTACTATTCTTTCAAAATAAAAAACACTGCCACAAGAACAGGTAAGCACAGACGAGTTTATAGTCAGTGTTCCTCTTTCACAAGGTTAAGTATATAGCAACATCTGTCTCAAGATCATACTTACCAAAATCTATGTCCAACAGAGCTGCATTTGCACCTTCTACTAAGATCTTCTTTGGTGGTCCATGTAAAGCCTCATACATGAAATAAACACCATCCTTTACCATTGGTTTTACTTTTTCCATGTAGCCCTGAGTAATACAAAAAGAGTACTGTATAGTAGAATTTAATTACGATAAAGCCAGCCATCATACAAGTGCTATTGATCCTGCCTAACAATCCTCTTACTCCTTCTGAAAGGGAAAATGAAAAGGAAACAAAGAAATACTCAACACACCTTAATACATGAACAAGGGAAGGAAGAACATTAGATTCAAAATTACACAATAGACATGTATGCATTTCCTGAAAGGAAAGAGGTTAAGTTCCTATAAAATATATGAACAGAAAAGCTGGGTAAAATACCTGAAAATTTCTTTCAAATAAGAACTCAGGTATACTGCAAAAATTGCACTAAAGGAATTAATACTAATGAAAAATCTCACAACTGTCCCAACTGTATGGAAAACATCAAATCATAATTCAGAATTAACCACAAGGCTACTTTGCTAGCAATCAGGTTTCATTAGTTCTGCTGCTATCAACTAATATTTTTTCATGCTGTTACCTTTTTTTTCCCCTCAAGGCTTATAATTTTAATAATAATAATTTTAATAATAATAATTTGCTTCAGTTCTTGCATGTCAGAAAGACACCAAGGAATTAATATTCTCCTTTACAATGAAACATACCCCCCCCAAATACAATCTTGGTGGGTTTTCATTTCCTACTCACCATGTCTGAGCAAATGGAAGTCAAAAATAATTCTTTCCAGACATGTCTTTTTCTTAAAGTTTACAATCTTTCTCCTGGAGCCAAATTTTGCAATGCTGCATAAATTGGAGTCAAAAGTGTCTTTAAGAACACTAGGAGACTCTAAAATAAATAGGTAGCAACTTCTCACATGCTACATTTTAACTGCTCACATGAGTGCCAGTCACCAAGAGATTTACACAACAGTAACTGCACACAGTGATTGTATCATATAAACAGACAGACACAGGCTTACCTTAAGCTTTTGCAATTCTCCTTCAATATCTATCTCTAAGGTAGGATATATCGCTTTGTATTGATTGGCTAGCACTTTGAACCTGAAAAGCAAAAATACTTCACTAAGGTTATTTGTTTTCCTCCTCATGCTCCCACCAAACTTAGATTTTACCGGTTACATATCCATAAGTATTTGGTGTTTTAAACAATGAAATATTTAATGACTATAAATATGTAATTAAAAAAAAAATACAATTATTTTCACATTTTACAGTCATCTTTACTTTAAAAAGTAATATCAACCAGGTGCAACTGTTTACACAGGGTATGACCCAGAAACTGAAGACTCTGCTTACAGCCATGCATTAAAATACAGAAATTACCTCTCAGAAAATTCACCAAAATCAGAAACAAGATCACACATCCTGAGTCCACTTCGAGCTGCTTTTGAAGAATATACTGGACCGATTCCTTTTTTTGTAGTTCCCAAACTTTGAAAAGATAATAACAATGGTTATTCTTTATATAAAACTAAGCTGATTTTTCTTTAAAGCTAATACATCCCTAGCATAAAATGAAATGCTGACAATTGCAAGCATTTAGAACCTTGTTTTAAGCATTTAAAACATGAGATAATTTTAGCATGCAACTTCAGTTTCAGAATGTCACTGTTCATGAACATACTCAACTTCCACATACTTCTGAGTTTAAATCAGTAACTTTGCATATTTTAGTGAACTTGTACATATTTATTTGTACCCATTCCCAATTTTTCTACCAAGGGAACTGAATGTTGGTAACACCCTCAAGCACTTTCAACTGAAACTAAAAATCTTCCTAAAAGAATTGTCCTGAAGACCTAAAGAAAGTCCTCCATGAAGCAACAGCATGAACAGAATGGACTTCAAGATTCTATGCATCAGTTGGAGCCAGGAAAACAGGAAAGAGTGCTGAGCATAGCTCTGCTCTTGGTTTAAATTTCACTGCTTTCATTTTTTTCCCCTGGGCAGACACACAAAGACTTACTGTCTTCAATTACAAATTCTGCATATGCAGACTACCTTGAAGGTACCATACCAGAACTCAGTTCAAGAGGGATTCCTTTTCAAGTAGAAGATACAGGTCATTACATTGAAGAGTATGAAATTTAAATGTGAGTGAACTGAAATACAGTTCAGAATCAGGACATAATTAATTTTAGTTTAGTCATTAGTACTTTGGAATAGATTCAAAACAATAACCTTGATAAAAACAAAATACTTCCAATTAGACTCAATAGAAGTAAACTCAGGGAACAATACATCTGCCACCAGTTCAAAAAGAAAGACATTCTAATCAACTTTGCATCACACAGTTCTTTAACTACACCAGGACATTGTGGCTTAAATAATTGACTCTAGCCTCTGTTATAATTCACAACCTTCACAACGACATGTTTTAAGGAGAGGGTGGTTTCCATTGATTGTGTCTCATTAAGAGATGTTTCATTGATTTCATACACAAGTTAAGCTGTAAGATGACTGTATCTACAGAAACTAACATAATTGTTTAAGTATAACATACTGCATTATTTACCTTTTCTACAACCTTACTGCAAGGAAAGCTACATGAGCCTTCCTCCAGACTTTTTGAGCTACATTTGAACAGAGAAAAGCATTCAGTAAAAAAAAAAAAAACCCACAACAAAACCCTTACTATTTACAATGGTCAATTTTGGAGTGCTACACACAGAAGAATTTTAGTATCAAATATGCTGTACAGTCAAATCTACAGTTAGACATGTTAGCAGGCTATTTCAATTCCCCAACCTCAAAAAACATGAGATGGTCTTTTGATAATCAGTTTTTGATAGCCTGTTCTTAGCCAACCTGTAGCAGTACCACCTCCACTAACCACTTATAATTTATGAGGAAATAGATAACTTAGTGCTTTCAATCGATTAGTGCTTTTAACAAGCCTGAAAACTCTTTTATTGTTGTGGAATTTCAAGAACTCCACTGAAATAAGAAATACAGTGCTTTCCACAGTGACTTGAGTTTTTTAGATATGAATGTAACTTTGGTTTTCTATGTCGCTTTAACACAGATTAATTGGAGAAAATTGACTATTTCTTCATTGGGCTATCCCTTTCAATCAGTAACACTAACTAATAAAGGGATTCCTTTCAACAAGCAGCAGAGTGAGTGGTTTTAATTGCAAGCATTGTCACATGGTAATTTTAGCTTTCCCTCTATAAACAGACACACTGGCTCAAACAAAATAGGTGTATATTCTTCCACATAAATGCACATACATAAAGTGTCTTGCACATAAATGCACATACATAAAATGCATGTTTACTTCTTGTTTACTTTTCAACTCCTAAAATAATAGGTAATGAGACAGTTGGTACAGCACAGCCAAGTGTGAAAATGACCCACTATAGGAATAATGGACAAGGGATCACTCATTATCAAGCTGTGTGAAGCAAGATATGCCCAAATCAGACACTCTCTTCAAGGTTAATGACATGGATGATACCTTACAGAATATTAGGGGTTGGAAGGGACCTCTGGAGATGGAGTGCAACCACCCTGCCAAAGCAGGACCACACAATCTAGCTCAGATCACACAGGAACATATCCAGACAGGCCTTGAAAGTCTCCAAAGAAGGAGACCCCACAACCTCTCTGGGGAGCCTGTTCCAGTGCTCTGTGACCCTTACAGTAAAGTTCTTCCTCATGTTGAGGTGGAACTTTTTGTGCTGTAGTTTACATCCACTGCCCTTTGTCCTATCATAGGGTGTGGGAAGAGGCTGTCCCTTCTTCCTGACATCCAGCCCTCATACATTTATATACATTTATTAGATGCCCCCTCAGTCTTCTCCAGACTAAAAAGCCCCAGGTCTCTCAGCCTCTCCTCATAAGGCACATGCTCCAGTACCTTAATCAACCTTGTAGTCTTTTGTTGGACTCTCTCAAGTAGATCCCTGTCCCTCTCAAACTGGGGAGCCCAGAACTGGACACAATACTCCTGATGTGGTCTCATTAGGGCAGAGTAGAGGGGGAAGACAAACTTCCTTGATCTGCTGGACACACTCTTCTTAATGCACCTCAGGATACCAGTGGCCTTCTTGGCCGCAAGGGCACATTGCTGATCCATGGATAACTCCCTGGAGGACTCCACTAGTCACAGGTGTCCAGCTGGACTTCCCACCACTGACCACCACTCTTTGGATGCTATTTTGTAACCAGTTCCTAATACATCTCACTGTCTGATCTTCTATCCCACCCTTCCTGAGCTTACTCACAAGGATATTATGGGGGACAGTGTCAAAAGCCTTGCTAAGGTCAAGGTAGACTACATCCACTGGTCTCCCTGCATCTACCCATTCAGTTACAACATCATAGAATGCTATCAGGTTAGTCAAGCATGATTTCCCCTTGGTAAATCCATGCTGACTACTCCTGATAACCTTATTCTCTTCCATGTTGTGGCAGTTTAGGCTGGGTGTCTCCTGATCACAGCTCCAGCGTCCACCCAGTATGTGGACACAGGAAATAACCAATTTCTACCCATAAATCCTGCACCCTATGAATCTGTCTGCAAAGTCATTCTCTTTCTTCCCTCTCTGCTCCCGTGGGAGATGCTTTCCTGTTGGATAAACACTGGGGGAGTATCTCAGGCCTCTTAGGGCTGTTTAGGCCTAATACCAGGGTAAGAAGGGGGGAGCAGTCTCAGACCTGGCCAGCCTGAGACTAGCCTAGTGGGATGATGGGGGGGGAGGGGAAAGGGGGGAGTGTGAAGAAAGACCCCTGGGGATTTTGGGTGCACCTTCAGGTGGGGAGAAGGGAAGCTTGGGACTTTTGGGTGTGGCATAAGGGACTCTGTACACATTGGGATATCTTTATCACGATGCTTTGCAGTTTCTGTAAAATACCAGAGCTGGGCAAAGAGGAACCTAGTGGAGCTCAACAATGGTACATGCAGATCCCTGCATCAGGGGAGGAATAACACCATGCAGGAGTACACATTAGGGGCTGACCGGCTGGAAAGCAGCTCCATGGAAAAGGACCCGAGAGTCCTGGTGGACAAAAAGTTATCCATGGGACAGCAATATGCCCTCATGGCCAAGGCCAATGGCATCGTAGGGTGCACTAATAAGAGTCTGGCTGGCAGATTGAGGGAGGCTTTCTTCCCCCTCTGCCCTAGTGAGACCAATCTGGAGTACTGTGTCCCATTCTGGGCTTCCCAGTTCAAGAGAGAAAGGGAACTACTGGAGAAAGTCCAACAGACCACAAGGATGATTAAGGGACTGGAACATTTGTCTTAAGAAAGGCTGAGAGACCTGGGGCTGTTTAGTCTGTAGAAGACTTGAGAGAGGACCTTACTAATGTCTACCAGTATCAGAAGGATGGGTGTCAAGAAGGCAGCCAGTCTTTTCCAGCGGTGCTCTGTGATAGGATGAGGGGCAATGGATACCAACTGGAACACAGGAAGTTCCACATCAAGATGAGAAAAAAACTTTTTTACTGTGAGAGTGACTGAACACTGGAACAAGATGCCCAGAGAGGTTGTGGAGCCTTCCTCTCTAGAGACTTTCAAAACCCACCTGGGCACGTTCCTTTGTGTCCTGCCCTAGGTGATCCTGCTTTGGCAGGGAGGTTGGACTCAATCTCCAGCAGTCCTTCCAATCCCTACCTTTGTATGATTCTATGACTTACATTCACTTCTAATAATGAAGCATCATGAGACAGCAAATTAGTCCTATCAGACCTTTCAGTTATATGGGAATGACAAAGGGGTTCTTCAGTCCTCAAAAACATGAATGTATTTTTACAGAACCAAATACCTCCAGTAAACAAAACATTAGGGAGCAGGAACCCTTTTAATAAAGCAAATTAAGGACTAGGAATTTCTTCATAAGGCAAAATAGCAAGACACAATCCTTTCATATAAAACTACATACTTCTTTCCTGCTTGTTCTTGCCTCTGTTGTTCTTGGATGCCATCAGCAGCTTGGTGGAAATCAAATACTAAGAAAAATAAGTAGAAATTTGTGTGAAACAAATTACTGTATCAGTAGTGATTTCTTCTAGCCCTGGTTATCAGTGTGGAAAAAAAATACACACACTGAAAATAAAGAAACTAAATGGCAAGAATTTTTTCTCCTCTTTCACAAGTTATATTTTTCACAGGGAAGAGCTCTGAGGTTTTTCAGAGATTTTTTTAAGTGTTTATTTTTCTGTACTATTTGCACAATGTGTACAGATATCCTACAGAATAACTAAGCCATTTCAGCTTTCCAGTGGCCCAAGAGAATGTAATCAACAACAAAGAAAACATGCAGTTTAAAAAAAAAAAATCCTGGAAAATGGGTTGTAGTAAAAAAAAAGTCATACTGCTGAAATTTTAAGGTGGGAACTTATGTAAATATTCACATTCATTCCAAAGATTTCTTAAAGCATTTTATTTTTATATGACAGCATCAATTTAAGTACACTTGGAATTACAAAAGCTCCCACCAACATGTTGTATAAATAGAAGTCCTTCTCAGAAACCCAGATTGTATTTTTTAAAGCATTACATATTATTGACAATTGTGCAAAAGTATTCCTTGTAAAAATTCTCTTGTCTACCGTAAAAAAAAAAGATGATAATCTCACAAATGACAAGACTCATGTCAAATACAAACAGTGGTGCAAGAGTTTTGCAGGCTGACAGAAGCCAGACTATTTTTCGTAGGCAGTACCTGCCAAAAGTTAAACAACTAATATATACATTATTAAAGAGAAAAGACTAAAGACTGAAAACTTGCAAGAAAGACACATTTAAGTACTCTAGTCTCTCAAGAACAAGAGTGGGTTTACTTTGTTTGCCTTATCAGTTTATCTTTGTGTTTATTTCCACATATGCCAAATGGTTTTAAAGCGTTGTATTATCCCCAGCAGCTTGAATCCAATTTTGGTTGATCTTTTGTTACAGACTAATCACTCACAGATCAGATACCTATTTTATCATGGAAACAGATCTCCAGATTGCCATCAAAACTTTTCTAGGAGAAGCATTCTGAAAGTTCATTTATAAGTAGCATGACAGTAAATGACAGTCAATAACTGGTTCTTTTTACTCAGGACCAGTTTAGCTATGAAACCCGTTAATTGCAATTTAATCATTGCTAAACAGTTTTTCTAACAATCTATTAATTTCCAAGTAACTCACCTACAGTGATTTCTGTCCTACAGAAAGGATTTTAGTAATTCAGGAACATTTATTCAACAGTACTTTGGGGTAACTCAGTAGTTACCCCAAAGTAAAAACATTTATTCTGAAATAGGATGTTCACTCGTTAAGCTGTTCCAGATCAGTTAAAAAGAGAAACAAATAAAGCAAACAAAACCAAACAAAAACACAAAGCAAAACCAAAAGCAAACTCTTTTTCCAGTGTTACAAGCTTTTATCTGATAAAAAGTTTCCATCTTCAGAAGCCAATTATCAGAGCAGCAATAACACAATTTCCTACTGCATGCAGTTACATAACTTTTATGTTACAATATCTAGGGATCTAATTTGGGGGATCAGCTTAAGCAATAAAAATGTCCTAGGACTGATACAGAAAGAGCCTCTGAAACTCTGTGTTGGCGGTTTGAACTCTGGCTTAGCCCAGGCTCTGAACTGCAGAGCTGCCTGGAACACATAAGCTGGAGTCAACACTTGACTGAAGAGCTCCCTGCAAGGAAGGCCATTCTCTCCATCCCTATAGAGTCCCTCCCATAAGTCTGCTTTCTGAAATACGTGGCAATTTACTTGGTAGGGAGCCCATTAGTTTGTAAGTCACACCCAGTTGCATGATTTCCTAGCAGAAAAGTTGCTATAAGCAACACTGCTTTTACAACAAAAGGGAAAATGAATCCTCCAGACAATTACTTTCTGAACTGCTTTGCAACTCTAATCTTTGGCTTGGAAAGTGAACCTGCTTTCCTGATTAGGATATGCTTATGGAATTGGATTAAAGAGACTCTAGAATACAAACTTGGGAGGATCTTAAGTGGCCAATGATTTTTTTTCTAAGTGACATACAGAGACGTAAAGCAAAAAAAATTATATAAAGAGATGGCTAAGAATTGTCTCACATCTACTGCCATGGAAACTTCAGAGAAAACAAAGATTAACAAAATAATAAATAAAACCACCAAACCACAAAAAGGAACTTACCAATATGAGCCCTATCAGAAATAATTAGCCTTTTTTCCCAGCCTTCCAGACCTTAAAAAACAAAATGGAATACTTCAAATCATGTTTTGTACAGCATTTTTGTCTTCCCATGTACAAAGAATAAGTATTTTTCATGTCTAGTCTTCAGTCAATCTATTTAAAGATGAAGCAATGACATTCCAGGGGACAAAACAGTAAGATTTCAATCACTACAACTTGGCATCATCTTATAAAGCTGAGAAAGTCAAGAGTATTCTGCAGATTAATTGTAGCTATTCTACTAGTTCCTCAGTTTCAGCAATCAATATCTTACTGGTTTTGAATAATCTAGACCCCTGATTTACCTCACTTATAATAGACTGATGCCCAGCATGGGCACAGACATATTCAAAAACTGAGTGCTTCAAGCAAAGAAAAGTGTCTGCAGATAATTCACATTTAGAACACGTGTTCTTCTGAAACTATACAGATTTCTTGTGTCTGTACTCCCATGAGGGCCTTGGGACTTCTAGTGAGATGCCTGTCAGAAACTAGCAGCCTAAGAGAGCTCTGGAAAAACATATTGTATGTAACCTCTACAGAGGCATTCTCTATCTAAATCTTTTGAGGAGAGCCCCACACACTATTTTAAGACAAGTATCTTAAAATTATCTCACCTGTTCCTTTCTTTAAGTTTTTTTCAGCTTCTTCAAAGAGTCCTGGCAAATGAATTACAACGCCGTTTCCTGAAGACAATCATGACACAAAATGTACACAATTATGCTGACCATGGGCAAAATATTCTAAGTGATCTAAAGACACTTCATATTTTGTATGCACAATATTTAAGTTTTTAAACTTTCAAGACACTGCCATTTTTATTCTTAGAAATTTGAGACTGATTTGCACCTAAAGTATGAGTTTGAATCGCTTTAATAAACTCAACAAATTTTCAATTTAGATCAAGACAAATAGTAAACAGCATCGTGGGACAGTACAGAATGTAACTTCCTCTGCTTCATACCTGAAATTTACATTCCTCTTTGTACTTCAGTTTAATAACCCTACTGATTTTGAAAAGCTTCACACATTTCTATTATCATTATAAACACTAGGATCCTCTCAGGCACTCTTCTGCCTAGATAGAGCTGGGGGTGTCAACAGACTAGCATAAATAACAGGAAAAAGCTCCATCAAAAGCAAGCTTGCTTTCCTACAGGTGCAGCACTGCTCAGAAAAAAGACTACTAGGTTGTACAATTAACCAGTATCACCAAGTGCCTAAGAAAGAGTATTTCCATATAATAAAATTGGATCATCTTAAGGTCATTTAAAACTCAGTAGATCCACAGCTACCAGTATGATGACATCTAGCAAAAGAATGAACGGACCTGTCATTTGAAACTATTTACCTATTACCTAACTTCACATAGATAAAACCATTCTAAACACTAAAATACAAAGTATTTTAAACCTCTTCACTATAACCTTCATGGCATGGTCCTAATCAATCTTAGTAATTTATTATAATACTCTAATTATTTTGCCCTTGGCCCATTCTATGAACCTGTAAGCCCTTTCAGTGGAATCTTACACCAGATTACTTTTTTTTTTCCCCCAAACACAAGACCCACAAAAAAAGTAAGAAGAGTAAACTTCAGAACAGACAAGAAAAAGAGCAGATGCAGACAAGAGGATTTGTAAAAAGCTCTCTCCTGCATCCTGTATTTTTAAAGGATGGTGTCTTTCCTACCCAATATTAAATCTATTAAACAAAACATGGCAAATAGGCATCCTTTTTACTGTTTCAAATCAACAACATTTTAAAGATACATAATACAGTAACACATCAAAAGACAATAGAAATAGCTTCATCTGCCATAACCCTCAAAACTAGAATCAGGTTAATGTCCCAGCCTCACCTTCAGCAGAGAACATCTATATCCATGCCCAATGACTCAGTTTCTGTAGAAATATTACACAGGGGAAGTTGATCCACAACTATCCCACTATCAAGTGAGACCATAACAGCTGAAAAGAGGCAATTAACCAATTCTCATCAAGTAAAGAGTTTATGTTGACTGTTGAGTACACAATCCCTACAAGCTGCACTCAAGAATTTGGCAAGTACTTCTGTGACTCCAGCAGCAGTAGAGCCTCTTTAGTTGCTATGCTCTTTAGCGAACTGTCAATGAACACTTACTCTTTACACATGTACCAAGCTGAGAGACAGGACTAAAGGCTCAAAGCAATGAGATATCCAAGAAGTGGTGACAGGAAGGATGTGGCAAGAGAGTCACGACCGGACAAGTAGACTGTGTAAGGAAACAGGAGTTTTGGGTATCAATAAAGCAGGATGGAAATATTGATAGGTCATAGCCTTTTAGTGACTCAGCCTCATCTGATTTGTGAGGAGATTTTAAGGGCTACACAGCATTAAGTAGGTTGGTCATACAAGCTATCCAAAGGTTAGAAGAAAAAAATAAAAATGAGAAGACAGGAAAAAAAAAAACCAAACACAAAACACAACACAACCAACACCAAAAACAAATGAAAAAAAGCCAAATAAACAAAATATAAAAACCCATGTAGGATTGGAAACAGGATTCTAGTAGAGGGAAGGGATAAGTATACCTGTAGAGACAGGCCAAACAAGCTAAATTCCCTTTCAGGAAGCAAACATCATAGATCCTGACATCACACCCTAAACCTTCTGATATACTCTCCTGAGATATATAGTTGATAGAGGAAAATAAGAGAATGAAGATATGCTAGGCAGCTAGCTGTTTGTGTTGATAGGACAGAGAGAACAAGAATTTCCAAGACAGTAAAATAAACTTATGTAATACTAACTTTGCAACTGAGTTCAGACAATAAATATTAAGAAGACAGTAAACTATTTCAGGCCTTAGGAGAATTTGTGAAAGAAAAATTGTGATCCCGTATGCCCTTAGATGTATTATGTTATACTACTAAGTCAGAGATCTGTAACTACAGGATTATCTGTTTTTTCAGATGCCCCACTTACCAATGAATGCAGTGACTTTTGGATTGATGATCCCACTTGGCAGAAGATGAAAGTCATACTCCACAGAATCCACAACAACTGTATGACCCGCATTATTGCCTCCCTGGGGTGGGGGAAAGGAAAAGAAGTCTTAATAGTTCTTCATACGAAAGGCAAATGAACACACGGTATACAGATGGAACAAACTGGTTCCAGCACCAATTCTGCAGATTTCATTTCTGTTACTGACAAAAGATCTTTCAGAGATCTCCTTCACCCAGGAAATTAGCCAGCCTTGTTTTGTCAAACTTGAGAATTTCGACATCATTTGGACTTTGGACAGTATTTTATCAAAGGTACAAAAGCTTGGAATAAGATTAAAATATTTCTAAAAAACACTCACAGTATCACTTAGGTTGGAAAGGACCTCATGGATCACCGAGTCCAACCTATCAACACAGACCCCATGACTAGACCATGGCACCAAGTGCCACGTCCAATCTCCCCTTGAACGCCTCCAGGGTCAATGGCTCAACCACCTCCCTGGGCAACCGGTTCCAATGCCGAATGACTCGCTCGGTGAAGAATTTCCTCCTCACCTCGAGTCTAAACCTCCCCTGGCGCAGCTTGAGACTGTGTCCCCTTGTTCTGGTGCTGGTTGCCTGGGAGAAGAGGCCAACCCCTTCCTGGCTACAACCACCTTTCAGGTAGTTGTAGAGGGACAGAAACATAAATATTTTCAACCATGCCAACATTCCTAAAAGTCATCATGAGTTTTATTAGCTTCCTATTATAGTTATGGAAAGCATGTTTAAAAAAAAAAATAAAAAAAATCACCAGTTAAACTGAATACATAAAGGCACATAGTTATTTGAAAAGATAAGTCAAACTGTTTGGCAATGCCATGGGCTTGTTCTTATGAATTTTTGGTTCAGTCTTTTGAATGTTTTTCTATAAACAGGAACGTTAACTTGTTCATCCTATACCTGTAGTAATCTGTCTTACTACTAACAATTGAGAGCCTGTAAGAGTCATTTGTATATGAAGCATGCTGTTAAGCAGTGAATCTAGAGGCAACTAGGGTGATTGTGGCTTTGTAAGTTACATAAAATCTAACACTTAACATTTTGGGGTTTTTTTTCATTATGACAGAATATTCAGAGATTTCTTAACTGTGAAAAGTATGTCAAATGTACAAAAAGAAGCCTGTGACCAAGTCTTAAAGAGGGTTAAGATAGGCTTATGAAACTAAAAAGATTACAAAATAATTACCAAATATGCCCAGTTTTTGTTTGTTGTACTTTTGAAAATAAGCTTACACTCTCTTGTGACTGAGTCATTTGTGTAAGACAAGGTTACATACAAAATGGTTCCGTTTGTTGTAACTACAGGAACACCCTTTACAGACACCTTGCACCAGAAATAAACAAACTGCTTCCTAGAAGGAAAGTCTTAAAGAAAAGAGACTTTTAATCTAAGCCTTCTTTCAGCACAAGACTTCCATTATTCTGAAATGTTTCAGAATAAGGTATCACAGATCTTTGCCAAGCAACACACTTGACTGCCACTCACCACCTCTACAACATTTACAAAACCCAAGTCCGATACATAAAGCCACATATCTGAAATTACAAATAAAGAATATTCTTAGATATAAATTGTTTGTGACAGCAGATAAACACACATACCACAAATAAAAGCTTAAACTCAGTGAGGTTAGTAATGAAAATTCTTACATTTTTCAGCATTATTTATTTGCAAACTTACAGTCACTCCACCTCCTTTAGAAACCGAGGGGAGACTAACAAACCTTTACCCAGCAAAGGAAACATCTGAATTTAAGAAAATTTAAATGATTTAGCAATGCAGTGCAGTTTTCCCCACATACTAAACAACACATTGAAGTTGTACAGATTTCTGGACACCAATGGTTTTCACTGCAAATGATCTGACTCCATCAGAGAACACTGGATTTTCAATTCACAACATGTGAAACATATTGAATGCATAAATAAAGCAGGTTGGTTAATATTCAAGGACCTCCTCTTCCAAGATCAAAATCAGAGCATTCCAACAAGTAGGAAATCAAGAAAGGGAGCCAGGAAACACACATGGTTAAGTAGCAAACAAATGGCTGAGCAAACTCAAGCAGAAGAGAGTCTACAGATCATGGAAGAAGGGGCTTGGCCACTTGGGAGGAGTGTAAGACTTGTCAGAAGATGCAGGGAGGCATCTAGGGAAGCTATTGCCTCCTTGCAATTCCACCTTGCAAGGGAGATCAAGGACAACAGAAAGGGCTTCTTCAAATACACTGCAGGAAAAACTAGCACTAGAGGCAACGTCGGACCACTGCTCAATGAGGTGGGTGCCTTGGTGACAGACGATACAAAGAAGGTGGAGTTATTAAATGCTTTGTCTCCATCTATACTACTTGGGCGTGTCCTCAGGAGCCTCAGACCCCTGAGGCCTCAGAGGAAGACATGACCAAGAAGGCAAATACCATTCTGTGGTGTATTAGAAGAGGTGTAGTTAGCAGGTCGAGAGTGGTTCTCCTCCCCCTCTACTCTGCCTTGGTGAGGCAACATCTGGAGTATTGTGTCCAGTTCTGGGCCCCTCAGTTCAGGAAGGATGCCAGGGAACTGCTTGAGAGTCCAGCACAGAGCCACAAGGATGATTAAAGGAGTGGAACATCTTCCTTATGAGGAGAGACTGAGGGAGCTGGGGCTCTTCAGCTTGGAGAGGAGGAGACTGAGGGGTGACCTCATTCATGTTTACAAATATGTAAAGGGTGAGTGCCAAGAGGATGGAGCCAGGCTCTGCTCGCTGTTCCTATGACAGGACAAGGGGTAGAAGTGGAGGCATAGGCAAGTTCCATGGAAACATGAGGAGTCATTTTTTCACTGTGAGGGCAATGGCACACTGGAACAGGCTGCCCAGGGGGTTGTGGAGTCTCCTGCTCTGGAGATATTCAAAACCCACCTGGATGCGTTCCAGTGTGATCTGATATAGGTGATCCTGTTCTGGCAGGGGAGTGGGACTAGATGATCATTCATGGTCTCTTGCAACCCCTAACATTCTGTGATTCTGTTGTTGGGTTGCTTATGTTATGATGCCTACAACATGAAAAGATTAGAAGCCAAAAGTGCTACTAACAACATTCATCTGTTAAAACATTGATTGTCCCCACCCTGCTTTGAATTTCATTCTGTCACAATGTGCCACTTTGAAAAATACTTTTAAACTGTATTTTAGGAGAGCATTAACACAACAGCATTTAATTAATTCAGTCTGCTGTTGATTTACAGGTGAGTTCTACCCCACCTGCAAGTGTAGAGTTACACTTAGGAATTGTAATATATTAAAAGAATGGCTCACACTGTAGACTGATGGGACTAGCAGTAAAGTGTACACACATGTGCTCTGACATTGCACAACACAGCTTTTGTAAACAATTCTAATTACAGAAACCTTAACTCACAGTGTAACTAAGGTTGGAAATGACCTCGAGGATCATTGAGTCCCACCTATCAACACAGACCCCATGACTAGACCATGGCACCAAATGCCACGTCAAATCCTCTCTTGAACGCCTCCAGGGACAGTGACTCCACCACCTCCCTGGGCAGCACATTCCAATGACGAATTACTTGCTCAGTGAAGAACTTCCTCCTCACCTCGAGTCTAAACCTCCCCTGGCGCAGCCTGAGACTGTGAACTCAAGAGTTCCAGTGCTGGTGGGGTGGAAGGGTGGGTGTTGGTGGAGTTTTTGTTTACTGGGTGGTTTGGGGTTTTTTTTGGTGTTGGTTTGTTTGCGGCTTGTTGTTTTGTTTGGGTGGGGGTTTTGTTTGGTTGGTTTGCTTTTGTTAATCTCTAGAAATTAATGATAATGCCAACACCTTTGCTATTGCATCTGGGTATAATTCAAGGTATAAGCTGAGGAAGTCACTCCTGGCTTCAGTGCTTTCCACCTGGATTTCTCACTCCTCCTCTGTTACCATGCTAAACCAAATGGGACCAGTTAGGTCATTTAAGCTAACACAGCTCTGATTCAAACAGCTCTCCATTAATAATGCTTAACCAACTGTGGAATTTATTCTCACTATTAAACAAACTTCATGCTCAAATGATCTTCAATACATTGTATACAGCTTTTGACATAGGTAAATTAAGATATACATGTAATTTCTTGAGGCTGGCAATACACTATAGTTAACCAAATAGAGTAATGAGTCTACCACATCTCAGTAAACTTCTGGGTACCCAAACTAAGAGTTCTCCCCCAGCCCTGTGAAAGCTGAAACATTTACCCTGGGCCACCACCAGCAAAGTGGCCAAGTGCACAAGACGACCAAATGATGCTCTTGTTCAGTCTGAAATACGCTACATGCACGCAGCAGCAGACCCTTTTCCCTTTCTGCCAGCACAACTGCAAGATTCCTTTAGCTGAGCCAAAAAGTATAGCACAGCCAACATAATCATTAGGGCAATACAACTCTCAATTTGTCTACAAACAGATTGCACAAAAGGGCTGACAAAGGGGAAAATGCCTTCTTATACATGAGAGGTACAAGGTGGCACCCATAGCACTCTGAACAGAGAACTTCATTGGATGACTTCTTCACATTCTGCAGAACAATAGCAGAGTACCTCCAGCAGTCCAATGAGGGCTGGGGAGGAAGTCAAGCAGCCAAAGCAAAGCTGGAGTTGCTAGGGTAAGACAAGTTTGTAAGGACTAACAACAACAAAATGAATCAGTAAGACAAAATAGCATGACATAGTCAGAAATGTCTAATAAAACTCAAGATGTTATTTGCTTGGTATCACAATACAGTATTATTCCAAATTCATGCAAAAGAGGCATTCTGTGAAAGACAGTAAAGACAAAAATACCTAATGTAAACACAAGCAAGAAAGCCATTTGAAGGAAAAAAAAATCCTTTTAACTTGCAGGAGAACAAAAAACACACTAGAGAGCTTTCAACATCCAAGTATCTGCAAAACACAAATCAAATGAACCTTCTTGAACAAGTTATGTATTCTCTCCCTCTACTTCCCTGATATCCTAGTAACAGCTTAACAGCTGTTGTAATCATTGTCTCACTAACCCCACTCATCTAAAATATTATTAAGGGGAGGGGGAACCCAAACAACAAAAAACAAACCACCGAAACAGATCAACCACACACATGAACACCCCACTTCTTTCTTACAGTGCTTCCTATAAACATATTTCTGCATTATTTTTTCCACTGCTGTGTCTCACAGGAAGTTACACTCTCAGATACAGTATTGTAAAACCTCAAATCATCTGCTAGAAGAGCAGAAGTGGCATTTTTTAACCTACGTAAGACTCCCATAAAAGTAATTTAAAACCTTTTTCTTCTTCCCCCCAAATATCATGCTTCTCAGTTTAAACAGCCATTAAGACAAAAAAAATAATTTTAGACATAACAAAAGTCATGATACTCCAAATATTAATCTTTGAAAATGAATTCTTATTTTTATCCTACAAACAGCTGTGTATATACATTTTATTAAACATACGACTATCACAAAAAAGAAATATTGGGTTTTTGCACAATGAAGTATACCCTTGCGCACATACTTCAAGTTTGGATACAAATATCACAGAATCACAGAATCACCAAGGTTGGAAGAGACCTCAAAGATCATCAAGTCCAACCTGTCACCACAGACCTCATGACTAAACCATGGCACCAAGTGCCACGTCCAATCCCTCTTGAACACCTCCAGAGATGGTGACTCCATCACCTCCCTGGGCAGCACATTCCAATGGCGAACGACTCTCTCAGTGAAGAGCTTTCTCCTCACATCCAACCTAAACCTCCGCTGGTGCAGCTTAAGACTGTGTCCTCTTGTTCTGGTGCTGGCTGCTTGAGAGAAGAGACCAACTCCCTCCTGGCTATAACTACCCTTCAGGTAGTTGTAGACAGCAATGAGGTCACCCCCGAGCCTCCTCTTCTCCAGGCTAAACAATCCCAGCTCCCTCAGCCTCTCCTCATAGGGCTTGTGCTCAAGGCCTCTCCCCAGCCTTCTTGCCCTTCTCTGGACACGCTCAAGTGTCTCGATGTCCATCTTAAACTGAGGGGCCCAGAACTGGACACAGTACTCAAGGTGTGGCCTAACCAGTGCACAATACAGGGGCACAATGACTTCCCTGCGACTGCTGGCCACACTATTCTTGATGCAGGCCAGGATGCTGTTGGCCTTCTTGGCCACCTGGGCACACTGCGGGCTCATGTTTAGGTGGCTGTCAATCAGCACCCCCAGGTCCCTTTCTGTTTCCTTACACACTGTGAGCTTATAATTTCAATAAACACAATCTAAAATACCCCAACTTTTTAGAAGTCTTTTTTTTCTGGAAGTCATGCCAAAAGGTATACACTAGTTACCTGAAAATTTTCTTGGTACAGCAACAGTACAGAAACATACCAAGAAAACGAAGTAGGACAACACCCAAGAGAAAAGGAGGTGCTCATTGCTCCCAAAAATCTGCATCACATAGTATTCAAATACTGTGAACTGGAAGTATATTTTTAGAAATTATTTTTTTAAAAGTAAAATCAATTCTTTTTACTATTACACCAGAGACTAAGCACTTCATGGTTAATTTTTGCGTATTTAACACTGAAATCTCTCTAGATTAGGTTATTACTAGGCTATTTAGGTAAGAACACAGATTCTTTTCTCCCTTAAATTCTAATTAAGCTCACTTAGAGAGTGATGGTTTTTTAAATAAATTTTTAAAAATTAAAAGAAAGGCAAAACATTTCACTTGAGGTTTTCCGTGACTTGGGCTCACTTCCCCACAGAAAACTGAATACATAGGAAAAACAGGCACATGCCTTCCTAATGAACAGAATACAACAGATTCTACATCTAACAATAAAGCAGCTACCCAAAACAAAGAGCAGTAAGAACAAGTAACAACACATTATACCAGCACCCAGAGGTTAACACAGACTTAGCGCTCTTAAGTTCCAAGTATACTTTGCTTAGATGGAGCATTATTTGTACATCTTCATCCATTTATCAAGGCAGACAATTGAGTTTTAGATTACTCTGAAGTTTCCAAAAGTGGATTTTCAGAAGTCATCAATCTTCTTAGCACTGTATTTTGAGATGGATTTTTAAAAAAGTTTAAAAGCATTCAGATTGTATTTTCTCCTTTCTTTGTACTATTTTTTCTCCTCCTATCTTTCACCTCAGTATTTGGAACAGTACTCCCTCCTCTTCCTAAGGATTTTTTTAGTAACTAAATGATCAGCACTTCAAGCAGCCCATAGCTTTACCAAATCACAATGTTAAAAAGGCTGTCTGAATTATTCCAACTTTTCAACCGCCCCGAGAGTGCACTTTGTAATACAAAGTAATACAAATACATCATCCTTTCTTATCTTTTGAGTTTGCCTTGCAGTCAGTATCTATACCCACTGCAGTTGCTCAGGACTCTGAAACAACACACTTTGGGTTGTTTCCTGGTCTCCTGTTTTCAGATTACCAATTACTGCCCACCTTGCTGCCAGCAATGCTGAAGGAGTAACTGCCAACAGTTTGCGCCTACAACAGAGGGAAACATGATCTTGCTCAAACAGAAGGGAGAAACAAACACCTACTTTTCTCCCCAGCTGTATCAGTTCAAACAATTCATGGAATTATGAAGTTTAGCATCTTAGAAATAGCTGGTTTAATGACAGCATTGAAGCAAAAAGAACAAAACCCGCAAACACCTCAACCATGAAAGATTCCTAGTACTCTTTGCTTAAAGAGTTGTTGGTTTGCTTTTGGGGGAGTTTGTTTGGCTATTGTTTTGCTGTGTTATTACTTCATTTCATTTATTTGTAGACAGAAGTTGAAAGTCAAGAACAAAGTATATGGATTCAGTTTGGGGACTTTTCAGTGTGATGCTCTGATGGACAATTTAAAATCCTATTAAGACACAGTAGCCCTTTTTTCTTTCATAATCCTGACACTATTAAATTAAAATGCCCCAAAATAATAGTGTAAATCTTTAAGTGGAAAAGTAAAAGTAAGACAAGGCACAAGACATAAAATACATTAAGCAAAACTTACATAACACCTAAACTTTTTTAAAAAGACATTGCTCCAGTTTTACAGGTGTGAGTGCTTGAATCACTCCCTTGAAAAAGTATATCACCCCTAACTGCTTGAAATATCTAAGCTATTCAACATGTGGAACAGCTAAGTACACAGAATTCTAACAGAAAGGTGTGTACCAATAGACAAGTTATCACACAAATATTGTTAGAATGACAGCAATCCTGGTAACAAAATTGTGTATTTACCTCTTTCTGTGAAACACTGCTTCTGAAATACTCCTTTAAGCGGGGGCAGGGAAAAGTTTTTTCTTCAGCTTACCAAAGAAGATTAAGTAGCCTAAAAGTCCTTCTCAACGTGAGCACCGTAACTAAGAATTTGCAGCCACATATTCAATTTAGATAGGCAGGTCAGTACTACACACAAGAGAAGACACTATTCTGAAACATACCTATCCTGGCAAATGTGAACAGAATCAGTCACACTGCACAGAAAGCGCATAAGATAGCAAAGACAGTAGCAAGCATTGCACATATGGGAATCACAGATAAACAATCTTGGGAAACACCTCTTTTTACAATCGTTTTAAGAGCCTGAAAATACCCACTTGTAAGGATAAAAAGTCATTATCTGCTAGTTGTCATTTTACTGGAAACAAGCTTGAAATTCCAATAAATGAAGCAAGTGACTCCTGATAGCAAAAAAACACTATCAAAACACTGGAAGACAATACTTACTTCAAACAATATGCTCACAAACACATCAGTATTTTTAGAAGTATAACTCTTCGAAAGGCGTATTCTGGAGCCAAACTGGTAAACTCAAAAGTCTGTTTGAACAACCTTGAAGCAAAGACAGTGTTGCTCTCACTTTGAATCTTCCCATATCAAATAAGCTGTTTATCTTGTTACACTCTGTACATGCAGAAGAGCTTCTGAATCATGTATACATGATTCAGCATAGATAAGCAGCATTCTTAACATTTAATAGTAAATTTTCCTCTGGAATTGCATTACTGTACTAGTCAAAAGCCCCCAAGTAACATTCATGTATTGAGCTGACTCACTGGATAAGTAAAGAACCAATCTTTTATTGGCATTATGGCAGTCTTGATAACTTAATGAGGTTCATTTGATAAAAACCAGTAATGACTTAAGAATTAGACTTTCTGAAGATAAGACATGACTACTTCAGCAATCCTTTTGCATCATGACCTTTATTGTCAGGATTAAGGAGGGGTCTTTTGGGAAGAAATTAAGTAAGCAAAAAAGATTATTATTATTTTCTTGCTGAATTAAAACAGTGCAAGAAACTATGAAGTAAAGCATCAGGGTTTATCATGCTTAACCAGCCACTACCAAAACTCAGCTAACAGAACTCTTGAGGCTGAAATATCCACCAACTAGGGTGTTGGACTGGGTTTTGATAAACAAAGGTAGTAACTTTTTATTAATATGGAAAAAATGCCAAAACTAATCAAATAGGTGTGATGTTCGGTTAGAATATATATTTACAATGGGAACGTACAGTATTTAGGCAAATATTAACAATTTTAGCAATTCTAACCAAACCAGAAGGAATAATAGAAAGAGAGAATCCCCAGGAAGAAATAGCACTCAACCACAGAACCGTTAAGCCAAAGAGGCAATGAATTAATTACTCCCAGCTGGTTCCACCCAAGTGGGGAGTGCTGCTGCTGTGTATTAGCTGTTGAAGCTTTTGGGGGGCTCTCATGCACCAGGCATAGCTGGTTGCTGGCAGGAATGACACGCGGTCTCAGGGCTGGGCTGGCTTCAATACAATGGCGGGTGGTTTATGACACTATTGCAAAGGGCTCTTGGCTTTCCTGGGTAAACTGAGGCATGGCAAAATTCTAGTTGCAAGGGGAAAGAGAGGCTTGGCTTCTCTAGCTTGCAGTGGGTAGGCTTTTACCCCAGGCTCTGGACCAGGCAACTCGAGGCAACTTCAAGTAAGGCAGATCCAAGGCAAAGCAGATTCAAGCAAAGCAAGGTGACCAGAAACCAGCCTGTACATATATCTTGCCCAAGATTCTATTGGGCCAATAGGGCAACTGAAGCCAGCACATAGCTACCCAATGAGAAGGGGTTCTGCCAGGCTGTGGCCATAAAAGGCAGAAACATAGGCCTGGACAGGCAGGAGCAGTGACCAGTACACATGCTCTTACCCCAGAAGGAAACTTGTTTCCCAGACACATATGGTCCTGTTCCCTTCGTTCCTTTTCCCATGTTACCCCAACTTTCTGCAGGAAGGAGGGGCAAGAGGGGGACCATGTCTAGACACCTCAGGGTCTGTCTGGGTTTGTGCTGGGGCTTGTTTGGTTCTACCATGACACCAAGGACATAAAAATTTTAAAAATCAAACTGTGAGTTATATGCTCCAGTAGATTTTAGAAGGAATGCCTATTTACTCAAGAGCTTATCTGAAGCTAAGTGAAACCAACAATTGAAGGATCATGGAACTCATTTTCCAAAAAGACTCTGAAAATTATACAAAGCCATACTTAAATCCCAAACCAGAACTTCTTCCTGTGGTGAGTTTGCTCAGGAAAGTTCCCTGCACCTGGGTTTGCAGCTAGTTTCATTGATTTACCTGAAAAATATGCAGAAGACTTCACGCTTGTCATTCCACTTTTAAGGGAAAAGGATACGCAGTTCTCCCGTTTTCCTGGCACATGGGACTCTTCCAGGAAAATGTACAAATGTAATAAATCCATCACTCACTGAAAGACACTCTCTTAATCTTAAATTAACTCTAGCTTCCAACTATAGGGTTTTCCTTTAAAACAAACAAACATTAAAAAAAAGTACACACAATCTAAAAGAAAACAGCTTAGATAAGCAGCAAAACCAAAAGGGAAAGCAAAGTTGATTGCTCAAACTCAAAGAAAAAATGAATATTCCTTGTAAAAAAACCAAACACCCCCCCCCAAAATAACCCACCCAAACAAAACCAACCCAACTCACACCACCACAAAACACTACATTATCTGTTTTTAAAAACTTTTGTGTAGAACACACAAAGGAGCAAGAGTATGTGTGCGCCAATCAAGGCACATAGTATGTACACGTGCCTCACGTGTATAAGGAGAACATGCAAGTAAGCAACTGCTGTGGGAACATAAAAAATACACCGCATGTCAAACTAAAATGGAGAAATAACAGCTTACCTTTCTCCACTTCATATCTATGTAAGTTGAAAAGATTAATTTCATTTTCAGGGCGTATCTGCACTAGTCAAGGGGAGGCTCGACATTAACAATCTGAACAGTAACATCTATTTTGAGCACATGAAGACATGAGCGCAGTTCAAACCCTGATGCTTCACCCACAGCACAGTGCTCCTGTTAACTGCCAAGACTGGTCTTCATTACTGCAACTTTATCTAATGGTGGAGGTGCACAGGGAAGAAAAGCAGACTGAAATTACTATTAAGAGCACATTGTAAATGGTTCCCTATACTGATACTAAACACAAATCTATTTAGCAGCTCTGAAATACTGATGTATGCATTTAAGAGATCTACCCAAAAGACTACTATGACAATCACTGCCTTTTCTTATGACATGATGATGCCAAGCTATCTCAAAAATATGATGCCTCAGGGCAGAGCAAAGAAGTCTTTCAAGTCATCTCTTCTAGAATAGAAATTAGTTGTCTAGCTTAAAGAGATGTTATCTCTTGCAACGTTAAGCCATACACTCTTTTCAACTCTCCTCATCAGATGTGTGTGTGCATAATTTCTTCTACAGTTTGCTTTTATTGCTACCACATCCCAGAACTCATTTTTAGCTCAGGGCAACCACTGTTGTTTCTGAGCTAGCTATACAAGTGACTGCCAAGTTGGGCAAGAAACAAGTCGATGTTGCTTTGGCATCAGATGGTTATAAACATTTTCATTTAACTCTTAAAAGAAAAGTCAAAAATACATTAAGAAAGCTGGATACCAATACTAATTACAAGAAACATCTGACTGCAAAGGCTATATGTGTTAGGTAGGAAACAGCATTTGTTATCCTAGTCCAGAATAAAGACTAATCTAATCTACCCCTAGGAGTTCGGAGTAAGGCAGGCACATAAGGAAGAAAAATGTTGAAAGCACAGACTGGTCCAGAACTATGACTTTAGGAATATTTAGAAAGAACATCTTCCAAACATGAAACAAAACTTTTGAAATCTTAATAAGCCTGCTACAGAGTACTGCATCTTAATCAACCACAGTATTAAGCTTTTGTAGTACCAGTAGGATTGAAAGAACAGTAAGAAAACAGTAGATCAAGGTGTAAATGTGTTCAATTCTATTAAGATCTCCTTTGCTAATGGTACAAACTTTATGAACTAAAAAAAAGTCAGATTTCAGCTGTGCATCTGTTTTAAATAATTTAGATGTCATGTGATTGTTTATAATGACAAGAGATCACCTGCAAGTGATGGTCTGAAGCAAGTCTTTAAAGCACATGACACTGATGGGGCAGGCAAAAAAAAAATCATTTTATCAATCTCTTTCCTAACCACAGCACATTACTGGCATGCTGCCAATCCCTACAAGGTCCAAAAGTGCACCCAGCTCTTAAAAATGAGCACACTAGTAAGACATTGCATACGGAATGCCCGCACAACTAAAAAAAGCACCAATCTCTTACTACTGATTGTGATATTCCTAATTCTGTGTGGCCTGCAAAGGCCCTAGACTGAAACACCTTTACTAATGAGAATATTAAAAATAAAAATTTTTAAAAATTGGGCTTGGTAAGCAGAACATAACAACATTTCAGTTTTTAAAAACAGAGTGGCCATATAGAGAGGTATAAGGAGGCAGCTTTGGTCTCAGGACTTTGGCCAGCACTTACCAGCTGAAGGATGGTAACATCTTAACCCCAAGAATGTGCACATGGAATATTTGCACTTTAACTGCCACATATCAAGTGATCGTGGTCACATCATTATATACACTGTTTTTTGTGGGGAGGAAGAGAAAAAGGCAGTATGAGAATCAACGCACTGCATTTACCATGCATTAGCAGCTCAGGAATAGGAATCGTGTGACCACACAGCAAGTAGAGCAGTAATGGTTAAGTCACTGGTAGACCATGCTGAAATGAGCCAAGATGATCTGGTAAGAAGCCACAATTCTGTTTGAAGTAGTAACAAGTTGTATAACAGAATGGAAGAAGCAGGAAAATAGGATTCTTTAGTATAGGGAGCATGGCTTAAAAATAATTTGAAGACTTACAAATCTTATTCACCTGTATAAACTATATGCTCTGAATAAATCATCTACCTCCAACAGGAAGAACAGGAAGTGACAAACACGCTGATGAAATGAGTAAATGAGAACAGAATCATACTGGGCAGATGCTACATTTTTTGCTGCACTGCAGATGCTGGTAAATCAAGTAGAGGGGCAGTGTTAATAACAGAAATAGAGAGTATTTTGGTACTGGTTTTGTTTTGGTAAAAAGATTATCTAAAATAATTTGCTTGCATTAAACTTCCATTCCCATATCCATTAACAAATGACACTGCCAATTTAAATTCCCTAATTTGCTTGCATTCTGCAATGGTAGAAAGCGCCCCGAGAACAAGAAATGTTTTCCCTTAATTTTCCATTACCTGTGGAATTGACAAAAATACAATGTGTACTTTTCAAAATTGCCAGGATTGACTGCAGCAAGGCTAGCAGCTTAATAAGAGGAATCTATCAATCAGAAAATAAAAACCCCACAATTTTTCTGCCAACTGCTCTTGAATCTCAAACCAATTCTTGCTCTGTTTCACTGTCTGGACTGTGATTTATATGATAGCACATAAACAGACTTTGCTCTGTAAGCCAGTGAAGACTGGATATAGGCTTAAGGGCAAAAGTCTCACCAATATATTTGGTTTTATCTGAAGTATCATTTCACCAGATACCTCCAAGAAGTAAACAAAGGACAATGTGAACTTAGCAGTGGAAGGACAAGTACATACTTTGCCTGCCATATAGATATATTAGTATTAACTGTATCTGAACCCTCTGTACTAGGAGAACCCTCATGAAACTATCATAGCTGCCAGTGCAGCTGCATTAGCAACTACATACATGTAGTCCATTAATGCATTTTAATTTTAGTTTAGTCTTTTCATATAGTTGGTTTTTAAACTGTAATACTATTTTCAGTAAACATGAATCCATCTCCTGAAAAGGAGTTCCTTGCACCGCTCGTAAGAGTCCACTCAACAACCTCTAAACATAAGATGAAAGACTTTGAAGTATTTAGAATGAGAGCCATAGCACAACTTATATTCTGACACTCTTATTTGGCTGATTGTACCTAAGCAAGTACCTCACTCCAGATGTCACAGTCAGCTAATGAAACAAGTGACTAAAGTTACTACCATACTGTCTAGATTTCAGAGCACAACTTCTTGTAATGCCTTTACAGGTACTGTAAAAGCGACAGTCAATGTTTGGTTTTGGGAGAGGACCACTATTATGCTCTGCGTCTGCACAGAATCAGGCAGTGATACGAAAGCCACGCTACAGCTCCCAGTTTCTGTGCAACTATTACACACGTTTCCAAGACATACTAGACCTCCTAAGACTTCCCAAATCTTCCAAGAATACAGCTGTATTAACGAATTTTTCATAAGAACATGCTAGAAATACTTGTTCTCATCCACAGGCTTTCCCGTTACTCTGTGGCATGATGAACAGAAAGGACAATCCTAGAATGAGTAAGAGCATAATGGCAAAGTAAGAATCAGAAGCTCCAATTACAGAAAGCTGATATTAACAAGGGGCAGATTAAATATTCTACAGTTTTTCTTTCTGGACTTGTCCTACTATGAAAAGCACAAGAGTGCTTTACCGTTACTGCTGCTTCAATTAACAGCAGTAACATCTAGAACATGGCTGCATAGACAGCAAGATGCTACCACTGGAAGAGAATATTCCTAGTTTCCCTTTTCTGAGAAACTGTGCTTACCCTGACCTGGGCTCCTCTTTTCATTAAGGTCCTGTAAACCAATTAAATTCAGTTTTATGTACTAAACGGGTAGAAAGTCAATCCAATGAAAAATAGTTTCCTGTCCTTTTGGTGAGTTTAATTAACATAGGGAAGTGTTCAACTGCCAGAGTCCGTGCATGGGACAAGACCCAGACAGCACAGACATCAACAGGAAAGGGGAGAAAGAAAAACTTCCTTCATCAGGAGCAACGAGCTGTTAAAAAGGACAGAAACAGCCATGAAATTCAAGCTTCAGATAAGTAATATTTTTTCTCTTTTCCTGACACTTTACCCACCTGATTCAAAAGTAGTAACAAATACATTAAAAGATACACCCACAAAAATTCACTGTCTGCCCCTCTCGCTCTCCACTTCTTAGAATGAAACATACACACTCACCTAGGTGCCCTTCAAGTTTCAAAAACAAAGTTGTAAAGGACAAACTGAGTCATTGTGGTCTATAACCCATAGAGCAGGGCAACCATGCCTCAGTGCCACATCAGATTTGTTTTGTTTAAAAAGAAAAATAAATAAATGGCCAAGACATATGACAAAAAGTAATTCATTTGCAGAAACAGCTATTTAAGAATATAATTTTTAATCCAAAATTAAAGCCTCTTAAGTTCAAGTTTTTGATTTGTCAGCTGAGCCACTGACTTGGTTTTTAAAGACACTAGTTCTACTTGTAGGTAGATAATGCAATGCCTCAGTATTTGAGCTCTTCGGGAAACAGCACACTCTTCCAAAATACTTTCAAGAGCAAATTTAATTTGTGTATTAAAAAAAAAAAAAAAAAACATACAGATAACAACGCTTACATGACGTCTGTGGATGCTGCATGCATTTTAAGGAGCTTAACTTCAAGAAGAAAAAAAAAGGACGTAACTTTATTGTGTTGTGCTCTACAGAATCACTACAATAGAAATATTACGAGAAACATCTCAGATGTGTGTTGGTTTAACGTAGGCATTTGAAAGTTCTTTGCTTGCAGGTTACTTGGGTTTTTTTTCTCCTTTCTCTTTTCCGGAATAAGACCTCCATATAGAGAAGAAGCGTATTACTTACTTATTTAAATTCCAAACCCAAAAATCTACTGAGAAAGAGGGTATTTCATTGACAAAACAATGATCTTGAAGCCAGGGCAAGCGAGTGTGTTAAATGCTAGTTTTCTCTAAAGATGACGAAGTTGTAGCGGACGACATGTAACCCTCACGTGCATCCGGTAACTAACAGCATTTTCGTGCCGGGGGCCAGCGATACCCCTCCGAGAGGGAACGGCGAGCACGGTCACACGCGGTGCGCATGATTTTAGGCCACGCCGCCGACAAGAAGGGCTCCTCGCCCCGATCCCAGCAGCGATGCTGCGGGGACAGCCGAGTGCGGCCCCTTCCCGGCGCCTCCCAGAACAAAGAGTGCAGCGGCAGCCCTAGGGGTGCGGGGGGAAGGGATGCGACCCCCGGTGCATTCCTCTTGCTGGAGGCCAGTTCTCGGCGGGAGAAGGGCGCCTTCCTCGTCCTCCTCCCCGCGGCGGCGGGACGGGGACAAAGGAGTGGGAGGGCCGCAGAGCCCAGCGGCGAGGCTCTCACCGGGGGTTTCTTACCCCACCGCATTATACTTCGTTGCCCCACGGCACCCCGCCCTGAGCGGCGAGAAACCCGTCGCCTCGTCGGGCACGGCCGCCCGGCCCTGCGGAAACGCGGGCGTTCAGGGAAGTACAGCGGCGAGAACAAGTGCCTGCGCAGACCCAAGCAGCGAGGCGGGCGGCCAAAGGGACCGGTGGCGGGGACATCCGCCTCAAGGTGACACCCGCGGCCTCCCTCGCGTCCCGGCTGCCTCCTCACCTGGCACCTGCAGACGATGTCGGCGTCCTGCGCCAAGAGGTCCACCACCTTGCCTTTGCCCTCGTCGCCCCACTGGGCCCCCAGCACGACAGTCACCTTGTTGCCGGGGAGGCGGGCGGCGCACTCGCCGTTAGGGATGGCGGGCGCCGGGGCGCCATGCTCGGCCATGGCTCGCGCTGCCCGCTCCGGCTCCGCTCCAGGCACATGCGGCAGCCCGCGGCGGATTCACTTCCCCCGCCTCCTCCACCCGGGCGGGCAGCGTGGTGCTGCTGCTACGTCCAGGTGCCGCCGCCTATCGGCCGCGCCGACACGGCCTGCCCCACACTTCCCTGACAGGCGGACCCCTGCCCTCAGAAGGAGCCCCGCCCCACTCCCCGGCAGAAAACCGGAGGTCCTGAGCCTCTCCTGGCGGCTTTTTTCTTTCCTTGCCGTTGCGCCACTCCCCAGCGCCTTGCAGCGCGGACTATATTACCCAATGCGCTGCGCGGCCGAGCGCCGCGCGGAGCTGAGTGCGGTGCATACTGGGGCGCGTAGTCCGCTGTGGCTGCAGTCTCCGTGGCCGCACCTGCTGCAGGGCGGGGCCGCATTGGTTCACTCGTGCGCCCCCACGGCGGCGCGAATCTGAGGAGGAAAGCTCCAGCGGGCGCTGCTGGCCCTGCTGCGGCGGGATGGCGACCGCCCCTGGAGGTGATCAGGCAAAGGGGGAGGGGGGATTAGTTCTGGCCTCAGCTCAAGACATGCTGAAGCTGCGGTCTTGGGTTCCGTGTCTACACATCCCATGCCCATTCCTTACAGCTGGCTCTCTGGGACGCAGCAGCCCGTTGGCTGGCATGTTACAGGGGTCTCCGCATCGTCCCCGCCTCTGATCCCTGCCAGAATGCGGGTCTCAGTGCTAGTGCGGCTCCCTATTGCCTTGAGAGGTTACAACTGTTGTGGGCAAAGCACACGCGTCAAACCTGCGAAGGGGTGTTCGCAACTTTGCCCATGCGGTTTGTTTTGCTGAATTAGTGTTTGTAGAACCAAGGGCTAAATGTAAGAGGCCATTTTCTCCAGAGACACCGGAGCATGGCTCCAGGCTTATTCATGGGGGGCGGGAGGGGGGGATTAATGGAAAAAACCCATAGCAGAGCAATGCCTTCATCGTACATTCTTGAGGGTTTAGAAATGGAACTGATGTTTCAGTGACTGTTTTCCTGCTCCACAGAATCAACACTCCTGGGGGGAAGGTCTGTTCTGTTTGTTTGGTTTTGGTGTTGTGGGTTTTTTTGTTTGTTTCTTTGTTTGTTTTTAAGTAGATACTTAAAAGACGTAAATCTGACTGAAGTAATTATTCCTAAACTGGTTATTTTGCAAACCTGTCAGTGAGCAGTCTCACTCTATAGCTGTCTGGCAGGTTGTAGAGTTTGATTTTTAGTTCCTTCTTTGCTCCTTCAATTTTACTCTAACCAAGAATTTGATGATACATAAAAGCCTCTGGGGGAAAGTTTCGACTGTGTCTTGTAAAGCTAGGAAGATACATAACAGGAAATTATATGCAAAGTTGATAGATAACATTATTTTTAAAAAGCAACTGAAAATAACTAAATCCTGGATGTCAGCACAAAGGGATGCTGTGACAGTCAGTTCAGTACAAAGATGTTGAGCAATTGCAAATGACAGGAGAGATAAGTGTGTGTATATGCAAATAGTTCTTTAACAGTTCGGTATAATCCATAGTACTAATATTTTTGTCTGCTTGTGCTAAAAAAAAAAAACAAACCACCAACCATGATTTATGCATCACTGCACAGAGCTTGTGGGAAGTCACTAAAAGCCACAAGGAGCTGATGAAGTCAGTTTCTCCAGTCTTGCTGACACAATGGCAAACTTTGTTTCACTGCAGTTACTTCTGAGGCCATAGATCATCTCATGACTCCCCTAACAATGATCTAGATTAGTGTTTCAGGACATGATTTTCCAGCATAGCTGAATCACAATAACACTTCACCATTCCCAACACAAATACCCCCTTGAATCTCAGAATAAATTCAAGGCTGTCATAGCAGTGCGGTAGCAGTGTAGCATTATTATAATGCCGCTTTCCAAAGACGTCTCAGGCACATGAATCCATTGTTCTGCTATTTGGTGTAAAAGAGTTTTTAGATTTATTTTTTGGTATGTTTTCTTGGTAGGTATATAACCAGTGAAGAAAACTAATAACTCTTCACTTACCAAAACTGTGTAATTATTTAATGAAATCAAGCACACAGTGACTGGTACTGCAAGATGGAGAATTTTTATTTAACACATGGTATTATGGGTCTGTCATTCTTCTACCACCTTTTCTTTGCAAACTAAATGTAAGCTTTCATTGCAGTGCTGTAAAATATATTAAATGCTCTTTGTTGACATGATTCTAGTATATTCTAGTGTATTTCTAGGATACTTCTCAAACATGGTAACTCTTGACCAAAGTGCAAACACAATTGATGTCTAATACTCTTGTCAAAAACAGGCATTTACTGCAATAGAAGTCAGAGCTTAGAACAAAACTGTACAGAAACTCCCAGTTTCTGTCTAAGCAGGAAAATCAGCAAGAGCATACAACGTCACAGTACTGTTCTGTTTCCTCTAACATGTATGGACTATATTAACTTTTTTGACATTTGGGTATGCTGAACCCACTCTTTGAGAGGTCAGGTGGGCATTTACTGGTGGCACAAAGTGGCAAGAGTTCAAGGAATGAAGGAATGCGACTGCCTTTTCTGGCATTATTAGACGGGTGTATGGGACTGACTTTGTAAAATTGAACCCATGGTTGAAGTGTACGCTGACAAAGTTTAGGTTGTATTGTCTTCTGAATTGCTCAATATTACTGAGCACTGAGGTGGTTATGTTTATCACAAATTGCACTATTTTGGCTCATACAGGCTTTTCAGATGACTGTTTTTACCTGCCTCCTAATGAATGGAAAGAGAATCAGGCAGGAATTCTTCATAGATAAACACTGAACAGAAGCAGTTTGAGATCTGCATTTTATTCAGATGTGTTGAAGAGATATGTGGAATTGTTACATCTGTGTTTTCAGTCATTCTGAAAACAACCCCATATATTCCAATTATGTATCTTCAAAAAAATTACAAAGAAGTTCTTACCAAAAATCTCTAAACTAAAGTGGCTCAGAAAATCAAGAGTGAGGATAAATGAAGGGAAAATGCTGTACCAAGCAAGACAACTGACTGGACTATTAGCTAATGCTCAGCATGGCCAATGGGACACAGACTGCTATTTCATTCTCCTTATTAGTACTTTTAAATTGTGTTAAAGGACTAGTGAACAATGTTAGTACTTCTCTGATCTTGTTTTTCCTACTGGAAGCAATTTTTGAGATTAAAGAAATAGCCCTTGACAAGGAGAATTTCACAGCATACGTCCCATGGTATAAATTTTCTGTAAAAAAATGGTTCTGCCTGTAACAATGAAGTAATACTCACATATTTTCCACTCAGATCTTATCTACACTAGAACAGTGGTTGCAGAAAGGTGGGCTGTGACCTATGTCTAGCTAATTGACAGATGTCCTGCAGAGAATAAACTTGAACCAATACACCTTCTACATTTGTCACATTTATCTCTTTAGAACATTCATTAAAAGGTAAGTTAATTTTTCTTCCTGATTACTTACAGGATCTTTAGAGTATTTTCCTGTTTGATGTTAAAATGTGAAGCAGCTCACAAAAAATATTGGGTGTTGATAGTACCAAAAAGTGAAAAAAGTTTAGGACTTTTTTTAGGACTCATGCCAGACACAGTTGGCATCTGCAGCACTTCAGATTCTCTAGAATGCTGTCAGTTTAGCTTAGGTGGAAGAGAAATCTTTCCACAGTCAACACATATATAATTTTATTTTAACAGTATATTAATATAGTTGATCCCTGCTTATTACTTGTTATTACTGTTCTAAAATTATTTCTTCCAGTTAAAATTTCCTTAATTAATTTTGTTAGTTTTGTCAGGATAAAAATGAGATTAATGACATTATCAAGTAATATTTGTATATATGATCACAACTGGTCTATTTGAACACACTAGCAAGTGTTTTGATTATGAAGGAATGTCATTTATTGAGTGGGAATTTCCTGATGTATGTACTGCAGCAGATAAAAGATAAGAACTTGAAAAATCATAAACATTCCCAGAACACCCAGATTTTTTTAATTCAGTGGGAGAACCGTTAAGATAATGCAGGACAGTTTTGAAATTTCATTGCCAGCCTACAGAAGTGCATTTTTTACATGCAAGTGTAAATGAGGTAGCAACTGACAAGACCAGAGTTATACAGGAAAATAAAATACTGTCATTGAAAAGTTGTAAAGCTAAATCCTTTGCTTGGAAATGAGATTTGTAAATTAGGATTTGCAAAGACCACTATGTTATATAATACAACTAAATGAAAAAGATCATTTTCTTTAATTACATGAGTTCTTCACATCTGTGTATTCCATTCTCTAACAGAACAGCGAGTTGTCTTTCGAAGCAGAAAAGAAATGGAGTTCTTCATATGTAAGATACTGCAATTTAAATATTTACTGATAATGTTAAATGTAAACATATATGATACAAGTTAGCTTTTATTACACTGTTCCCCTGAGTATTTCCTTGCTTCTTGTGATCCGAGCAGCTTACCTTCCAAAGCAGACACAAATAGGTTTCACGTTCCTTAGCGTTACAACATGTTAAGAGTGTACAGAGATACTGTGTTCTGTCTCTCTTAGCCTTTGACAGCATTTATTAAAAGTTTTATAGCATGCATGTGTGACAGAGATTAGGTGATTAATATTTTGCAGGAATTCTAGACTTACACATTTCTCAGAATAAGTCTCTCTGTGTCAGGGAGAATGAAGCCCTAGGTAAGGGGGAAAACCCTACAGCCTTAAGAATGTATGAATCTTTGGTTTTTTTTTTTTTTTTTTTTGGTTTTGGTTTTTGTTTTTTTTTAATTCATAAAAACAAGATGCCAAATATTGCACAATCTTTGGCTAAGAAAGATCTTGAATTGGCTGGAAGCTTTTCCTTTTTCATAGATCTGGTGGTTTTAGAATACTTCCCTTACATGGGTCATTGCAAAAGTGTCAGTTTAAGGGAGGGAAGCACAGCAGCCCCAATTTATATCAGCTTTATCTGTTTGAAAACGGCACCCTGAGCTCACCCACTCTTCAAAGTGCCACAAGGGCTATGAGTGAGAGATATTGCATCAACCAAGATTGTATTTGTTAAATTTAGTTTAGAATAAAGATTTTTGTGTCTTTATCTGTAACCGATAATACCTGAGTCCTGATAAATCCTTAATTTCTTTTGCTACTAATCCTATCTGGTGTTTTGGGATGAGATAGGATGAGACTAAATTGGTGAATGGGGTGAAGAGTGACCTTAAAAGCAGGTGATGAGGATTTGCAGTCTTTAGACCCATAACACATTCTTAGAGATCTAAGGGGCTGTGAAATGTGCCCTGCCAGTTGTCTGTCATTAAGGGCCTTGCAAGTATAGCTGTTGAAAGGCAGTTGTCTTGTAGTTTCCAAAGTGTCGCTGATACTGTACAGTAGCTAGGTTGTCTCACATATATGTAATAAAACGTTGAGCCAAAAGCTTAATTAATATTGTACATACTTTCAGACTCAAGTTTCTCTGACTTTTTTTTTTTCTAAATTATATCCAGTGGCTTTATAAATAATGCCCTCAAACTATAATCATTCAGTCTTAGAGTTGTAGATTGTCACTGGAGTGCTGAACTGCTAGATTGTATTCTCTGTTCAATAAAAATGTTTTTCTCTTGCACAAAAAAAAAAAAAAAAAAAAAAGGACTAGAATAGAACTTAGGAAGAGGACCATAACATCATTGGAATGGGCTGCCCGGGGAGATAGTGGAGTCACCATTATTGGAGGTGTTCAGGAGGAGACTTGATGGGGTGCTTGGTGCCATGGTTTAGTTGTTTAGGTGGGTCGGATTGGTTGATGGGTTGGATGCGATGATCTTGAAGGTCTCTTCCAACCTGGTCTATTCTATTCTATTCTATTCTATTCTATTCTATCTTAAATAGTCAAGATGTCATCTAAACAGATATTCAAATGCACATATCTCATGTTGGCTAGTGTTAAGCTACTGTGGTGTTTATTTTTAAAACCATTTCAGTTCACCAAAACAAAGACTGAACTGTCCAATTGCTGGGACTTACAGAGTAAAACCAAAAGTAAAGACTGAGGTAAGCTGTGAAAATCAACTGTGAGAAAACCAATTGATTTCTGTTGTATGATTAAAGCTTTAAAAAAGGGCAGGACACTGTTAACAAAGTCTAATCTTACATAAAATGGCATGTAAGAAAATGTTGTGTAGACATTGTTCATTTTCTTATAAAGTTTAGCAAAACTCTTAATTCTTAAATTATTTGTAATTATAATATTTCCTTCCTGTTACACTGTAACAGCTCAAATTACATGGATATTGTCAAGAAATTTCTTCCATGTTTACCATTAAAAAAAAAAATATTTTTAGTATTTTGAAAATAATGTAGTTGGTGTTTTAGTATCAGAATTGTAACTGTGTTTGGATCTGAAAAAGTTCATGCTGAATCTTTATTGTGATCACTATTGTGACCAAAAGGAACTATAATATATTTTAATGGAATTAAGGAAGTTTGCAGTATCGTGCTGGATCCCAGTTTGTTCAAGTGTCTCAATATCCTTCTTGAGTTGAGCGGCCCAGAACTGGACACAGTACTCAAGGTGTGGCCTGACCAGTGCTGAGTACAGGGGCAGAATGACTTCCCTGCTCCTGCTGGCCACACCATTCCTGATACAGGCCAGGATGCCACTGGCCTTCTTGGCCACGTGGGCACACTGCTGGCTCATGTTCAGCCTACTGTCAATCAGTTCCCCCAGGTCTCTTTCTGCCTGGTCACGCTCCAGCCACTCTGACCCCACGGGGTTGTTGTGGCCATTGTGCAGAAGCCGGCATTTGGATGTGTTAAATCTCATACCGTTGGACTCTGCCCACCTGTCCAGCCTGTCAAGGTTCCTCTGCAGAGCTCTCCTACACTCTAACAGATCAACACCTGCCCCCAGCTTGGTGTCATCTGCAAATTTACTGATGATGGACTCAATCCCCTTGTCCAGATCATCAATAAAGATATTGAACAGGATCCTTTCACAGTGCAAAATATTAGTTCTCTCCCATTTATGTTTCACCTCATTCTTTCTGTGTAAATAACCCTAAATCCTACTCATGTGTTCAAGCTTTTTGATCACCTTTAATGATTAGATTTCCTACTAGTATCTCTTGAGCCATTCCAGAATAGCTCAAGTAGTTTTCAACTACTGGTTGAACAAGTGGTAGGAAGTGCTATAATGAGTCCTAACCTACAAACATGATTATTGACCAGGGCTTTAAGCATACTTGTGTGTTCATAAATAGTCTCATTGAATTCAATTGGTCTATTCACAAATAATAACTTTTTCTGTAATAAAGCATTATATTGATGTATTTATTGATACATCTAAAATATAAACCAATAGCATTAGGAAGAACAGTGTATCAGAGCAAAACATGTTCCTGTCTTCTAGATATCTGAGGGTAAAGACCACTATTTGGGTGTTTCTGATCATTCTAATTGTTTCATGTGGTATGTGATGGAGGATTCACAGACAGGCAAGGGGGTTCTATGTAAATATTTTTTAATAGTAACACTTTCTAATGGGGATAATATTAATGACCTATGGGAACAATTTTTTTTACAAAAAGTTTGAATTTTGGGTAATGTTGGATTTTGTGTGTTTAGATATCTCTGGGTCAAACTGACAACTCCTTTGTTTGCATATTGAATTTAAATCCATAGAAAATGAATCAGAGGGCTGGAACACGTCTCCTGCGCAGAAAGGCTGAGTGAGTTGAGGTTGTTCAGCCTGGAGAAGGGAAGGCTGCAGGGAGTCTTTATTGAGGCCTTTCAGTACTTAAAGGGGGCCTGTTAGAAAGATGCAGTCTTTTTCAGTAGAGCTTGTTGTGACAGGACAAGGGGTGATGGTTTTAAACTAAAAGAGGGTAGATTTAGGCTCGATATAAAGGAAACTTGGTTGAGATTTTTCACAATGAGGGTGGTGAAACATTAGCATAGGTTGCCCAGAGAGATTTTGGATGTTTCATCCATGGAGACATTCAAAGTCAGGCTTGATGGGACTCTGAGCAACCTGATCTAGTTAAAGATGTCTCTGTTCACCGCAGGTGGGTTAGACTAGATGACCTTTCAAGGTCCCTTCCGATCCAAAGCATTCTGTGATTACAAAGAAAAGAGACAGTCTAGGGAGGACACGTCTAACAAGTCTGAAGGTTATTGAAGAATCTTCTGCACTGTAGAATAGAGAGAGATTTTGATTGCAGGGACCAGAAAGAAGTATATGTTTCTTGAAAGGAGTTAGTTGTGGAAATAAAAATATCTTGGATGCTTTTTCAGGATTCCAAAGAATGCTCATGAGAAGGGAGAAAAATGAGGCAGAGGCTTTGTTCTCTTGCCTGTGTATGTATGTTTATTCTGATTACTAAGGTAATGATTTTTAAACCTTAGAGTGGTAAGCATGTCTCCCTACACACTCTTAAAATCTCTAAAGAAGTCTATGTCAGAGTGAAGCTGCAGCTAAAAATAACATCTGTGCAAACAGACAGGAATTAATAATAATTGGATAGAAGATGCCACTGTGTGATTGAGAGAGCATGCTCTTCAAGTGTACTAGACAGGCCAAGGATAAATGAGTAGTGAAGCACAAAAGCACGTAACACAGTAAGACCAGACAGGAACTCTGGCGGTTGTCAGTCTAGGAAGCCCTACCAGAGTTATGATCACATTATACTCAGAAGCACTAGGAAAAAGGAAAAAGTCTGATGGCCATAAGACTACTGAAAAAGTTCTGTAGATTTCCTCAATAGAACCAGTAGGTTTTAGGTGAAAACAATAGCTTGTATTCTGCTCATACCATCCATGGACTTTGCCAGTATTTGGCTTGCTTTACTTATTTAGGAGGAAAATGTCTATAATACTGGTCTGGGATAGTATTAACTGCATACTTTTGCTTACAAAAGATGTATACAAACTCCTGTTTCTCTAAACATAATAGAAATAAATAGCAGTAGCTTGCTTTCTCATAGTTTTTGAACTGCTCTGATATTTCCTGTGTAATGCAAAGCATCACGTTCTTGCCCTCAAAGCTATGCAACTTGCTGTGTGTTTATTTGTATAGTAGGCTAATAAGCCCCTTACTCACATTTTTTTTCTGTCATCTCAAGTGTAAACTTTCCTGGATGTTTTGTGTTATGATTATGGTTAATATTACCTGAGATTGTCTTCCTGTATTTCTAAGATATTACTGCAGAAAGGAGTGCTCAACTGCTGATTTGTTTTTCTGTAATGAATGCACTAAGTACAATTAACAAAGCCAAAGACAGCCTTAGCAGCAGCAGTCTCTCTCAACCTAGAAGAACCAAAGATTGGACTTTTTTTATTCTACTTCAGTCACACTGGTTAGAAATACTTGTGTCTTTGCTTGAAAACTGCAAATTTGGTTTTGTAGTGATACAGATTTTTTTTCAACAAGTCTGAAGATAATCAGTAGATTCAGTAGCAAGCTTTTTAATGATAAAGTAATATGTAAATTTTATTGGTTTTGTAGAACAGACCCACTCTCCATAAGTGAAAGCCAGATCAATTTAAGTTTGAATATGTTCTTTGGCTTAACACCTTAATTTAGCTCTTCTCCCTATTTTCCACCCCCCATCATTTTTATGGAAAACAATTTTGACACAAATTCTGGCTGATTAATAGCAGACTTTGGCAGCCAACCCATTATTAATTTGTGTACTTATCTGAGATTTTAAAAATGTATGTGGCATACAATGAATCTGATTAAACATTCGATTGGTACAGCAAATTAATATAATCTTATTTGTAAAATTCCTTATTTCGTAGCATCTGCCAAATTGAATATAAAGATGTGATAACATAAATTATTTTGTACCTCATCCCCTCTTTGATTGTAAGAGAGATTGCAATCTTCAGGAAAAATGAGAACTTTAATAAATTAAATGTTCTTGCTAACAAACTGAATTCATAAGTAGCTTGCTAAAAATTACACACACTTCACAGCTGTGGAAGCAAGCTTGTATTCTTCCTGTGCAAGTTCTACTCAGCCACCTCTGAGCAAGCAGCTGTATGATTACTCAGCTTGCCTTATTCTGAGGACAAATTGCAAGATGGCATTTTGATTTGAGATGATGAATAGGAAAATGCAGGATGCAAACTGTAGGATGTAAACTTATGGCATGTCAGCAGTTTTATGATAACTGCCTCTGTGCACATGTTTATAGCACTATACTTTGCAGCAAAAGTGGTAAGTTTGCTTCATGAAATCATTACTCCGCTCATATGTACCTTGAGATGGAAATACCAGGTGTTTGCCGCCTTCTTTTCCAAGAGGGCAGTGTGTCAGTGATGTGCTAGTCATGGATGCATACGTGATGCATATTTAAATAACAGCTTTATTTCCTTGGCATGAGAAACGTACTGTTTTGTTTTGTGAGTAACCCTGCATCTTCTGCTGAAGCATAACAGGGCTGTATGTAGCTGCATAGCCCACAAGAATGGAGAGACTGAAAAAGGGCTTTCAAGGGAAGTACAATGGCATCAGAGAACAAAAAATTCTCTGCATAAATTCTTACTCTTTCCTCCTTTATTTCTGAGAAAGTAGGTCCTACTTCCCTCAGTCATTTCATGTTCACATGAAGAAGGAACAAGAGTATGAGATTAGCTTGCAGCAGATGTGTTGCCTAAGTCATTACCTTATGTGTTGTCACTAGAAGAAATACTATCACAGTGATAGAATTTTAGCGTTAAAAAATCCCCACCAAAACAAACAAACAACAACAAAAAACAACACCCAACTATCAACTTGTATCTCTTTTTAATTGTTCAAGGTTAGTTTTGTGGAACTGTGATCCTGAAAGTGCAGATGCTTCTGAACCCCACTGCACCTCTTCCATCACAAGTACGTTGAAATGATGCCACTTTAAACAAAGTTGAAATGCATGTCTCGTGGAAATGTATACATGTAGTATATTGAAATATACTGCCTCTATACATCTTTAGTAAGTATTTTCTTTTACTGTACTACGAAAATGGCTTCAAGTTACTGAGAGAGTGGTGAAGCATTGGAACAGGCTGGTAGAGTGACCATGCCTGGAGGTGTTAAAAAAATGTGTAGACATAGCACTTCAGGACATGGGTTACTGGGCATGGTGGTGTTGGGCTAATGGTTACACTTGATGATCTTACAGGTCTTTTCCAGTCTTAATGATGCTATTAAAATTTGCAAGATTTTCTCTCATTAATACTGCAGTAGTAACAAAGGTACAGCTGAGGTGAAACCTATTGTTTCACAGAGACAGAATAATTAATAAGTTTTAGTGATTCAGTCAAATTTCAGTCTTTGTGAAAATGATGTATGATGTGTGGCAACGCCAGCAACGAGCAGTGTGAACAACCTGGCAGTGTAGGCCTGGAGCCTTACATGGTGGTAGGCCATGCTCAGCATAAGTGCAGAGCCAGCTAGCAGTGTAGCAAAACAGTGCTGTGCCTGCAGCATGTAACTGAAGCAGGGCACTGGTAGCTATAAACATAGAGAGTTATCTTGGAATAACAGGACACATACCTGCATCAACAACCTTGTGTGTCATTAGTAGTTGGACCAATAATCTATAATAGTGCGATGTGTGGTCACTCGTGGGAACCAATGAAGCCATGCCAACGAGGCTCTCCGAGTATATATAAGTTGTAGAAGTTCCCTTAATACGCACTCCTTCTT
Source organism: Melanerpes formicivorus (assembly GCF_026170545.1). NCBI lineage: Eukaryota > Metazoa > Chordata > Aves > Piciformes > Picidae > Melanerpes > Melanerpes formicivorus. The sequence continues at coordinate 33,094,705 of NW_027142354.1, forward strand.
TTACTTTACTTTTCTTCTTTTACTTTCCTTTGCTATATACTACACTCACTATGCTCGCACTATAGTCCTACAGTACTGGAACAATAAAGGAACAATACTGGATCATACTGGTCATCCGTATTGACTCCAGTCTCCGTCGCCGACAATGACGAAGTTCAGATATTTGTGCAAAGTACCACATCACAGACATTTCATTTGTTGCTGAAGAATTCAGCATTTTCTGTGAATCAACAGTTAACTACACCCTTGATGAGCAGCAGTAAGGCAATGGCAGTAGTAATATGGTTCTAAACATAGGCAGTAAAATAATACCCAAAGTATCAATCCTTTTAATGTTTGCTTATATTACAGTCACACTTTTGCCAGGATTTTGCATGTTTTGTATAGAAATTGCATACCAAGGGAGTGCTTGGAATGTGAGGGAAGAGCAAAGGGGATACTGGAGCCTCCTCAAACTACAGCATCTGCTGTCAGGTAACATTTGTAGGAGCCTTTTTCTTAAGAACATCATAGGATTCAAAATGATCACTTGGTTTTCTTCTTTTCACAAGCAACTATTGTCAGTTTTCTTATAATTAAAGAAAGAGATTTTGGTAAGTCTGGACAGTCACAAAAGGCAATTCATGTATCCAGATGAACATGATATTTGAAGGGCTTCCTGAGGCAGTGTTGCCCCTTCAATTCCTAGTTGTTGGTTTGGTTTGTTTGGGTTTTTTTATCTGGAGCCTCTGATGGAACTCTTCTGCACTGTTATTTCTAACATTTCAGACCAGTAAATTTTAGAACTAATATAAAGATTCTCACACCATCAATTACTCTACTTTTATCACTGTTTACTGCATTTTAGGGTAATTACTTCTTTTTCATTTCTAAGAGTACTTAGTATTCACCATATTTTGCAGTGTTCCTTGGAAACACAACAGGTCAACATGCTAAAAATTCACAGCCTTTATTTGATTTTGAGCTCATTAGAAAACAGAACAAACCAGTAAATAATACTGATGTGACAGTAACAGAAGTTATGTGCAGCAAAGATATTTGCCATGGGTTTTGTGGTCTGTAAAAATTTATCCTCTCTGTAGGCCTTCTGTGAAGCTAATCAGAGCTGAATTTTGTCATGGAATAATGATAATGACTCTGAGTTTACATTTTATAGTTGGTTCTCAACTGCAAACATATTCTGCTGAATACTTGCCTTCTGATCCTTACCTATTTTGCACACTCTCTTAATGCCAGTTATAAGAAGTTCACTACCCTTTAGAGACTTCATCTTCTTCTTTTTATTTTTTTTAATGAGTTTACTCTCATCATGTAATTAACGCTATGTATTATACCGCCAGAAATGAGCATGACTTCAAATTGTTTAATGTAGGTTTGGTTTGCTCGCCTTCGGTTGTTATCCCTTGTACTTCATTTTGTCACTAGATGGCGACATAGCAACACTCCATATCACAAGTTCCCATAATCAGGGATGGGATTTTTCTATCATTTTTCACAGCACCCACCGAGATGGGAACATACACATTCTGGCAATTTCAGTGAGTTGTTTCTCATTCTGTGAATTCCAGGGTTGCTTTTTTTCCCTTACCTTATTAACTGCTACTTTTTAAGACTACTGAAGCACAGAATAACCAAGTAAGAGAAAATAAAATGGATTTACAAATAAGCAATCTGTTTTCTTCCAAATAAGGAAGAGAGTCTATTGATTTATTCACATCATCTCACATATGCTTGGTTATTTTGCATGAACACCTTTTATTGAAGTCAATGGCACTTATATTCACATCCATGAGAACACAATCTGCATTGTTTTTGCATTTCTAGATATTTCATTTACTGACATAAGTCTGGAAGTTAATATATCTGTTGATAAACACTGAAGTAAGCTTGGAATGAAACAATCTGTATCCAATAATCACATGCAAGAGTCTCCTTTAGCATTCCTCTTGAGAGCACTGAGCTCATGAACTAATTCAAATTCTAGTCAGACTGGATTATCAACATGACAACTGAAATTTAAAGCTTAGTTTCTCGGGAGACATATTCTCCTGTGAAATGAGGTAAAAAGAAACAAGACCAATCTTAACAAAGGTACCACTTCTTTTGCTGCTTTTGGAAGCTTGGATAGATGTAACAGTTTTGCTCACTGTTTGCTAAACATCCAGTGACATATGTCTGGCTTGGTAATTTTAGAAGTCAAAGGGCAGGCAAATTTTGATCTTTTTTCCCTAATTTCATTCCATCATCTATCTTCTGGAATTAGAACAGAATTTGGAAATAATATATTTGTGTCCAGTTTTTACATACCTTGTTCAAAATTATTGTAGAAATATTTAAGAGGGATTTAGGCAGTTTGCTTCATGTTTGATAAAAGAAAGTGGCCATTGCCCTCAATATTTTTGTAATGCATGTAATGAATGTAATTTAATGTCAAGCGTAAGTGTTCTATCAGGTATACTGGAAGAATTTGAAAGGTATGGTTTTCCCAGTACACAGTGGCCAAATTACTTTTTTGTGAGGTGGATGTGTGTTAGTTTTCATACTCCTTTGAAGCATCAGTTTGAGCACAGATGAGTAAGATGTCAGATAAACTAGCTGGGACAGTGTTACTCCACAGAAACATGGGTTGTTCTTACATTTCAAATCAATTACAATTCCTGTTAGTTCAGAGGCTTCAAATCTTTGTATGTCACAAAGCAGTCACCCAATGCTTTAGTTAAGTAGATTTCAAAAAAATCTGGATGTAATTAAAATATCCTGAGATACTCAGAAAGCAAGAGTAGATGCCTAGTACTTCTAACTACTGTGATTTGTATGTTTTACTATCAGCTTTTCTTTATTTGTTCCCATCATTGCATTAATTAACATTTTCACAGTATCACAGTATCACCAAGGTTGGAAGACACCTCAAAGATCATCGAGTCCAACTTGTCACCACAGACCTCAGGACTAGACCATGGCACCAAGTGCCACATCCAATCCCCTCTTGAACACCTCCAGGGATGGTGACTCCACCACCTCCCCGGGCAGCCCATTCCAATGATGAATGACTCTCTCCGTCAAGAACTTTCTCCTCACCTCCAGCCTAAACTTATTTTGGAAGTTATTTTGCCAGTCTCGTGTCCTCCTAAACTGGTCTGACAACTGGTAATGAGCTCAGACTCTGTATTGCGTTTTGTTTTCAGTAGCTTCTTTTCCGTTCCATCCAAGGCAAACCTTTTACATTTTTGCTTAAGTATCCTGCCAAAGATATTGGCAGATGATCCATAAAGACGACTAAGCATCCCAAATGGCTGTTCTTCTTTGACTTCATCTTTCAGTCAGCACTCATGTTAAAATCACTGGCACTGGGGCTCTTACAGCAGGATCCATTCCTGTTTTTTTCATCCAGATTGTCCTGGCTTGAATTAGAACAGAACTGATTCTGATTGGTGATTTTACTTTTCAGCTCAGTCTCTGCTGAGTAACTGCACCTTCTGACAGGTCACAGACACTGTCTGCTTCTAGTAGCAGTAATGCTTATTGTGTATAGTTAGTATCAAGTACTGGTTTGCCGTCCAAGGTCACTGATAAATCCTGTGTACTGCATTACTGGTGCAAAAAGTAGAAAGCTGCACCTGAAGGAAGGAGCTGACTCTAAACTTACCAACAAAGTATTCAATTCCATATATATATCTTACTCAGAACAAAGCTGAGGAATCATGAGGCTCAAGCTCTCTTTAACAGTCATTGTCTGAGGAGGACTCTGTAGATTCTGCCTTAAATCCTAGTCCATGTGCTCCTGAATCCAGTTCCAGCATCTGATTCCCATCTGCTGCTGTGTCCAGTCTGGGACCATTAGAGCTGATGGTGACATAATTGCTCAGGGGTGCTGGGTTTAGTATAGGGTTTGTACATATTTTATTGTTATTATTTTAATTTAAACAGGTTTTTTTTTCCCTTTCTAATTTCTATCTAATCTCTCTCCCTTCTTCTCTTTCTTTTCTCCCTTTGGGAAGGGAGAGAGGTTAATAGAGAGCATGTGTCAGTTGTGTAGGGGCCAGTCCAGCCCCAACCCTTGACACAGATGCTCATTTACCAGGAATCATCAGACATTTGTAATGCCTCCCTCACCTTGTTGAGGAAGTGCACCACTGATTTAGGATACTAGATGATTCTAAAACCTTAGACAGCAGTGAGCACAGACCTTCTACTTTGGTGAGCTGTTCTGTAGTCTTCTCGATTCTTCTACCAGCTATCACCCTTGAGAATCTCACTCCTTCAATCTGTCCGTAAATCTACCATTGGTAGGCCCTATATCATGCACTCCTATCTCCATAGATATCAAGTCTTGGCAGAAAATACCATGTCACTTAAGCTACAATGGCAATCACCTGTACCGTTGATAGCGATGCATAAAAAAGCACAGACGTTCAGTTTGCTCTGTGCATTTGGAGGGGAAGGACTGTAAGAGACTGGATGCCAAGAACTGGCACATTTATTTCTCTGCTTCCTTCTAACTCAGATCAGTAAATTTATCAAGCCTAATTTATAAGCAGAAATGACTTGTGGCTTCTGAGATAATTATGCTTGTGTTTTGCTCAAGCATGGCCATACAGTTAAACCTGATTTATTTTCAGGCAGGAAAATTTCCTAGTAATTTTCATGATGTGAATCCATCTCTGAGCCCTTCTTGGCAAGTGTGGTGGGTTGAAATTACCCCCCAAGATAAAATTGCCAGACCAGCTCAGTTGAAAGCAAATGAAGCTATATTTACAAGCAAAACTACAATCTAAAATGTGTAACACGATCAATATGTACAAACTACACAATATTTACAAACAACACAAGAACCACCCCTGGACAAAACCAGGGGGTTAACAACAGCTTCCTCCTCTTCCTCCCCCCCCCCCCCATACACGGGACATAAGAAAAAGGGAGAAAAGCAGAGAGAGAGCTTACTAGTACTTAGCCACAACAAAGAATGTGGTCAAGGTCAGCAAGCTAGCAGAAGCACCAGTTAGTTTCTGCTAGAGTGAAGAAATCAAAAAGAGAGTTAGCGTACCCAACTAACTTTATGTTAGACATGAGAACAATGGGATTATTTAGACCTTATTATTTTCCTTCTGCGTCCAATGGCAATTTATTTACCTTCTACCACTTTCCTACTCAATCTGTGGAAAATTTTCCTAGGCACAGCCTAAAACTACCACAAGAAGTTACAGAATTCATGCAGCTGATTTGAGCCCAGGATTCAAGGGCAAAGATCTTTATATTAATGTACAGAGCCACAAAGACCCCTATGTGCATTTGATGAAATCATCACTATGCTCTGTATCAAAGGACAAAGTAGCCTGATTGTTCTGTCAAAAGGTTTTCTGTCTTTAAAAAATTTGAATCAAGCTTCAATTCTAGTATTCTCCTTCAAGGAGTGCTAAAAATGCTAGTGAATAAACCTGACCGTTTCAGAATCTCAGAGCAGAGATGGGAAATACAATCAGCTGTCTTCGGTACGGTACCAATAATTTTCTGGAATTGATTTCTTTATGGAAAATTACAGTCACAGCAACCACCTAAGTATTCTGTCTTAGTGCTGCCTGAGTCAACAGTCTCTGAGTGATACATTTCAACTTCAGTGCTACAGTAGGATGTCTTATGCCCTTCAGCTTATCTCAGCATGAGACAGAGTTCTGCAAAAATTTAATTTGGGTCCTAATTTGGAAGTAAATCAATTTGGAAGTAAAAAGGTAATTTTAACAAACTATATATAAAGCATTTGAGTAACAGGGAAACTTACAAAGGTATAAGGAAAAAGGTAAATGGGAAAAAATATACAAAATCAGGCCCAGCTGGCATTGGATTCCCTTCATATAAGTGGATGAAGTTCTTAGAAGTGTGGATGCAGCATGGAGGCAAGCCATGTGGTAACCCAGGAAGCTGGAGGGCAGCAGATGTGTCTGTCGGGCAGATGAGGTGCATGAGAGAGTGAACCAAGCAAATGGCTTCCCTCAAATAGGCTTGCTGGACTGGAAGGGGGAGTGGAATAGACTAACCTGGATGACCCTCCCTCTGGGAGGGGGGATCAAGTCTCTCTGACTACCTGGGTCAGGTTTTTGTCCACTTCTGGGCTGGGTTCTTTTCAGTCCACTCCAGGGATGGGTGTAACCTGGCACACAGATTCTACTGCACCTGTTAATGGGTTCAATAATGAGCCCAAATCTCCCATAACAATGATCAACCTTCCAACCAAAGTTGACTTTTCCATATTTCACAATGTAGTTTATCTGCCAACCTGAAAAAAAACAAAAAACACACCATCTGTCCACATATCAAGGTGCTAGAGCAAGTGCAGAGGAGGGCAACAAAGTTGGTGAAGGACCTGGATAATAAATCTTACAGAGAGCAATTGAAGGAGCTGGGGCTGTTTGCTTTGGGAAAAATGGAATCTGAGGGGAGACCTAATTGCTGCCTACAACTAAGATGTTGTGCTTGAGAATATGGTTTAAGGGTGAACTTTGTAGAGTAGGGTCAATGCTTGGGCTTGGTGATCAGGGGTCTTTTGCAACCTGAATGATTCCGTGATTCTATGGTTTTCTGAGCTGTCTTCACTATCTCAATTTAATTTGACTTGTGTTTATCTGTAAAGATCCATTTCACAGCAATCATTAATCTGTTCTCCCAAGGCAAAAATTATTCTAGCAGTCCAAGGACTACCATTCTAGTCCTGAAACTAACATTGAAAAATGTAGTCTGCCCTCAGATAGCTGCTGTACTATTAAAAAAGTAACCAGTAGGTCTGATAGTCAAACTCATTTCTCTGGAATCAACAAGCATTTAAAAATCACTGGCTGCCAGGACTGACTTTCATAGTCCTTCAAACATCCAGTTGTAATACCACAATGATTCCTGTATTAGTACAGTGGGAGTAAAATTGAGTTACTGACATTGCAGGTGATAATAAAATAAGAAATAGTAACAGTAGGTGCCTCTTGTCTCCAAATGAAATGCATAAATGCATAAAACTAACAGAAACCTTTATCTTTTAGTACTATGTACAGATTTACATAGCTTGTAAGTTCTGAGGAAAAAAATAGCAACAATTACGAAAATAAAAAACAACAGGTCCTTTGAGAAGCAGCTGAAGGAACTGAGGTTTAGTTTGAAGAAAAGGAGGCTGAAGGGAAACCTTACTGCTCTCTAAACTGCCTGAAAGGAGGTTGCACCAAGGTGGGTGTCTGTTCTCCCAAGCAGCAAGTCACAGGACCAAAGGAAATAGTTTCAGCTGTGCCAGGGGAGGTTTAGGTTGGATACAAGTTAAAATCACCGAAAAGATTGTCAAGCATTGGAACAGGCTGCCCAAGGCAGTGGTTCAATGGTCATCCCTAGAGGTATTTAAAAGTCATGTAGACACGCTTTAGCAGCAGACTTGGCAGTGTTAGGTTAATGGTGGGACTCGATGACCTTAAAGGTAAGGTCTTACCAGAGCAATTCTGATCCCATGACTCTATTACTAAACCTATAGAAAACAGTTTGGGAAACGTTTATAACCTCTCTCAAAGCCATAAATGTTCCCTTGTGTCATGAGACATGTTTACCTCTTGTTTAAAATTCCACAATCCCTGCTTGATACCACTGGGATGTCTTACATAAAAAGTGCTTTTTCCAAGGTAGAGTATATTTGCATGCCTGACAACTCAAAAAAGTTGACTTCACAGCAGAAAAAGTAATTGTAATTGCAAATATATTAAAAATTGACTATGTACTCAATTTTGAATGCTAATTATAACTTTAAGAGTTTTATGATGTTAATGTAATCATTCTAATGTGCTTATCAAAACCTTATATTTTTCATTAAATGTGTAAGGATGGGCAATTCTGGGTAGTTTCACAAGATTCTCTAGATTGGCTCTCAGCTGTGAAAATAACTTAAAAGGGCTTTTTAAATTTGTTTGTGGTTTTGTACTTGAAAGCATTCTTTACAGTCCATACATATGGTGCAATTGAAAGATAACAGCTAGTAGACATTTCTAAATATTATTGTCAATATATTAAATTGCCTTATAGTCTTATCCTGTTCCTATTTGTGCAAAATAAATTTGATATTACAGTAGCAGAAAGACAAGATACCATGTTCTTGTTCTGTGCAGAAGATTCACAGATGAAGGCAGAACAATTTATCCACACATTTTTAACTATGTAGTTTCTATTTGATAGTGAACAGGAAGTTTGCCAGCTTGTCAAACCTTGCTTGCTGTAATGCAAGTGTTCTTACAAGAGCCACAAAATTAGACACATCCCTTGCAACTGCTTAGCCCAATTTCTAGCCATTAAGATTAGTCCTGCAGAAATCCTGTCTCCACAGCCTCCTGGTAAAAATACAGGATTTGTATGGATGCTAATAAAAAAGATTTTAACACTATCCCATTAGCACTTCTAAAATGTTCCAAGAAACTTCAGAAAGTTGCTTCAGCCATGCTTACAGCTTATTTGACCAGGTGTAATGTTCAGAGAGATTCCTCAGATCCCAGGCCTGCAAGCCTCAGCCTGGCAAACCAGTGGATAACTACCCACTTCTCATTCAAACAAAAGATGCCTGAAGTTGTAAAGGTTTTTAAACCAAATGAACTTCTTAGGACCCTCCTATAGTCACCTCTTCTTAGAAAAAGGCAGAAGGCTTTATTCTTGTTCCCTAATCAAAGGAATTGCCATTGACTGAAAAAGTCAATTGACATTGACTGAAAAGGCAAGTGATTCATGTATTCCTATTATGCTCTGAATTATGATCATACAGATTAAAATATATTCTTAATAATTAACTAAATACTATCATGAGTTACTGTACTAAGTGAATGTACTGCTGGTATGAAATCTGAGGTACTCCTGACTAGTTAAGGCAGGAATCTAAATTTTAATTCTACTTCTACTTCATGTACATTTCAGGTCAGATACACCTAGAATTATGCTCTGTTCAGTCATGATGCCCTTCATCTTTTTGGTTGTGCTTATCATCAGCTTTCAAAAGAACTAAAGCAAGGCTTAAAGACCAGTATGCTCCTATCTCTCATACTAATGACAACCAATAAAATATTTTATTAAAAAAGCCCCACACAACAAACAAGACAGATAAAATATTGTTTATTAATGTTTTATAAGCCTTTTTATGTGTCTCTGTAATATCAGTTAATGTATTTAGTTCCTACATACAAAGGGCATACAATTGAATAAAACTTTGGTTCATGAGAGTCAGTGGTAGCTAATAACTGGCACCTTTCAAGCCAAACTTAGTTTAAGTTGCAATTTGGAGTCTCATGTTTGGGCTAGCTTCACTTTCTTGTTGCTTCCATTAACTTACCTAAGCTATTCACCTATCTTTTCAGTGTGAAAATGTAAGCAAAATTTCCAAGGGGCTACAGCCACTTCAGTTCCCATAATGAGGAGCACAGTCCCCAGAGGGAGTATTTCATGTTCCTCAAGGTGCATATGTGTGTGTGTAGGGCAAGATTTGCCTTTGTTCGAATTAGAGAAGGCTATGTTTGGTCTGTAGCTTGGAGAAGAATGTAAACACCTTGTAACTGAAGGAGAGAAACCAGGCAGAATTTGCTTGGATGTGTTAAAATATTGTTTTGTTATCTTAACCTATTGTATGCCTTAATTACATGCATGCCAGTAGAAAATAGCCAATTAAGATGTGACACATGTGCCTTCTCATAGACTGTAGAACTTTGCTGTATAACATAATAAATGTCTTCACCTGATTACATCTTGTCCTGGAAGCATTGCTTAGGGCGAATCTACCATCTATATAACATGTGTGGGGGTGATACAGTATGTTTTACTGCTTTAACAAATGTTAATTCTATCTTTAAAGCACATATTTGGGGTTTATTTCCCCTCAAGTGTATTCTTTTCTTCATTACATGAATCTAAGTGTCAAAATACATGTTAGAATATTCAAGTATCTCATTTGAATCTGAAGACATTTTTGCACTTCTAGCCAGAATTTTCTTATTGGCAAGATATCTTGTAAAGCTTACATAGTTAATGACAATTGTTCTGTTTGTCCTAAAATAAGTTTAATAAAGCTGCATAGGTAACTAAAGGGTTGAACTTTTCAAAATGAGTTTATTTGATGTTCAGAGTCTATGAAGTATTTTCCTAAATATTACAAAAGCTGTAGCAATTTGGCATGAAGAATACATGAGCATTTTAAATCATTTGTTACTGATTCATTTCACATGATTCACACCACAGTGCAGATTGTACAACAAAGTAATAAAAAGTCAGAAATCAACTTTGAAATTTCACCTCCAGTGAAAACAGTCTGTTCCTATTGAACGTGAAGCCAGTCTACATTTTGAGGATGGTCCCATAGCCTGAAGTATATGTGAGAACCTTCCAGCTCCCTCTTGAGCATTTGCACGTGTGTTCCACCTCAGCTATATGTATGCCAAATGCAGGAGACAGGAGGTGTGTAGTAACATCTGTGCGGGGTGCTCTGATGGCTTCACATTCTCTAAGTTTTATGTCTGAAAATTTGTGTTCCTTTAATCTTGACTATTTCTATGTCTTTGAAAATTAAACTGACAATGGCATTTTGCATAAAGACAAGAAACCAGACTGCTCTGTAAGAGTGTTCCTTCCATACAAGGACAGGAAAATGTCATGGCATACAATAAACATCATACTGATTAGTGAACAGTACTTTGGTTTGTGTTCTCTGAGAAAATTCTCTGTGTTGCTCTTAAAGGCTCAAGCAGCTTGGCTTTCAGTTTTACAAGGCAGAAGTCCCTGGGTCCACACATTATACTTCTTTTGTGTTAACAGTGCACACTGCTGATCACTGCCCCTTTACCAAACTGCCACACTGATCTTAGCATCTTGGAATATCCCTGTACTCACTCTCCAAACTACTCAGATAAACACAAACTGCTATAAAACATACCCTCTCTATCACTGCAGGCTAGAAGTTGTTTTCCTCCCCTTTTTCTTCACAATACATCTTGTACAGGAGGCAGGTTTGTTGTTTGTACAGACAATAAACAGGAGAGGCAAAACCTGATTCACTAGGAGGCATTCCAGCACTCTATTCCTCTCTTCCAGTGAATGCATGCTGTTAGTTGGAAATGGAGTGCCTGCCTTTTCAAATAAGGTTTTTGACCCCTGCAGTTTTTAAGATACAGTCCTATTTTCCTCAGTATTCCCTGACACAGAAACTTTTCCTCATAAAACCTTCTGATTTAATAACAACCAGCTTGTTTCCTAGCTGCCAGCCAAAGGAACAGATGAAGAATAGAACACAAAGGAGTTACAGACATCCTGTCCAAAGTTTACTGTTTTGCTGGTAAAGGCAAGAGTGCCAACAGTCCTCATATGGCTGAGGGGAGCCACAGGTTCAACAGACCAGTCTCTCAGACAGTATCACAGTATCGCTAAGGTTGGAAGAGACCTCAAAGATCGAGTCCAACTTGTCACCACAGACCTCGTGACTAGACCATGGCACCAAGTGCCACATCCAATCCCCTCTTCAATACCTCCAGGGATGGTGACTCCACCACCTCTCTGGGCAGCCCATTCCAATGACGAATGACTCACTCGGTGAAGAACTTTCTCCTCACCTCCAGCCTAAACTTCCCCTGGCACAGCTTGAGACTGTGTCCCCTTGTTCTGGTGCTGGTTGCCTGGGAGAAGAGACCAACCCCTTCCTGGCTACAGCCACCTTTCAGGTAGTTGTAGAGGGCAATGAGGTCACCCCTGAGCCTCCGCTTCTCCAGGCTAAACAATCCCAGCTCCCTCAGCCTCTCCTCATAGGGCTTGTGCTCAAGGCCTCTCCCCAGCCTTGTTGCCCTTCTCTGGACACGTTCAAATGTCTCAATGTCCTTCTTAAACTGAGGGGCCCAGAACTGGACACAGTACTCAAGGTGTGGCCGAACCAATGCAGAGTACAGGGGCACAATGACTTCCTTGCTCCTGCTGGCCACACTATTCCTAATGCAGGCCAGGATGCCATTGGCCTTCTTGGCCACCTGGGCACACTGCTGGCTCATGTTCAGGCGGCTGTCGATCAGCACCCCCAGGTCCCTCTCTGTTTGGGAGCTCTCCAGCCACTCTGACCCCAGCCTGTAGCTCTGCATGGGGTTGCCGTGGCCAAAGTGCAGCACTTGGCACTTGGACTTGTTGAATGCCATCCCATTGGACTCTGCCCATCTGTCCAGTCAGTCGAGGTCCCTCTGCAGAGCCCTTCTGCCCTCTAACTGACCAACATCTGCTCCTAACTTGGTGTCATCTGCAAACTTGCTGATGACTGACTCAATCCCCTCATCCAGATCATCAATGAAGATGTTAAAGAGGATGGGGCCCAGCACTGATCCCTGGGGGACGCCACTGGTGACTGGCCTCCAGCTGGATGCGGCACCATTCACCACCACTCTCTGGGCTCAGCCCTCCAGCCAGTTCCTAACCCAGCACAGAGTGTAGTGGTCCAAGCCACGAGCTGACAGCTTAGACAGGAGTTTGCTGTGGGGGACGGTGTCAAAGGCCTTGCTGAAGTCCAGGTAGACCACATCCACAGGCCTCCCCACGCCCACCAGACGGGTCACCTGATCATAGAAGGAGATCAGGTTGGAGAGGCAGGACCTGCCCTTCCTAAATCCATGTTGGCTGGACCTGAGCCCTTGGCCATCCTTCAGGTGCACAGTTATTGCTGCCAGGATAATCTGCTCCATCACTTTCCCTGGCACTGAGGTCAGGCTGACTGGCCTGTAGTTTCCAGGTTCCTCCATCCGACCCTTCTTGTGGATGGGGACCACATTGGCCAGTTTCCAGTCCCCTGGGACCTCACCGGTGAGCCAGGACTGGAGGAAAATGATGGAGAGCGGCTTGGCCAGCTCATCTGCCAGCTCTCTCAGCACCCTAGGATGGATCCCATCCGGTCCCATGGACTTGTGAGTGTCCAAGTGGCTCAGCAGGTCCCGAACTAATTCCTCATGGATTACCAGGGCATTACATTGCTCCCCAACCCCATCGCCCAGCTCAGGAGGCCACTCGTCCTGAACTCCTGCCTTGCTGTTAAAAGTTGAGGCAAAAAGGTGTTCAGGACCTCAGCCTTTTCCTCGTCTTCAGTCACAGTGTTCCCCTCCAGGTCCAATAAGGAGTGTAGGTTCTCCTTGCCTTTCTTTTTAGTGTTAATATATTTGTAAAAATGCTTTTTATTATCTTTGACAGAGGTGGCCAGCTTCAGTTCCAGCTGGGCCTTTGCCTCTCTAATTTTTTTTCCTACATAATCTAACAACTTCCTTGAACATACCTCGAGAAGCCTTCCCCTCCTTCCAAAGGTGATACAGCCTCTTTTTTCCCCTTAAATCCTCCAGGAGCTGCTTGCTCATCCAGGCCAGTCGCCTTCCCCGCCGGCTTGCCTTCTGGCACGTGGGAACTGCCAGTTCCTGTGCCTTCAAGAGCTCCTGTTTGAAGTAGGTCCAACCCTCCTGGACCCCTCGGTTCATGAGAGCTGGTACCCAGGAGACTTTACAAATAAGTTTGTTAAACAGGCTGAAGTTTGCCCTCCGGAAGTCCAAGGTGAAGGTTCTGTTGGTGCTCCTCCCTATCTCCCTGCATATTGAAAACTTTACTATCTCGTGGTCACTGCACCCTAGGCAGCATCCCACGATCACATCTCCCACCAGCCCTTCCCTATTGGAGAACAGCAGGTCAAGCAGAGCCTGTCCCCTGGTAGGCTCGCTTAACAGCTGTGTCAGGAAGCAGTCCTCCACGCACTCCAGGAATCTTCTGGACTGCCTCCTCTCTGCTGAATTAAGTTCCCAGCAGATATCTGTATCTGTTAATGTGACCGACAAGGACAAGATCTGATGATCTTGAGACAGCCTCCAGTTGCTTGTAGAGTAATTTGTCAGCCTCCTCATCCTGGTTGGCTGGTCTATAACAGACTCCAACCAGGATGTCAGATTTGTTAGGCTGCCCTCTGATTTTAACCCACAGGCTCTCAATCCCTTGATCCTCCACCTCAAGTTCTGTGGCAGAGAGTGACTCTCTAATATACAAAGCCACCCCTCCTCTTCTCCCTCGCCTGTCTATCCTAAAGAGCCTGTAACCCCGCAGTGCAGCACTCCAATCGTGCGTGTTATCCCACCATGTTTCTGAGATGGCAACTACATCATAGTCACCCTGGTGGACCATGACTTCCAGCTCCTCTTGCTTATTGCCCATGCTGCATGCATTGGTGTACATGCACTTCAGCTGGGCTCCCGACTTCTCAATTGCCCCTAATTTGTGCCCTACTCTTTCCTCTGCAGAGGGACCGATTTCCTCACCCACCCCCTTCCGATCTAGTTTAAAGCCCTCCTAATGAGCCCTGCCAACTCCAGCGCTAGAACTCTCTTACCCTAGATAAATGCACCCCATCAAGACCCAGCAGGTCGGGTGCAGTAAAAGACAACCAGTACCCTTTGGTTAAGTTTTTTCAACACTACTGTTTTTCTCTAAGCAAAGATTACTCCCCAAAGTAGCAAATAAACTGATGGATTTTTACGTGTTTGCATCAGCTGTGCTGTAGTAGTGGAGGGACAGAGCCGAAAAAAAACGACACCAGCGTGCAGAGGTCAGCAGCCAAAAGTGAGTTTTAGCGGAAAGAGGGGCTAAACATCTGAACAACTGCATCCAGAAGGGATAGTGTAAGCCAGAGCACCCCCGCCGTGGTACATCCTCCTTCCTGCACAGCACTTTTGTCTCAAGGGCGCATCCACCGCCTGTTGTGAAATGCACCTTTCTAAAAGCGCTGTAAAACAGTGCCTTTATTAAACTGAACGTGCACCTCAGGTAAGCTGCTGGAAAAGAGAAAGCATCTTTTTTCCTGTTGACGCTTTTACCGACTGCATTTTTGCTTTGCTATGGCCTGACAAGGTTATATATAAAGTTACTTTATGAGTATACTGTGCATCCAAGGTGTCTGCAGCCTTTCAAGTGGCCATGCATTCAAAACGCTCAAACGTTAGTTCTATAAAGCTAGCTCAATTCCCCATTCTTCACTGAACTGAAACGTAAAATGGCGGTGCTGGGGGATGCTCCCCACATGGCCCGAACAAACCTTCCTCCCACTGGAAACTGAGAGCCTTGACGTGCATGTGTCACGTTCAACACCAAAGAGAGCAGCCTGCCACAGCCCAGCAGGTGTGAAAGCGCTGCGCTGTTTGCTTCGGTGCGGGTACGGCGATGTGTGAGCACTCCCATCCGCCGTGAGTCCCGCGTCCCGCACCTGAAGTCTCCGTCCGGCTCACCTACCCGGCACCTCCCCAGGACGGACGGGAAAAAAAGGCGCGGCACGGTGTCCAGCACACGAGAGTCCCGCCTTCTCCCGCGCCGCAGCTGTCACCATCCGTCTGCAGCCATAGCCGGCCGCGTTGCGCGCCGGGAGCTGTAGTCTGTGCCGGCCCAGGCCGCGCAGGAGGTGGGGGCGGGCTCGCAAGGCTCCATTTTGTGCCCATTGGCGGGGCGGCTAGGCCGTCACGCGGCCCCGGCGGCGCCAACGCCAGGCAGGGTGAGAGCCGCTGCCCGCCTCGCCGCGGCTCTTCGCGCCGACCGGCGGGGCCCGGGCCCACGCTCGCTGTTCCCCCGCACCGCCCGGCCCCCTCTGCCGGCCGTGGGCTGAGCGCGTCTTCCGGGGGCGAGGCCCTGTCCCTCTGCGGCGGCGGCTCCATGGTGCCCGCCGCCCACCCCCGCCCCGCAGCAACAGGCAGGACGAGGAGGAAGCGGCCCCCGGGGGTCCCCAACGCCCCGCCGCCGGCCTGAGGAGCGCTGCTGCCGCCCAGCGGGAACGTCCGAGCGGGCGGGGGGCGCCCGCGGGCCGCTGGCGATGGCGAACCAGCTGGTGATTCTCAACGTCTACGACATGGTGAGCGCCCGGGCCAGCACCAAGGGCCCGCCGCGGCGGCCAGGCCTGGCCCGGCCCGGGGCCGTTGGAGGCAGCGCGGCCCAGCACCTGTGCAGGCGGGCGGGGGTCCTGATTTCGCTCCCAGGAGAGCCGCGGCGTCTGCGGCGCTGAACGTTCTGTGGGGGCAGGGAGAGGGCTGCGGAGAAACTTTTTCTGCCCTTCCCCTATCTGCTCTTAAGAGAGTTGGCTCTGTGGGCTTCCGCCAGTGGGGCGGTGGAGCAAAAGAAATTAGGAACCCGAGGCAGGGGCGACAATTTGGTACGTTCGTCAGTTTCTACAGATCCTTTGAGACCTGCAGCTGAAGTTTGCTTTGGTGCTTGGCCGGGGCTTCCAGTGACAGGTAGAACCACTCCCTGTCGCAGAGTAAGTTCTGCCCCTACTGTGAATTAGTAGCGAAATGTGCATTTCCCCGAGCTGTTCTTCCTCCACTGTTAATGCTCCCAGGGCACAGCAGGTGAGAGACCCAGCCTTTCTTGTTTCTGAAAACCATAGAAGTGGCTGGCTTTCCAGCAGTGCAGTAGGTGGGGATAACCACTGTCTCTGTAGGACTAGGAGGTTTTTAGCTCTGTGTCAGGAATGTTTATGTTTCTCTAGATCAGAGTTTTGGAACTGTTTTGGTATGGATGGAACTTGGTAGAAATATAGAAATTCATCCAGCTTGGTCTGCAGTCCTGTGAGCTCACCTTCCCACCTTTTTGGATAATCTTTCTGCGGCATCTACAGCAACTGTTGTATTAAGTTCAACTGGAAGCTGCTCAAGTGCCATGGTAACAAATGAGGTGTAAGTACCTGCACAGAGCAGGACTTGTGGATAAGTAATATTAAGATATATTATCCGTTAATGTGTTTCCATCGCTGGAAATTAGAACAAGGTAGCAATAGTTTTCTGACTGGTTTTGAGTCTACTGATACAAGGACAGTAAGATTGACAACTAACGTCAGGTAACTATTTCCATTACTTAGAGTATTTTGTATAGGCTTTCCTGCTACAACCACCACCGCCACCATTTTACAGTGCACTTTTGGTGGTTTAAAAAGATGTAGGTGTGCATAGGGTAGACTATGGTCAGAGAGAAAATACAGCTCACTTTCTTCCGAATACTCAGGCCTAAATGCTAGAATGTTTAATAGCAATCAATAGGGAGCTAACCATCTTGGAATTAAAATTATTTATGAGATTATATGAACTAGCCTGATACCTTAATACTTACAGAAATCAATGTCCCTCTCAAAGGATTATTAAATATTTCTTACCCTCCTGTGTGTCATTTCTGTCTCCAGCAAATACAAATCTGTTACTACATGGCTTTTTCATCATTGTAGAGGATGAAGTGAAATTGGATACAGGGGCAGTCTCTTTACTGTAATTTTTCTGAGAGAAGGGGAAAACAAAATAGGGAGGATCTTTTGCTCACTTGGTTGAACTCATACATGTTGCTGATAAGACAAAAGGTCTTGTGTCTTATTTATACTAGACTTGAGGGAAGGATGCTCTGACATGTGCATATGTGTGACTTCTCTGGACTACAGTTCAAAAATACACATTGGAGAAGCTCTTAGCATGAAAAGAGATAGCTTTACAGATATTAATTACAAATATTTGTACAAAGAATGAAGTAGGACTTAAGTTTAGGACTCTTATATAAGATAATACCTTTGAAGTCAAGGTTTGATGCACTTGCAACTCACTAGGAAGGCAGACCCAGTGTTCTCGCAACAACTTGCTTAATCTGTGCCACGTGTTGCCTGGGCCCAGTTCACAGGCAGGCTGTGAAACTGACAGAATGGACTGTCCACCTGTGTAAGTGCCTGCCTGGTAAGTAATGCCATGGTTTGTGAGAAAATCATTCTTGCTGTGATGATGGCACTGGTGGGGTGTGACTTAAGCATGCCCTTTCTTTTTTCCTGTGATAGTCTATTTTTTCATTCCTATGGTTCTCCTTTATCTCTTACTCCTTAGATGTCTTTGCAACCCATGTCCTGATTTCTCTTTCCTCCAAAGCTGAGTTACTGTGATCAGTTTTATTCTAGCCATCTTAAGGAAGGCTGACATTTGACAGGACAAGAGGGGGAAACAAATAACAGAAAGGTCGTGCTCATAATAACTAATGTTATATTTTTACTTAGGACATGTTGGGGGACTCATGGTCATTTTGTGATTAGTGGGGTTCTACATGGCTCAAGAAATAGCATAGTCTCTAAAGCTGCTATCTGTGGAAGGAACTTACTCTTAAAAGAAGCATGCAATATATTTGTAGATGTTTGATCACATGTAGGGATTTTTTTTGTGCATTGGTCTGCAGTTGTGGTATTTTTTTGCAGCTGTACATGACCACAAATTACACATAGCAAAAACTAAGATAGCTGACCAAGAATATTGCTGTATCCTACTTCATCTGTTTTCCAATGCCTGTACATTAGTAACATTGAACATTAGTAAAACAGACTGTCTTTAAACTGGAAAGAAAAACTAAGGTTCTTACTGTGTCTGAAAGACTGTCAATGTCCAGCTAGCCTTGAATTCTTCCCCTTAACATTATGTCCATTTTCAAACTTGTTTGAAGCAGGAGATAAAACTAAAGCCTTATTTTTATGTTGCATAGCTTTTACATAACTGCATGTAGAGAGCCTGCTGAAATCAAGGATGCTGTGTTGTTTGGGTGTACTAAGAGCTGGGGGAGAAGGAAAGAGTCTTCCATATAGTAGCTGTTTGGAAGTTCTGTCATTCATCACATCCTGACAACTGTGTGTTGAGATAGCAACAGATTCACTGTTTGCTTCCAACATCATGTGCCGCTTGGAGGTGGGTTTGGGGGTTTGCCTAGCTGAAGTTTTATTTCTCTTTCTGGAACAAGAGACCACTGTTAATCACCTGGTTGACAGAATCAAAACTACTATAATTGCAACAGTCATAGGAACAGCTTTATTTTAACATGAGTGCTTTAGTCTGAGTGCTAGGTGTAGCTTAATCTCTTAGGCAGCTGCTCAGTTTTGCAGGGGAATGCTAGGTGACCTTGCTACTGCTGAAACTCCTTACAAGATTGAGTTGGCTGGTTTTGGAGCATATACCCTTTCATTGTCCTCAGTGCTTCAAAAAGCAAAAATATTTGATAAAACCGAAGGGTGAGGGGGTCATGTGTGTGTTGTACAAGAAAGGAGACTTTGAAGTACTGGTAACTTTACAGATGGGAGAGAAGCTTAAGGGTGTATTCCCAGTCTGCAGCTCGTGCCTTTGAAAAATCTTTTATGATCATTAACAGGGTAGGGTGAAGACTTTGATATATCATGTTTTGAGAACCTCAGTACTTCATAGTTTCCTCTTAACTAACTGCTATTTTTAGGAGTCCAGCTTTTTGTGTGTGTGCAGAGTAGCATGCCTTTTCTTTTTTCCTTGTCACATATAAATATCCAAAGTATTAACGTAAATGAAAGCTCTGAAGAAGATAATGAAGCTTTCTTTGAGGCACTGGGATATTCTTTCATTTCAGTCAAGACTTCATTGTGCACAAGGAAAAAATACTTCTCTAATATTTTTGTGTCATAGTTGCATTAAACAATTTCTTGATTTAGAAGACTGCCTTTTGCAAGATACTGAGGATATGGGATTATGCTTGTGTACAATCCACTATGGTGGAACTTCTATCAAGACTACATGAAGGGGATGCAGTTTGTTTAATGGGTGCTGACATGTAGCTTTTGGGATCAGTTTGGGACTGTAGAACTTGGGGCATGTTACTGAACCAACAAGCACACTCACACACACTCTCTCTCTATGTAAAAATTTTAATTTGCAATCTTTATTTTGTAAATTGTATATAAGCCTTTTATTTATAGCCAAACTCGGCATACTTTAAGTTGCATTTGTCCTGCATTTGTTTTTTTCAGTGAGATAAGGCATTTTGTTCAATGAGAAAATATGACCAACCTTCCAATAGCTGATCCAGATTAAGTAATAATTAGATATAATTACAGTTCCCAGGGAAAAAGTAATTATGCCTTATTGAAATTCTTTTGTCTGCAAATAACCTACTCTCTTCTTACTGGAAGTACTGAAGTGCTATCTTGCTTTAGGCACTTCTTCCAAAGTGGCTGACTTTTGTTTAATTTGCCACCAGTGCTCAGGCTTTGTAGTCCAGTGAATCCCGTGTATTTAGGTGCCACCAGAAAGGAGGAATGTATGCTTTAAATAGCACTGAACTTGCTTAGCACCTCGTTAGAGCAGCTTTCCATGGCATTCGTATGCTTTGGTATGCATTGATGGAGGAGGGTTGGTGACCTGCATTCCTGTCCTCTCGCTATGCCTTGCATTAGATTTCATGGAGTTTGGAGGGGAGAAATGTGATAGTTTATCTATTTATTTATGTATTTATTTTTCTTTCTTTTTTTTTCCTTCCCTTTTAATTTTTTTCGTCCTGCCTGAATGGGATATATTGTGTAAGTTTTGTTCCGTTTATTAAGACATCCATTGTATCTGTGATGTGTAAGTTATTTGGAATGCAGAGGCTGAACCCAGAGTTCTCTGGCCAAATGAGTGTCCAGGAGAGCAGGGACAAGCACCAGGGATGCTGTCTAGCTCAGTTCTACATTAGGTTCATTCGGATACACCTTCTCATTAGACAAACACACTTTAATCCTATGCTGACAAACTGTATGTTGAAGGTACCTACAGTTTTGACAATATATATAAACCTAAAACTGTTTTGAAAGCTGGTAAATTGTGGGGTAGGACTAGCTTCAAAGCTGAAACAGGTTTATGAAGTAGTTCTTCCATTTTCCTGGGGGCTTTGATTTCACCTGAGTGAACAGAATCCATGTTTGCTTTATGCTCACATATCCATCCAGTTAGGTAGTCTGAAACATTCTTCTCTTTCCTTCCTCTCTTCTGTTTTTTCCCCTCTACTATGTCTTTCTACAAAGTAGGTCTAACCGAGTATATTTATAACCTAGTATATTTCTGCATGTAGCTTGATGGTACAGACTAGCTCTCTGCTTTTTTCTGGGGGGAGGAAGGAAAGAACTGTGAAGCCCTCTAATAGACTAAGGTGATAATTTAGTATAGTCATGTGTACCCCACTAGCTAACAGCAATGCACTGACAAAGACAGGAATTAAAGCAAAGGGTAAATTTCAGTCTTAAGCAAAATTTGTCCACAGCTCTCAGCCTTAACTTTATAAGCCATAAAATCTGTCTTCTAGTAACTCATGCTGACAAAATTTCCCTCAACTGACATGTCTATAGAAAAGAACATTAAATCCTCAGCATCTTGTTGTCCAGACGGTCATCTCTGTTCAGTGCCTGCTAGCATAATGGTGAATTTTAGTCTGGAAAAGTCATGATGTTTGGCAGCTGCTAGTAACTGAATTTGGGGGACCATTTATTTTAGATTTGATACTTGGCATAAGGATGACTGTAAAAGCCAAGTATATCTTTATCTCATGCCTGAAATTTTTTAACTGTTGGCCTGACTTGCTCTTTTTGCCATTTAACTTGTCTTGATTTTTCATTAATAGCTTCTCAGTCTGTAATTCAGTGTATCTGCATTGGAAAAAACTAGCTTTCAGAAATGCACATTACACATCATACTGTTTGTAGTGGTCCTGTAAGTTATGCACTAATTCCAGCTAGCACATCTTAAAATGTGACTTCTGTAACCTTTTTACGTTTTCATCATCAGTTGTACCAGTTTAATAGTGACTTCACATCAGAAAGCCTTTGTGTCAAAAGGTTGTGTAAAGAAAATAGATTCTTTTTCTTTCTTTTTGCTAAAGAATTATTACTTTGCTGGGGGTCCTACCTCAGTCTGTATTCTGCCTGACAGATGACGTTTTCAAGTCTGCTTTGTAGAAGCTCATGGGGCTGCCCTTTGGGACCAGGTGACCCAGGAGAAAATATCCCACTGCTGGAGTAAATGACAAAATAATGTTTTCCTTGTATTTTGAGAGGTTTTTCCTGCTAGCCTGTTCCAGTTTTAAGAACATAACTGAAGCTTGCCCTTTTTTTTTTTTTTAAAAAGCCTTTGTTTGAATTTCCATTTTATATTTTTACTGCTTGGAGACTGATATTTTTGGGGGTGGTGATGTAGCCAAGGAAATACAGTAATTCTGAGGTTTTCTTCCCAAAACTGGGAATCTTTAAAGTCTTGAGGGTAATAGTTAGCTCCTGACAGGCACTCAGTGGTGCTTTTGGAAAAAAGAAAAGACAAATCACTGGAGGAAAGGAGGAAAGAGGGGGTTTCTTCTGGTTTGTTTGTTTGTGGTTTTGCTTTTGTGGGCTTTGGGTTGGGGTTTTTGTTTGTGGCTTTGGGTTGGGGGTTGGGTTTTTTTGTTTAGTTGTTTTCAGTTGTTTGTTTTGCTAATTATAACTTCCTGGTTTCTTTTTTAAATACCGTTATTTGTTTGCTACAACAGAAGTGATATACTGGAAACAGTGTTAGACCTATGCAAAAGATTTATACCTGATGTATGGTGATACATACATCAGGAGCCTGGAGAGAGCTCAGTTTCTTGTATGGTGACCACCAATTGAGTATTCAAAGACAAAATATACTAAGGTAATTTTAGTTTGGTTTACTCTCTCATGTTTTTTCTGGTCACAACCATAAATGTGGACATTGCTATAAATGACAGTTGCTGTGTTTGTATTACACTCCTACATTCTGATGTTATTAAAAAATAATAATAAATGCTTATGTAGAATAACTACAGTTGATTCTAGAATGTATTCCACCTAAGTGAAAACTTGTTGACAAATCGAAAGCTGATACAGATTTCTCCCAGTTACAGTCTCCTTGGTTGACAGACATGGACAGCAGTAACACACTGGGGCAGAACCTCGTGGAATTGACTCACTATATGCAGTTGGGGAATTTTAACAGCATATTCTGCTCCCATAAAATGTGTTGTGCAGTTTGTTGTAGGACTTCAAGCTTTTGGTGTGCAAGATGAATACATGCCAGTCTGCTATCAGAAGACAAATCCCTAATGGAAATGAGTCTTTTTTGTTTTCTTCTTTCTTTCAGTATTGGATGAATGAATATACTTCTTCCCTTGGAATTGGAGTGTTCCATTCAGGTATAGAGGTGTATGGCCGAGGTATGTACAGGAGAAACATAACTTTTTTTTTCTGATAATGCTGTTATTTAAAAAACATTCTTCAGATCATACAGAAAGTTTGTCTCCTTAAAACTGATCAGCAGTTTTCTCTTAAAATTCTCATCTCTTCTGCCTAATGGAAAAAAAACTTAGATACAAATGATCTGGCAGTCATCTTGCATTCTTGTATAAAGCTATGCAGCTATGATCGTGTGTAATTTATTCAGCCAGGCACAGAAAATGATTATTTTAGGGTTTGAAATGCTTATTGTTAAAACAAATGTATGCTTCACATAAGCATAGTCGAATTGTTTCCTTGGTATCTGGTCAGCATTTAGTGGAAGGAGTTAATTTTCAGCTACAGAAATAAGTCTGTTGCAGATAGGTACCTAAAAGTGCACAATGCTCAGGAGAAACTCTGTTCCTTATTTATAGGTTGGTTTGTTTTCAAGAGATAGTTGCTTTTAGAGGGGGTCTCATGTATATTGTTTACAAAAGATACACTTGTGATAAATACATCACTACATTAGTTTTGCTAAACAGATGGTACTTGGGGATGCAGCTTCATGATCTGTTCAGACCACTTTGAATCTCCCTCACTACTAGAAGATACTGTAGCATAGGCTCAGGTCTGAGGTGTTCCTGGTTAGCAGTATAACGATGTTCTGAGATGGTGGTGTTGCTAAAAGTAGTCCATTTAAAGAAGAAAAATCTAGTTGAGTTCCTTTTTTGGAATGTGTTTGGAGGTGAGGGGAAGCAGCAAAAGGGGTGGCATGTGATCCAAAGTCCAGGTTGCATAGTTATCATAATGTATAGATGCTTCAACTGCTCTGTCACTTTCTAACTGGATTTGCGAACAAGTAACTGACAAATACAATCAATGTTTATTGTTGAAGATGCTTAATGTTTCTTTAATCCAAACCAGAAAGACCTGACTCTTAATAGGACTGTGCCTGAAAGCCAGTTCTTGAGCTGTACTAAATACATGTGCCTCCCATCCTGTTCAGATTATAACAACTTGCTCATCCAGCAGGTCATACCCTTGCTAAAACAATGATTTGCAGTTTTCAAAGTACATCAAACTTTATTTATTAACCTGTTGTAAAAAAGATTATCTGCAAAGCTAAATGCCAGGCTTGGACGAGGTGTTAAGAGTTTTGAGGAAAGGAAGCGTGAAGTCATGCTTACAGCTTTTTATTGTGCTCTGGGTTTGGCTTGCTGTGTTAGCTTACAGACACAGAAGGAAGCTAAAGCACAACATGATATTTTCATGTGTTGCAAGTGCCTATACTAGCAGATGCTACATGCAGACTGCAGATGTATGCACTGATTTACTTTCTTGTTAACAGTCAAGAACTTTGGACAATTGAACACATGCAAATCAAGACATTAAAATTATGCAGACCACTACTCGCTGCTGCATGTACCATTGTGGTGTGCACTGAACAGAATATCTGTCATATCTTGTTGCAGTACGTTGAATCTTTAAACTACATGTAAGTCACCTTTTAAAGACAAGCATGTATAAAGAACATAACTATCACATAATGAAAACAATATTTACTTACTATAAACTTGATTCAAGTTGAACCTGTATACCCATGTAGGAAACTTCCTTTTTTTTTTACCCTTGGGTTCCCTAATAACTAACAGAACTATTTATAGCTCCTTGGATTTGTTACCCCTGTAAAAATGATGTCTGCTTTCTAGCTTTAGATCCTTGTGATTCCAGCTAGTGAGGTCTGCTGTTCTTTACTGTTACTGTCTGCCAGATTTGTGAAATCCGAGCTTTCTCTTTCAGAATTTGCCTATGGTGGTCATCCGTACCCTTTTTCTGGAATATTTGAAATTTCACCAGGAAATGCTTCTGAGCTAGGAGAGACATTTAAATTTAAGTAAGAAAAATACCTATTTTATTCCTTTTGAGAAGTATTAAAAAGACATTTATTTTTGAGGAGAGATGTGTTGAAGGATACTACAGGATTCAGGATTTCTGACTTTCTTTACTTGAAAATGAAATATGGACAGAGTGATGAGACAGGCTGCAACAAAGAACATTATTTTTAGGATACCATTAAATTGCCTAAATGTGGACAAATTATGTGAACCTGTGGCTAGTTTTTGTTATTTGTACAGTATTTACAACAGGATAATTTTTTTTTCAAGGCAGCAAAATTTTTATTCAAAGAAAAAGTTGAAAACTGTGACTCTTCAGGGCTTCCCCATGCCTCTCTTCCGCTTTCTCAGTGTGATTGCCTTGACCTGCACTACAAGCTCTTGCCTGTTCTCACCTCTCTCTTAGAAACAATATCCTTTGGAGAGTAGGGGAAAATGCATCCAGTGCTTGCCAGAGTTGCAAAGAACTTCAGTGAGCTGCATCTGGGCATTCAGCGAGGAAATAATCTCTCATGATAAAGATAAAAGTATTACTGTAAAATGCAATAGAATCTGTTGCTCTAGGAGGGCGGAAAGATCTCACTACCCACAATGGGGTGACTTTTGAGCAATGTATGAACAGTAATTAACTTGTTTCATGGAAGGCTGATCACCATCTACTCTCTCTTGTTTCTCTTCTAGAGAGGCTGTGGTTCTAGGCAGTACTGATTTCATGGAAGACGACATAGAAAAAATAGTAGAAGAGCTTGGAAAAGAGTTCAAGGGAAATGCTTATCACCTAATGCACAAAAACTGCAATCACTTTTCTTCAGCTCTATCTGAGGTAAACAAACACAAAGGTCTGTAGAAAAGTGCTTCCCAGGTGGCTACAGTGTCATCCCCTCCCTGTCTTTTGGAATGTTTGGCCAGATTTTGAACTGTTATCCAGCTGTAATCTCTGTTGCCTTGTGCAGGTGTCACCATTTCTCACATTTTGTCTTTATAACCAAAGCACAATCTTGGTGCCAAAAATGCTAAACAGTGTTGTCACACATAGTTTGTGTTTGAGTAGGAGTGTATTCCTAGTTGAGAGACCTAGTAAGTGAAGTACTAACAGGATTTCAAAATCATTTTATACGCTTAAGAGATCACTACTGAAGACAGAGCCACAAGTTATTTTTCTCAGTATTTCCCCACAGAGCCATCACACTGAAAATAATTTTTGAAGTCATGATCTACTGTTAAAGAATAACAAAGGCACTGAAGTTTCACAATGTTAGTCTTCAATGTTAAGCTGGAGAAGCTTTTGTCAAAGTTACTGGTCTGCCAGCACCTGCATCCTGGTCGTGTAACCTGGTGGACATGCAAAGTGTTTGACTCTGGAGCTGAATGAGCTTTGCTTTTTCCTCTCAGATTTATTTTAATGTGATTGGTTTGGCAGTAACACTGAAGGCCTGATCAGTTGTGTATCAACCCAGGGCAAAGAGAGGAATGGTGGTTGTGATTTTTATCAGTAGTTAGCATTTTGTGCTTGACAGAATTTATTTTAATGTTTCATTGAAGCACACCAAAGAAAGGCTGGCTATTTTTTTCCATGGTGAATTTCCATAAAATTTGTTTTGTTTGGGTTTTGTTTCTTTCAAAATAATTAATGCCAAGCTTACTGCATAGCCTGTGTGGAGACTGATCTTCCAGTGGTACGGGAAAATTTTGAGATGATGCACTGGATTAAGTAATACCAGAAGTGAATGTGGAAACAGCAAAGTAAAACAGCTCACTCCTTGAATAGTGACAATGAAACCGTTTAGTGACCAACGTGCAGCAAACCTAAGTATTTAATTCAGCTTTATGTATTTCTGAGGAATTAACCAGCTTTGCATTGTATAACATCCAGTGAACCTAAGTGTGTGTGCTTGGCTTGTGGGCTGTTAAATAGTGATGTCTTGAGCAAAGTAATCAGAGGCCATTGCAGTAAGTAGCTTCAGCTGTATGCACAACTCACATAATCACAGTATTGACACTGACGTTTTGACTGTTTGATTTCAGGGTCTGTTTCTGGGGAATAGGCAGTGAACAGAAACCATACCATAAGTTAATAAAAAGAGTGCAGTGGTTAGACTTTTAAGGACTTGTTAAAACCAATGTGTGGAACCATGACTCAAACTCTCTGTGGAAAACAGGTCTCCTTGTGTGACATGGGATGCTGCTTTTATTGATGGATAAAGTTGTCCTGATGCAGCTAACTTGAGCACTTCTTGACTGGTGTTTGTGATACATAAACAGTAAGGCTGCTGTAGCCTTTTCTTTTTATTTATAGTACTGTGGTTTTGTTGCTGCGGAATCCAGATGACAAATTAATCCTTTCTTTTCCCTTTCTCCCTAGATTCTCTGTGGAAAAGAGATTCCACGATGGGTGAATCGCCTTGCCTACTTCAGCTCTTGTATACCATTTCTCCAGAGCTGTCTGCCAAAGGAGTGGCTAACTCCTGCAGCCCTCCAGTCCAGCGTTAGCCAGGAGCTACATGATGAGCTGGAGGAGGCTGAGGATGCTGCAGCATCAGCTTCTTTGGCAAGCTCAGCATCTGGGCCTAGAACTGGTCGCCACACCAAATTATAAGTCCTCCTCCAAAGTAACAGATGGTTTGAAATACTTAATTTTGATTTCTCCAGCAATTGACTTCCTGACAGAATATGAGAGCTGACTCCAGAAGATTGTTTTTATATGCAAAAAAAGGCTCTCACCAACCACTGTTTCACCTCAGGATTATGTAGTGAAAAGAATTGCTGGGAGAAAAGGGAGCGATTTTGTGTCAAGCCACCCTTTTCATTTTCACCTGTTTGGTAGAGCTGCGTTAGCTTAACATCTTGTATAAAGCAGAACTGAAATGATTTGTTTACAGTATTGTGTACTGCTGTTTACAAGTCCTGTAAGGACTCCTGCCACCATGAAAGAAGAGAGAATTTAACTGTTGGTGTAACTCAAAAGCAGTGGTATGATACCCCGGATGAGCTCTCCCTTTGGTTTTCAAGATTTAAGGCAGGTGAATATGAAATTTCTGAGAAAATGCCAGGAACTGCTGAATACGATAGATGTGAACAGGGTACTGCGCACTTAAAGCGGCTGATGTAAACAGATAGGTTCTGGGATGTCGGGAGACTGGTTTTGTCTAAGATCTGTTACTAGAATTATGGCCTCTACGTTAATGAAACTGTGGATTTTTGCACATATGAAGGGAATTTGTCTCATTACAATGCACATTGATCCTCCTCTCCCTCCCCCCTCCCCCCCACCTTTTTTTTTTTTTAACTCAGCCATGTAGTTTGCATTTTGGCTTCTATGTTTAGTCTACTTCAACCAGGGTTTAGACATGTGACTATCATCTGTTAGAAGCATCAGCAAATTTTTCATTGTTTGCTTCACTTGATTTCAAACTTGAAAAGTTAGTACTTGTACTTTTTTTTTTTTTCATATAGTTTCTGTTTGTTTGTTTCACATAATTTTCAATGGTGTAATACAATCCACTTCTGTTTGGGTAATGGCCTGGCTTTTTGCTCCTGAGTTTTTCATTTGAGTTTATAAACTTTTGTGTTCTCTTTGGGGTTTTTTTTTGAGCTACAAATTACTGCCCAGTTGTGCATATCTGCACGAATTAATAGAGAAATCCCAATTTATGTTCCCACAGTCTCTATCTGTGGCATTAACTTTCTTGTCAGATGTAGTGAAGAAAAACCTGAAAATTGCTTATGCACCTGCGTGTTTACACAGCAGAACCCACTAATCTGCACACACAATTATATCTGAAGGTAAGAGATGTTATTTTCTAAACCACAGAAGTATGTTTGCTGGTAGATTATAATTAGAGCTAAATTGTAATTGGTGATCAGAATATATAATGGAATGCCTTATTCTTGTTCACTTACCAAGAGAATTAATGATTCTTCCAGTCATTAGTGTAAATTAGTGCGGGTTCTCTTGTGCACAGAAGGATACAGTAGCACAAAAATGAGAGAAGTGAGCTTGTGTATTTTGAAAGACTTGCTGCCTTAAATTAACAAAACCCCTACCATCTGTAAACTGATCAGCTCACAAAGAGGTGTGCATTGCTACAAGTATAAATGAGTCTCACAAGCTTTATTTTCAGTCTGTTGCTGGATTTAATTTCTGACTCTACAGTTTCTGCTGTTTAAAAAGTCCTCTTAGGACTCTTAGGCAAGAATGCATCATATTTGTGAGTGCTCCTAGCCATGGATAGTTGGTGCCATTGAACCCTAAGGAAGGTGTGATAGGCTGCATCTTAGTAAGAATTCACGTGGTTGCCAACTCACATGTTGGAAATGAAACAAAGTTTTTCTGCTAGCACTGGGTTGAATCCTTTGGCAGACAGTCTTTAAGTTTCCACTCACCTGTGATGCAGTGTAGGTACAAAGACAAGAGACTCTCAGTTCTGGGAGAAAAATCTTTCTGGAAAGAGTGGGATAATAGCAGAAGTCTCTGACTGTAGTTTGGTACATGTTTTAATACTTTCCTCTACCCAGTGGGAAACACTCAAGACTGACAAGTCAGCCACTGTTCTCTGGTCTCCAGAAACTGGACATACTGACTCTCCCTGTTGAGTGTTTTTTCACTTGAATCTCTGAATTTGAGTTCTCCTTTCTTCTTTTTCCTGTAGTGAAAATGAATATGGTGGTCTCCAGTGAACTCTCAAGCATTACAGAACTGAATCTTGTGCTACTTGCAGCTAAGACAACATGCCACAGGTCATGTTGTCTCTGTGGTGCAGCTGTGGTAGTAATGTGACTATGTCTCTTGGCCAAGGCAGGTCCTTTACTTCAGCTCAGGGTTGAGGCCACTGATCTAGCAATGTACTGTAGCTTTTCCTAGGTTTTAGGAAAAATAAATAGAATTAATTTTCATTGCTACCTAACTTCTATGTACCAAAATCAGCTTTTTAGGCTTCTTGATACATCCAGTGCTAGGTCACAAATCTCTACACCTTCATTAACACACAACCACATGTGCAATGCAAGACTGTGACAGAACACAGCACAAATTTTATTTAGAAGTAAAACTAAGACTATTTTTTATAAAGCAGACTGGAAAGTTCGTAACAAAACCATGCATTTTATCGGTATCTCTACAGGTGGAAATGCTGTCTTACGCTCCGTTTGTTTGTTTCATCTATTTGTGAGTCCTGTGACGAAACTGATACCTGAACCCTGAAAGCTATTGAGTATTGTGTCAAAGCAAGCAGTACTGTAACTTCAGTTGCATGCTGTCAACTTGGCCTCCACTGGATGCTTCTGAGAAGTCACCCTGCCAGTGGTTACTCCGATTTGTTAGCAATAGAGCAAGTTACCTTTCACCAGCATTACTGCCAAGCAGGGATTACTTTAGTCTACTAATGACTACACTGTGCTAGGGCTAGAACACTCCAAAATGCTGTGAGAAAGCTGAACACCTGTGGAGTCTTTTCCATCAAAACGGGTAGAAAACAACACCACTATTTCAGGGTTCTGCTCAGTTTACTTTCTTGTTTATTTTTCTGTCAGAGAGTGCTTTCGTATGTGTTCTTCAACATCACCTTATTTAAATGCTATTTTCTGTTCAGCAAGCCAAAAAGAAAAAATCCAATGTACTGTCAGCATGCACCAGTAACTTCAGAGTCGCTTGGTAAAAACATAGTTGAATTACTTCTAAAATCTGCAGTGCAATTCTGCTCACCATTGATACATGATGATCATTTTCACTGTTGGGAGTTGGTTACAAACTGAATAATCACTGATGCGTTTTCTGTAAACTTGCTTTCAAGTTTACTGTACTACATAGTATTTGTATAAAATTCAAAGAATTTTGTTACCTGTACCTGGCAACAAGTTGTCTAGCATCTGAAACTTAAATCCATCAGTTTATTAAAAATACTTTTATAAAAAAAGTTGGCTGTGTCTGTTACTCCCCTGGTACTCACAGCTCATTTTGGTCAGTGCCACCTGAGCTGATCTTTGGTTCTGAAAGATGCTTCCAAAGGACAGTAACAATGCAGGGGGTTCCTACAGTTAAGCTATAGGCTGTATTGCCTATAGGGATGATCTTGAAGGTCTCTTCCAACCTAGGTATGCGGTGTTCTGCACATTGGCCACAGCAACCCCATGCAGTGCTACAGGCTGGGGTCAGAGTGGCTGGAGAGCAGCCAGGCAGAGAGGGACCTGAGGGTACTGGTCGATAGGCTGAACATGAGCCTGCAGTGTGCCCAGGCAGCCAAGAGGGCCAATGGCATCCTGGCCTGCATCAGGAGCAGTGTGGCCAGCAGGGAGGTCATTCTGCCCCTGTACACTGCACTGCTTAGGCCACACCTCGAGTACTGTGTCCAGTTCTGGGCCCCTCAGTTTAGGAAGGATGTTGACTTGCTGGAATGTGTCCAGAGAAGGGCAACAAAGTTGGTGAGGGGTTTGGAACACAAGCCCTAGGAGGAGAGACTGAGGGAGCTGGGGTTGCTTAGGCTGGAGAAGAGGCGGCTCAGTGGAGACCTTATTGCTGTCTACAACTACCTGAAGGGAGGTTGTAGGCAGGTGGGGGTTGGTCTCTTCTCCCAGGCAATCAACACCAGAACAAGATGACACAGTCTCAAGCTGCACCAGGGGAGATTTAGGCTGGATGTTAGGAAGGAGGTCTTCACAGAAAGAGTGATTTGCCCTTGGAATGGGCTGCCCAGGGAGGTGGTGGAGTCACCATCATTGGAGCTGTTCAGGAGGAGACTTGATAGGGTGCTTGCTTGCATGGTTTAGTTGATTAGGTGGTGTTGAATGATAGGTTGGACACGATGACCTTGAAGGTCTCTTCCAATCTGATTTATTCCATTCTATTCTGACAGGGGCAGCAGGAGCTGCAGTTTGGTTTGCCTGAGGTGTTACTAAAAGCCACTAGTTTGTAGCAGACTAAATTCAAAGTGTTTTCAGGTTTGGTGTGCTAACTACAGATGCTGGGTGTTCAAATACCTTGGTATGCTTGGGATGTGTTGCAGATACTATGTGCCATATTCTGCAGACTTGCTTGAAAACCCAGCTCGCTCATCTGGACTTGCACCTGATTAAGCAAGCAGTCATGGAGCACATGGGGTCTGCAGTGTCTGCACCCTGACAGTTCCTTTGAGCAGAGCAGAAGTACAGAGGCTACAGAGAAGTACCAATGGCAACACCACTCCAAGCCACTGCAACCTGTGCTGTGCCCACTTTGTGCACTGCCAGTGCTACTCGTGGCATGGCCCAGTGCTGATCCAGGTTGAAGAAACTCCTTGGCTGTTCAATTAAAAAGTTGCCAAATTATCTTCCTGAAAGGGCAGTCCAGCGGTTGAGTTGCAGCCCAACCCCTTGCACTTCTGTTTGAAGCTGTGGGGAGGTTGTTTGCTGGCTGTGGGGTGTTGTGGTGCAACTGCGTGGTGATCCAGTGTGGTGGTTTGGCCCTGGCCTGGAGGCCAGATGGCCACCAAAGCCACTCTATCACTCCCCCTCTTAAATGGACAGGGGGAGAGGGGAAAAAATAGAACATGAGCCAGTAATGAGATAGAAGCAAGTTAATAACAATAATAAGCAAAAGTAATAGGCTGCATGGAAGCAAAAAGCAGAGAGATGTTAATCTCTGCTTCCCATGAGCAGGACAATGGTCAGTCTTGGGAAGCAGGGCTCTCTATGCTTGGCGGTTACTTAGGAGGGTAGATGCCATGGACAAATCCCCCCCTTTGTTCTTTACTTCATTCTTATATCTGAGCTGACATCACATGACATGGAATATCCCTTTGGTCAATCTGGGTCAGCTGGCTCAGTTGTGTCCCCTCCCAAGATCTTGCCCACCCCTCAGCATACTTCTGGGGCAGGGAAATGTTGAAGACACAGCCTGGATACTTACTCAACAGTAGCCAAAACACTGCTGTGTTATCAACTACTGCTGCAAAAACACAGCACTAGAAAGATGCTGGGAGGAAAATTAACGCCATCTCAGCCAAACCCAAAACATCCAGCCAGCAAAGCTGAGTCCCCCAGACATCCTATGCTCAGGCAGAGAGCTGGCAGCAGTGCTTGAGGGTGGGCTCTGCCAGCACCCAGTGGCCTTGGCTCTGGACTTCAGAAAAGGCAGATGAGTGCATGTGTTTGAATAGGACAGATCGTGCCCTGTGCATTCAGGACACTGGCAAATTGGAACACTGTCCCATGGCTGTCAAAGCTAGTGTTGCCTTGCCCATCTCACCCAGCACTTGGGAAGGGGACATGTTTTCCCTTGCTTTGTGTTCTAAGCCTGGCATCTCTGTGCACTGCTAATGAAGATTGCCTAGGACGTGGCCTGTTGGAGAAACTGCCAAGGCTGATGTGTGTTCCATTTCCCAACTGCTATTGGGCTCAAATCATTAGCAAAGCTGCAAGAGTTTGAGGAACTCAGAACCTATTGAAAGGAAAACAAATTTTACAGAGTTCATCAGTTAAAACTAGTAATGAGAGTTCCAGGTAACCTTGCTTGTGGCATCTGATGGCCAGGAGTGCCACTTACAGGAAGGCAATCAATTCATAAAATATATGTGTTACCTTGTTTGTTAATGGCTGAGTAGCTCAAGTTTAATGGAACTGTTCCAATGCCTACAGGAAGGCAGGGGAAGGACTTCTCAGGATATCAGGTAGTGATAGGACTAGGGGGAATGGAATGAAGCTGGAGGTGGGGAGATTCAGGCTGGATGTGAGGAGGAGGTTCTTCACCATGAGAGTGGTGAAACCCTGGAATGGGTTGTCCAGGGAGGTGGTCGAGGCCCCGTCCCTGGGGGTGTTTAAGACCAGGCTGGATGAGGCTCTGGCCAGCCTGATCTAGTGTGGGGTGTCCCTGCCCATGGCAGGGGGGTTGGAACTAGATGATCCTTGTGGTCCCTTCCAACCCTGAATGAAACTATGAAACTATGAAACAATGAAACTTCTAACAGTTTCTTCAGGTGTGCAGGGTTTATGTTGTGAATTTGTCATCAATAGGCAAAAAGTTTTTACAACTAAAGGCACCACTAAAGGTCATATCACTCCCCTTAAACAAATACTTTCACATTGCTTCATAATAATGCAATGGAAATGGCTGTTGGGCAGTTTCTGACGTCTGATACTGTTTTGATCTAAACCAAACTAACTTTGCAGTATAACAACTTGTCAGGGTAGCTGTGACACTACAGCTATACCCCACCAGTAACTGATTCCTACTGGTCTGGAGTAGGAATGCCATTTTCCTCACATGACCTGGTTAGCATATCTTAATCTAAACCATGATCTAGCCGTAAAGAAATGTAAGGTTCTTGCACTGGAGCATTTTTAGCTTGCCTTGGGAATAATGGAGGGCTAAGTCTATCTCTGGGTATCCTTAGAAAGGGATATCATACCAGACAGGCTATCCATCCCTGAGCAGCAGCCCAGGACGAGCAGAGCTAAGATAACACCACTCCTTCCTCAGACAGAAGATGGGTGGGCAGCAATTCTCATGTTCTTTTCAGAGTGGTGTGTCAATCTGGCAGTCCTCAAGGCTGATTGTATGCTGCACTTGCTTGTGCTCCTTCTAGCCCATGCAGTTGTGTGAAGAAGGGAAGCCACCCTTAGTGTTTTCCAAATTAAGCTAATGAAGCTGAGAGTGCCTTCCTGTGTGCCTCATGGGGGGCTATTCAAACTAAGCCTTTGGGGTTTGACTCTTAAGATTCCTTTCAGGGAGTCGTCTTTTACCTCTTTTCACCTTTACACAGCCTGAAACAAGGTGCCCAAATACTGGACTTTGTTGCTGAACTGTTCCTGCTCACCATAGCTTGGCAGGAGGGTTAACGAGGAATTCACAGTATCACAGTATCACAGTATAACTTAGGTTGGAAAGGACCTCGAGGATCATCGAGTCCAACCTATCAACACAGACCCCATGACTAGACCATGGCACCAAGTGTCACGTCCAATCTCCCCTTGAACGCCTCCAGGGACGATGACTCAACCACCTCCCCTGGCAACCCGTTCCAATGATGAATGACTCGCTCGGTGAAGAATTTCCTCCTCACCTCGAGTCTAAACCTCCCCTGGCGCAGCTTGAGACTGTGTCCCCTTGTTCTGGTGCTGTTTACCTGGGAGAAGAGGCCAACCCCTTCCTGGCTACAGCCACCTTTCAGGTAGTTGTAGAGGGCAATGAGGTCACCCCTGAGCCTCCTCTTCTCCAGGCTATACAATCCCAGCTCCCTCAGCCTCTCCTCATAGGGCTTGTGTTCAAGGCCTCTCACCAGCCTTGTTGCCCTTAATTCAGGACATCAAAGCCTTTCCTGCAGCCATAATGCCAGCCTGCATCAGGTGGCTGTAAGGCAGCAGTGTGAAGGGTCCAAACACATCTTTTGTAGGGTTTGGGTCTTGTCCTAGCATGGCTGATGGTCAGTACAAGTCTCCCTTTACAGTGATATAAACTATGGGAATCGGACGACTCTCTCCCCACACCTGCTCCACCAAACAGGGCACATTTTTTTATCAGGTGCTAGTGAAATGTGGCCAAACTCCACTGCCAGTGAGGAATGGCAGGAAGGAGGAGATCCTCTGTTCCCAGTGACTGCCTGAGTGACACGGCAAATGCGGTTTGGGCTCACGTTTCCCAGGTCTGAACAGTCATTATTGTTAGCTCAGGCAAAGCCAGGCTTTCCTCCCAGAATAAAAATAAAGCCCCATTAAACCTACCTAATGACAACACAAATCATGTTGAACAGAAAATGGCTTGTGTTCCCTTAGGCTTCTGAGGCTTGTTGGTTTTGTTCTGGTTTTCCCATTCTTAATTTTGCTGTGGGAAACTCTGCCTCCCCCATCCCGTCCAGCACAGGCACACAATAGCCACTTGTTTTTCGCCTGGAAGGAATTGCTGAGCCTTTAAATAGCTGGAATTTAGTTTCTTTTTCTTCTGTACTTCAGGTCATTCATTACTCCACTCATAGCATCCTAAAAGTGAAGATTTCCAAGAGCACTGGAAGTTCCCTCCTTCTCTCCCCTGCAAATATGTTCTGCATCTTCAGTTTTGTGAACCAGCCCTATGTTAGTCTCTAACTAATCCTGCAGTAAAGTGTCAACTTCTAACAAACTAATTCACATGCCACTAAGCAAATATGATCCGAGTAGCAAAGGCTAGCAACAGCTGATGGCAATGTAGCTGGCTGAAACGTAACTGTAAAGGTCAGACATTTTTTATGTCAGAGAGACCTGGAAAGTTTAGTAAAACCACTGAACAAGAACCAATGACAGTCAAGTTTGACCAGCTGAGTGGAGGCTGGTCAGGCCAGCTCTTACCTCCAGCACTCTGGAGCCAGAGGACAGAGGAGCAACTTAGGGATTTCCCCAGCTTTGGAGGATGCTCTCATCTCTGCAATTGTTTTTTCTCAGGCTGCTTTGCCCTTGCACAAGCCTTATGGGCTGCTGGGAGCTTTAAGAGGTTTACAGGAAGGAAAGATCCTGTAGCACACACTGCTGCCTCTGCCCCACAGCTCCTCACACAAACACTCCCCCAGTGAAACAGCCACGCCACAGCGCACACACAGGGATGCTGCAGTCACCCTGTGCTCTTGGAGACTATGGATGAACATGCAATGCACCCTTCAGAGAGACAGGCAGCCTCTAGCACCTCTCCAGGTTATACTGATCTTCAAAGGTATAATGGTTGGTGCTAATATTGCTGAAATAATCTTCAAATGCGAAAAAAAAAAAGCCAAATAGGCTTTTATGCTAATACACTGAAATAATTGTTTATTGATAACATGCTAATACTGCAGTATTAAACCAAGTACCAACAGGAATCTGTTCAGAGCTAGACTACACACCTTCCTGGTCCTAGCCTGTAGCATAACCTAAATGCAGCACATCCAGAGCAATCAGCTCCTCAGTCATTATTTTCTCCCTTCCTCTATCTTTTGCAACAAGTTAACTTCCTAAATGGTCTCTTAGGACCTGCCTGTTACCTGTAAACTGGGTAACCCTAAAGGTCATGACACTCCTCTCTGTGTCTTGAGTTAATCTCTACGTCTTTTTTCCTTATCTTCTGGGGAGGCTTACTTGAGAATGTCTGCAAGGAGCAGCAACCCCCCCAGAAATGGGTCCTTGTTTAATGTCCACCAGTGGTGGCCTTTGCAGCATATACCTGGTAGTCTGGAAAAATCTTGATTCTATCCCTCTTTGCAAGCTCCAAGATGACTTTCTGCCATCTTTCCAAACCAGCTATTGCTTTTAAGCCACACTGCAAGGTGCACAAAAGTACTTTCACCTGATCAAATTCATAAATTTGAGTATTTCCATTTTCTAGGACACACCTCCCCCCCAGAACCCAAACCAAACCAAAACACAATTCTAGTGACTGTCATCTTAAGAAGCTAAGCTTTGAGAAACATTAGAAACCCCATAGGCAGCTGGAGAGGCCAAAGTACTCAGTTAACAGCTCTTGTTTTTCAGCTGTGGAAACCTGCACTGATGGCATCACCCTCCATGACGACCTCAGTAAGAAAACCTTTGCCCTCCTGTCTTATCAGCCCACAAAAGTTCTCTTGGTGCTCCTTTCCCAACAGCAACTCACTTTTGGGACAAGAGCCATGGGGACACAACATGTGCAAGGTTAGATCTGTGCCACTGGGGCACTGCAGCAGAATATACCCTGCACGGGGACCTAAGCAGCACCAGGTCACTCAGATGAGCAGGATATGGGCTCTTGGAGCCCCAGCAGGGGACAGACAAAGCCTGTAGGTAATGGAAAAGCATCATACGGGTTTGTGGCTTCTTAACGCCACCTGCCTTGGGAAGGATAGAGATGTGGAGAGGCTTCAGAAGGCCCAGCCATCACTCCCCTCTGTAATCCCTGGTGTCAGCATCCTACCTGTAGGGCCATGTCATGACAGAAATAGTAGGCACAGGCCCTCCCGGAGTCTTCTCCAGCACCTCTGTCCTTCCTCACAGAGATAAGGCCTTGGGAAAGAAGGCTCTCTCCTGGCACTATCCTTATTGCCCAGGTAGCAAGTGAGGAGGGAAAACACCCTGCTGTCTCCCACCTCCCTGGCAGCAGATGTAGGAACTGCCTTCCTTCAGCAAGGCTCCCTTCCATTCCCATGTTGTGAGACTGATAAGCAAGCCAGAAAAGGAACAAAGCTGGGCTCTAAAACTGAACGGGAAATGAAATGCTGTCCCACCCAACTGTGCAGCAAGCCTGACTCCTGTAATAGTCCCACACAGGGCACAGGATGGGAGAAGGTTCTACTGCAGGTTTTAGTACAGGGATGTGTTTAAGGCCCTCACTCAATAATCTGGTTCTCTTGGATTTATTTCTCTTCAGCAAAGAAATAAATAACCTGGCTTTGGTACTTTGTGAGGAAAGTAAGGGCTTTCCTAGTGTCTTTGTAACACAGTATTCCCATTTAAGCAAGAAGCCTGGGTTCTGCCTGTCTCACCACAATTACATGAGGTTTAGAAAAAGAGAAAAGGTGGAAACTGCTTTATCTGTGGTAAACTCCTGGCTATGAGGATGGGAGAGCTCAGATGATTGTCCCCCACTTGTGAGCACAGGGATTGGGCTGAGGAGAATGCAGGTACACCAAGGCACATTCAGCTCTGGTAGCCAGGCAAAGGAGCAGTCAAGGGCACATGGGCTGAGACAGTGGGAATGGCTGCTGTACACCAAGGCACAGAGGGCCTGGCTGCCAAGGCCATCCAAAGTGGTTGCTGCTCTTTGTTGGATAGAAGAGCTTACCTTCAAGACAAGTTAAGTTCAAAACATCTGGTTCCTGAAAGCTAGAGGAAGTCCATGATCCAATTACAAAAATACTGCCTAGTGCCAAGTGCTAATTCTCCTGATAGAGTCATAGTCCCAACTATGGAAATGCTACAAGTCGTCCCATGGCTGGTGTCAAGAAAACATCCACCTAGCATTGCCACATTTTGTGCCAGGGCAGAAGTGCTGGGCACCTCGGGCATCACCCCCATAAAACAGCAGCTCTCTGCTCCATCTTCTTGGAAAAGAGCACTTTCCAGGCAGGACAATTCAATGAGGGTATAGTACAGTCACAGCTGGACATGAGTACTGCTTGTAGAGCTTCACTCTTCAAAGCAGACCTCAAAAGGCACACTTGCACCTACTGCCCTTCAGCCATTTAAAGAGAAGTAGGTAACATAACCATAAATTCTCCCATCTCTTCTGGAGCCTGGGAATGCTGCAGCAGTGGAAAGAGGGATTGCAGATATCTCAAGACTCTTCTTCCCTCTGACCTTCTCCCATAGCTGCAGGACAAGCTGCCCAGAGAGACAGGATCACAGAATCAGAGAACTTTTGAGGCTGGAAAACACCTCTGAGATCATCAAGTCCAGCCTATGACCTAACACCATGACATCAGTTAAACCATGCCACCAAGTGTCACATCCAATTCTTCTTAAAGACCTCCAGTGATGGTGACTCCACCACCTCCCAGGGCAGTCCATTCCAGTGCCTAATCACCCTTTCTGTGAGGAAGTGCTTCCTCATACCTAACCTAAACCTCCTCTGGTGTAGCTTCATACCATGCTCTCTTGTCCTGTCACTAGTTGCCTGGGAGAAGAGCCTGACCCCTGCCTGGCTACAACTTCCTTTTAGGTAGTTGTAGAGAGTGATAAGGTTCCCTCTAAGTCTCCTCCAGGCTGAACAACCCCAGCTCCCTCAGCCTTTCTTCATACAACTTTCCCTCCACCCCCCTCACCAGTCTCATTGCTCTCTTCTGGACCCACTCCAGCACCTCAATATCCTTCCTGAAGTGAGAGGCCCAGAGCTGCACACAGTACTCAAGGTAAGGCCTCACCAGTGCTGAGCACAGGGGCAGAATTACATCCCTGCTCCTGCTGGCCACACTATTCCTGATCCAAGCCAGGATGACATTGGCCTTTTGTGCCACCTGGGCACACTGTTGGCTCATGTTCAGCCAGCTGCCAACCAGCACTCCCAGGTCCCTCTCTGCCAGGCTGCTCTCCAGCCACTCTGACCCCAGTCTGTAGCCCTGCATGGGGTTATTGTGGCCAAAGTGTAGGACCCTGCTCTTGGCCTTGTTAAACCTCATACCACTGGCCTCAGCCCATCAACCCAGCCTGTCTAGGTCCCTCTGCAGCATCCTTCTACTCTCCAGGAGATCCACACTCCCTCCCACCTTGGTGTCATCTGCAAATTTATTAACAGTTGACTTGATCCCCTCACCCAGGTCATTGATAAAGATGTTGAATGGAACTGTGCCCAGTACTGATCCCTGGGGGACAGCGCTGGTCATTGGACACCGACTGGATGCTGCACCATTCACAACCACTCTCTGTGCCTGGTCACCCAGCCAGGTGTTAACCCAGCAAAGGGTGCACCTATCCAAGCCATGGGCTGCCAGCTTCTTCAGAAGGATGCTGTGGGAGACTGTGTCAAAGGCTTTGCTGAAGTCTAGGTAGATCACATCCACAGCCCTCCCCTTCATCTACCAGGCAGGTCACCCAGCCATAGAAGGAGATTAGATCGGTTAGGTAGGACCTTCCTTTCCTAAACCAAGGTTGGGTGGGCCTGATCCCCTGGTTTTATTGTACCTGCCTCTCGATGGCACTCAGGATGACCTGCTCCATATAACCCTGCCAGGTACTGAGGTCAGGCTGGCAGGCCTATAGTTTTCTGGATTCTCTTTCCGGCCATTCTTGTGGATAGGCATCACATTGGCCAACCTCCAGTCATCTGGGACCTCCCCAGTTAGCCAGGACCAGTGATAAATGATGGAGAGCAGCTTAGCCAGCTTTTGTGCCAGTTCCCTAAGCACCCTAGGATGAATCCCATCTGGATCCATAGACTTGTTAGGGTCTAAGTGGCACAGCTGGTCACTAACTACGTCCTTCTGGATTACAGGAGGGATGTTCTGCTCCCCATCCCTATCTACCAACTCAAGAGCCCAGTTGCCCTGGGGATAGTCAGTGTTTTTGTTAAAGACTGAGGCAAGTAAGATGTTACAAATAAGATGAATCTGTCACAGTACCTCGGCCTTTTCTTTGTCTTCTGCTACTATGTTCCCTCCTTCCTTCAATAAGGAATGAAGCTTTTCCCTGGCCCTCCTTTCGTTATTAATGTATTTGTAAAAGCACTTATTATTATCTTTGACAGTATTGGCCAGATTGTTCACACTGAGCTTTTGAATCTATGATTCTCTTTCTGCATGACCTTACAATATCCTTAAATGCTTCCTGGTTCACCTGCCCCTTTCCCAAAGTTGGTACACTCTTTTTTTCCTCCCTGAGTTCTTGTGAAAGCTCCCTCTTTAACCAGGCTGGTCTTCCCCACTGGCTCGTTTTACAGTACAGATGGGGCAAGATGAGGAGGATGAGTGGCATCTGCCAGTGGAACAAGATGAAAGCTTTGTGTCTGGGCTTACCCACCTCACATCAATGGGCAGAGCATTTGCAAATGGAGGGAAGCCCAGCAACAGCAAAGGCCAGGGGAGGACAAGCAGGTCAGCAATCTTCTTTCCTGTACATGCTGCCAGT
Organism: Melanerpes formicivorus; assembly: GCF_026170545.1. Classification (NCBI taxonomy): domain Eukaryota; kingdom Metazoa; phylum Chordata; class Aves; order Piciformes; family Picidae; genus Melanerpes; species Melanerpes formicivorus. Next base: position 33,136,114 of record NW_027142354.1, read on the forward strand.
CATCTCTTTGTTTCCATGGAAACCAGCTGCTGCAGAAATGATGGCATGAAAATTACTTCCAAAATTAAAGCTAAGAGATTTGCTTTGCTCTTGGAGGAGAAGAGAGGAACAGGGATTCCTTACAGGTGGGTACAGGAGGCAGCACTGTGGCCATCTCTGAAGGGCTGGAATCTGCTGTCTGCCTGGCCAGCAGAAGCAGTAGCAATATATGATTGTGTGGTGACATCTCAAAGTAGCTACAAGGAGACTATGCTGCAACACCCTGAGTGACAGGGAAAAATGCAGCAATGGCAAGTTAAAGACAAATGCAGTTATTCCAAGGTGGCCTGTCCCTCTTACACAAATACTGAACTGGGGATAACTGTATTGTCTGCTCTGATACCTGGTAAGATAATCAAGTGGCCAAAAATCGATGTTGTTTGAAGATTATGTTTGGGCAGGCTCTTACAGAGGCTGTTCTCAGAAATACATGTATTACTGAATAAACCAAAGTCACACCTCACAGAGATGCTGCATAGCAACAAAGCAAGCCAGTCATAGAATCATAGAATCATAGAATCAATAAGGTTGGAAAAGACCTCATAGATCATCAAGACCAACCTATCACCCAATACCTCATGACTAACTAAACCATGGCTTCAAGTGCCACATCCAATCCCCTCTTGAACATTCCAGGGACGGTGACTCCACCACCTCCCTGGGCAGCACATTCCAATGGCCAATTACTCTTTCTGTGAAGAACTTTCTCCTCACCCGGAGCCTAAACTTCCCCTGGTGCATCTTGAGACTGTGTCCTCTTGTTCTGGTGCTGGCTGTCCTTGAGCAGAATGAAATTGACTTTTAGTTCTTGTATGTTTCTAGAAGCTGCTCCAACATTTTACAAAAATATAGTCAAGAATACAGAAATGCTGAAGGCAGCCAAATCAATATTTTTGTTCCAGTCCTGCAAAAGACCACTGATCACAGCACTAGCAAACAAGTGTTTGTTAGTGAAAAGCCCTTGTGTTCCTCAGTGCAGTGAAAGCTACATGAGCCTGGAAGCTTCCTGTGAGTATTTTTCTACATCTCTGCTGTGACATCCACTCAAAATGACTATACTAGATTGCCCATGACCCCATTGCTGGAAATACTCCCACAGCAAAGCTCTACAAAACTTCAGGATGTAAAATTAGAAATTCTGGGAGCTCAATTTGTGCTCTGTTGTAGAGTGTTTCATCTTCTTGTGCAGTGTTAAAGCGCTGCTATGCAGGCCTTGGGAATATAAACACTAATTACTGTAGCCACGTAACTGAAGTGATAAAGAGCTTTACAGTACAGCTAATAAACAATTAGATGCTAAATTAAGATGCAGATGTGATTGTCTATAGCCCATCAAAGAAGGAACAAAGTCCCTCAGATATGGTATTTTATGGAAGAAACACCTAGCTCAGCAGTTGAACTGTGGCACCCTATGGGAGTGGAGACAGTAAGTTTCAAAACTGGTTCCCAGTGTTCCCTTCCAAAGGCAGCACACAAAGTACAGAAAAATCAGCCTTGCAAAGAGCATCCTATGGAACTTGTTAACTGAAAATTGCCTGAGATATTGACAAATCCAGCTTGGTCACACAGTGGTAACTAAACTCTATCCTGAATCACAATAGCAGTGCCTTTTGGTAGTGTCTCTGTAGCTCTCTCTTGCAACATCGTGTTCAGTTCACTGATGCTGCTACACAGCTGCTGTCCTACAGCAGTACGACTTGAGTATCCTCTGTAATACGAGAAGAAACTAAGGCTGGCAGATAAACATTCAGAATTGTTGCTGTAGGCAAGGTGAGCAAATGACACATATGACATCTGTGTATCCTGATGAATAATAAACAAGAGAGGCATTTTATTTTTTCTCAGATCCAATTCATGTATTCACATCCTTGGTCTGGGGTAACACACAGGTGAGAACAACTTCACTTCCAATAACTGAATTTTCCCCTAGATGGAACTTCCTCAGTCAGTAACTGCTGGTAAGCAGCCTAAGAAATTTTGAAAATGGTTTTTAAAGGGTTCCTGAAGCAGCTTCCTGCATCAAAAAGGCAGTGAAAGTGAGTGTTTCTGAGCTGATCAAGTATGCCTGGACTAAATGTATTATTGTCTAACCAGGGAAGATCAGTGATGCAGGAGGGGTTCAGCACTGTTGGGATGGAGTGAAAATAGTGTGCTGGTACCAAGAATTCTTTGCAGTGTTTGGACACTTTTGCTGACCTGCTTCTGTAACTTCTAACCAGCATTTCTATATCTTTGCAGATTCTGGATAGTTTGTAGCTGATATACCTTTACAAATGAGCTACAATCAGCCCATACGTAATTTTTCCTAACTAGAAATCAAAATTGTGTAAGAATGTGGAATTAGTTGAAAAAGCAGCACTCTTGTGGATAGCAATATCAACAATTAGCACTCCTCTCAACTGAAGTATGAACCATTTAATTACCTGTCTCAGCTCTGGATCTGAAATCACAGTCACTCAAAAGCCCAGTGACAGATGAGAGATTGTTCTTAGCAGACACACCCTTAGTAACTAAGGAGCTGATGGTTACCAAGATTTAAATACAATCAAAATGCTTAAATTCTACTCTTCAGAGTGCCTGTTGGCTCTGTTTTATTGGAGAATGACCTAATGAATAAAATGTTGAGAGTTTGGGGACTGTTCCATAATTTGACTTGAAAATTAACAGTGGAATACCTGAAATTCACCTCAGGGATTGGCCCTTCACTGTAATTCAACTGAGCAGATAATTATCCCAGATATAGATAAGATTTCAAAGAGATCTCTAACATGTTCCAAATAAATTGAGGCTTGCCTGTAGCTGGGGGAAAAAAAAGAAGAAAAGAAAAAACACACACCCCGCCCCCCAAACTTTGAGCAGCCATATTTTTTATTATTCATTACAAGCATTCAAAAAGATGGGGGAAAGATGGGGGTTTTAAGACAAACTGGTGTATCACAACAAACATCTTGATCAATGAGTTTAAAGTAACCTCACGGGAGGTAAGGGAAACCATAAAACATGGCAGTATAGGTATTGCTTGCAAACCCAAGGAGGAAACAGGAATAGGGTGAAACTGATGCTGTTGTTCAGAAATACACTGTCCTAAACCCAAGTTAGCACTCTAAAGGACTGCTCATCAAAAGAGTTACTCCTCACCTTAGACGAAGTTCCTCTTTGAAGCTTATTGCTGAAATTTCTTGGCAACACAGACTTCCCCAGGACTGGAAGAGTAACTCATCAGGTACCTCTGGCTGGTATTAGGCTGTTTCAGCTTTATCAGACAAGAAAAATTAATCTATTAGACATCAATTATATGCAGACTTCTCAAGAATTTTAAACAGTTTATAAGTGAGGTAATTAGGCACTTCTAGCTGCTGCTCTTATTCCTGCAGAGGTATTGAGAAGGCACAAGGCTGACATCCTGGGAAAATAAAACTATCAGAATGGGAAAATTTATGCAAAAATAAAACTACCAGCAAAAGTAAAGAAATCTTTCTGCATACAGTAGTAAGCACTGAATATATGCCCACACTCAGGAGGGTTGACACTGAATTTAGAGAGCAAGTAGCTATCTCACAGGTGAGGATAACAACACTGGACCCTTCACTAAAGGAGACTCCTGAAGGCTTCCCCAGCAACACCACTGTGCACACGGAGAGGGACAACAGCTAAGAGCTCAGAGGGCGCACACAAACACATCTAGTCCACCTGGGAACAATTCCTCCAGCAACCTGGAGAGCCCCAGTTGCCATTACATTTTTCCAAAACTTCAGAACACAGCTCCTACCCCTGACAAATTCAGCTGGCTGTCTTGCACAAGGTGCCTTGTACAGGCAGGAAACAAAGATCCTTCAAAACCACATTATGACAGAAGCTCATAGTCCTTGCTGGTCAGTCACCAACAGACTGACTCAGCTTTCAGGCCAGGTCACAGTGTGGCATCAGGAAAAGAGAAAAAAACCTGGATGCGAAAACACTAGTGACAAGATCTGAAGCATTTCTAATCTCAGAAAGCAGAAGAAACCACACCAGCTACAAAAATGTTTACATGCTATATTGCCACTCTCAGTGTGCAAGACATGAGGTCATTCCTATCATGAATGAGGAGACCCTTGAATTCTTGCCAGGGAATCTGGACACCACAGTGGGACAGCCTGCAAATCAGGAACAACTGTTTGGAAATAACACATTGTGTTTGACTTTGATCTCTCAAATGTCAGCCTTACAGACTAGCTGTTTCTTATGAGATTTGTCTGAAGCTATGAGCTTTCCTTCCTTTGTCCTTTGCCAAAGGTGCACTATTTTGTATAGGAGATCCTGCCCTAGCATACTGAAACTATCCTTTGCAGTATGACAAAACCCCATGTATTTCAGATGGCGACTCTCTTAGGAGTATACTGTTACCATGCATCCAGCAGTGGATGAATACTTGTGTCACCAGAGTAAGGTGAGGATAAGTCAATGAAACCTGCTCGAAAATGTTTGGTAATTGATTACACAATTAAAACCCCAAACCCCTTACCCTCCTTCAAAAAATATTAGAAACACCCCAACCCAAACCAAGCAAAAAAACCCTCAAACAAACAAAACTCCCAAACAAACACCAAAACCAACCAACGAATCAAACCAAACAAAACAAAACCAAACCAAACAAAAATCGAAACACCAGACCCCAAAGATACAATGAGCTCTACCTGATGCACCTTCTAGTTGATACATGGCATTGTTTCTGAACATCCTCTCCAATTGTCTGATATATTCTCTACTCCTTGAAAGTTACAGCTACTTTAACGTTGCATGCAAAGCACATCATTAAAGCACACCACTTCTCCCTTTTCTTACCCTTCAGTTCAGTGATATGATTATATTATATCACTGTCTGCATTAGAAATGAACCAGTCATCCAGACCATAGTATTGTCCAGTTCTGGGCCCCTCAGTTTAAGGACATTGAGACACTTGAACGTGTCCAGAGAAGGGCAACAAGGCTGGGGGGTAGCCTTGAGCACAAGCCCTATGAGGAGAGCCTGAGGGAGCTGGGACTGTTTAGCCTGGAGAAGAGGAGGCTCAGGGCAGACCTTATTGCTGTCTACCACTACCTGAAGGGTGGTTGTAGCCGGGAGGGAATTGGTCTGTTCTCCCAGGCAGCCAGCACCAGAACAAGAGGACACAGTCTCAGCTGCGCCAGAGGAAATTTAGGCTCAAGGTGATGTGACCGTTTTAGGCTGTGCCTTTAAGAAAGGGACAGTGCTGGAACACTCTGGCTGAATGTTTTGGTATTAAAACGAAAACATGATATTCTAAAGGAATTTCATTGGTAGATTGGTAGAATGCAACTTTAGTTCAGTTTGAGTCTCTGTTCCAGTCTGTTCTGCCTTTCCAGCCTGTCTGCTTCTGAGCAACTAGCTGGAGTGACCTTGGACAACAGATAAGAGAACTAATCCCTTATGCACTTTGAGGCCTAACAAAATTTCATCCTTATTAATTACCTTTTCTCTCTCCATAGCCCTTTTTGGGAAAAAAGGGATGTAGGGGGAGAGAGGGGGCACAGGGGGGGAACCCTCCTCTGTCCGGAGGAGGGAGGGAGAGCTGGGCCTTCTCTCACCACTACAGGTGAGGAGAAAGTTCTTCACTGAGAGAGTCGTTCACCATTGGAATGTGCTGCCCAGGGAGGTGGTGGAGTCACCATCCCTGGAGGTGTTCAAGGGGGACTGGACGTGGCACTTGGTGCCATGGTTTAGTTATGAGGTCTGTGGTGACAGGTTGGACTTGATGATCTTTGAGGTCTCTTCCAACCTCAGTGATTCTCAAATTCTGTGATTCTGTGATTTTAAAGCAATAAGAAAGTTCTTTCCCTTCTCTGGCCTTAGCCTAATCTTGGCAAAAATGCAAAAGCCACAGTGAGTAACACAAGTAGTTAATTTAGCTGGTGTTGGATACATAGGGAAAAGTTTAAGGACCAGAGGAGTACACCATGAGAGTTCCTCAGAATACCCTTGCAGCATCTGACAACTTTTGCGTAGGGAATTCTTATGCCTGAGGGTGTCTGGGCAATTAATAGTCTTCAATATATATAATTTTTCTTCCCCCAATGAATTTTCTGGTTCTGTTGTGCTGTTTAAACAGCTTATCTCTAAATACATTTCTTACTAGCATAATTCTTGTCAGTCTGCTATGAATTCTCAGAAACCACATCCCAAAAGAAACAATTACAAGTATCTTAGTAGTTTTAGTCTTCTGTTTTCTCTCAAGAATTAATAGCCTGACAAATTCATATGACAGATGTGGAACATCAGGCTCAGAGCTCATAAGCAGCCCCCTGCACACTGTGATAGAAACCTCAGGGCAGCTACCATACTCTGAAAAATTAAGATGTGAAATAGAAGTTTTAAAAGAAAAATGAGATAAACATGTTGGGAATGGCAAAGGCCTAAGATAGGTTTCTCTCACCCAAGAGAAGATTTTGTATCCACACTCCTGTTTATATAACCCTATAGCAACTAGGTCAGTATTATTCAGAGGTGTTTCAGAAACAGTATCTCCTAAATTTTTAAATCCTAAGTTCTACATCTTACAAAATTGCAACTTACCAAAAAAGGGACCAAAAACTGGCAGAAATAAATACTACTGTCATTTGCCTTGAGGTGCACTACAGTGATGCACAAGCAAGTGTAGTGTCTGACAGTATTTTCGACTAACACATTTTAAATGTGCTTTATACACAGAAGTAATTTATATAGGTGAAAAATAATTAAGAAAAATTCTGTTCTATTTTTAGTCAGAAGCATCCTTTAAGGTCAGTTGCTACTACTAAGCCAGGGAATTTTAAATGCATAAATATTTAACAATATAGCTGAAATTATAACCATGTTTTATATAAGCCTTCTTTTTTAATATAACCCCCTCTTTATTTTTTAATCAATCCCTTGAGTAAGCTAAACAGATTAAAAGATATGGCAGAAGAAATAAAGCCATTAGTTTCCTTGGCCTTTAGAGAAGGACTTTGAATTAGCATCTCTTAAATATTGCAGCTGTAAGTATGATTTGTACAGGCAATTAGGAACAAGTTAGGTAAAGTCAAACTACAGAAATGAAGCCAACCCAGGATTAAACTGTCTTGCAGTTGAAATTTAATTTGCATTAGCATTAATGCTTGGGGGGAAAATAAAGTGATTTCTAAAACTCTATTGCTTGAGTGTGGCTGCTGGTTGTTCTGACAACAGCAGCCTGCACACACTCTGTGTGCTTGCCTGTCCCCACAAGGTTGGTTTTGCACAGTCTATTGCACAGTATCATAGAATCATAGAATTGTTGTGGCTGGAAAAAACCTCTAACAGCCATCATAGTAACCATATACCACTTATATCCAGTAACATCATGCCATCCTCCTGAAGGACAAACACCCTCATAGCAACCAAGGACATGAGTAGAATAACCATCCCCTTAACTGACTTCTGGCAGTTTTAAGCAGCCTTGGCATGTGGTAACCACAAGCAATTGCTGGAATGCTATTTAAGTAGCTTCAAGGGAACCATAACAACAGATAAAAAGTCCCACTAGACATCTCTAACATTAGTCTTGAGGCATATCTCAGCTACTGATGAGGCCCAGGAACCTGATGGCCTGCTACCTACCAAATAACATCTGCAAAAGAGCAACTTCTTGAGGCGCTTGATCTAAATCTGCACTGCTCTCACAAGATCAGCCTGTTTCCCCCTTCAAAATGGCCAGGAAACAGCTTCTTGTGTAGTGTGGATTTTCAGATGCATTAGGTGGCAAAAGAGGTGCAAAGAAGATGGCAGGATTCCATAGCAAAGAAAAGAAAGGCCTGGACCACCCCTGGTGTCAGGCAGACCACCTTGGAACAGTTTAAGCTATGTGTGGAGCTGAAAGGCAAAACTGAGAGTGTTTTGATAGCAACAGATGAACAGCCCCTGCTTGCCAGTAACAACTGCTACAGGCAGACTGGGAGGGGAGCCTTTGCAAATTACCTGGGCAGAGTATGCAACCCTTACAGAGATACTGAATTAATCTCAGTGAAGATGAGTTGTCTGAAAGATCTATGGCAGCCATCATCCTAAAGTAGCACTGCCTATTAAATGTATTTCTTAGGACAGGCTGCCACATCTTTTGCAGGTGCTTGCTTCTCCACAAAGCTGCATAAATAGCTCATGGTATAGGAGTAACTTATATGACCAAGGGGTGTCAAAGGCAGGATATTCCATGTTTGTGTGACAGCTTCCTCCTTCTGGGGAATACAGCTCAAACTGTTGCAAAAGTGACAAGAGCCTTGTATTTAGGTTCAGATCCTTCAAGAAACTGCTTTGTGTGATGAAGGAAATAAGCACTGGAGAAGTCAGTGAGCCAGGTTCTGGTCTGCGCTGCTGTGACATGAGGAACTGTTGTTTGCTGCCCCAGGTCCAGTACATGATGGCCTGTTTGTCACTGCTGGACTGACAGGACTTTTTCCTGGCTTGACCTTTAAACATAGAGGTGAAGGGTGATGGGACAAAACAAGGATTGCTGCCAAAAACCAATCCAAACCAGCCCCAAGATGACAATTTCAGAATGGAGTGTAAAGGCATGTAGCTTCACAGCAAAGGACGCTTGCAGAGGCAGCTTCTACCAAGAGTTTCTAGCCCCAGACAATGTCATTAAGGAAAAAGTATCTTTCTGTGTCAGTCATGTCCTTTAGGGTCAGAAAATGAAGGCACAAGATGCCTGGCTTCCAGAAACAGTGTGATGTCCCTGTTAATGAAGGAATGCATATAGGCCAGGGCTCTTGCTCAACACCATCCCTGTAAGATGCACTGGCAGGAGACAACAGAAGGTATTCTGGGATGTGCCTCTGCTGGGCCAGCTGTACCAAGGGTTAATCATAGGTCAGTCCAGCCCCCGTAGAAAATCATGCAGGCAAGACAGCAGGTGTATTTCAGCAGCTCTCACATTCCCTGTACTATCACCCTTGTAAGCTAACAGTATTGCAAGCCCATACAGCCTCATCCCAGCTTTATCAACTACCAGGCTATAAATCCTGCATTTTAGCTAGCTAGAACTAGTTACCTGCTTCTTCTTTTTTTTTTTTTTTTTTTCCAGGATGTGAAAAACAAGACCCTCTTTCCTGAGCCTTCACAACCCATCAAGAGAAAAGCAACAGAAGTACAACACCTGTGCCCCAAGAACCGAAGGACATTGTCCCATGCCCTCACACACCCCAGTGTCTCTGGTCCCTACATACTGGCCATGAAGGAAAGCCAGATGCACACTCCAGGCTATCCCAATGTGTCATGTCAGCAGCTCAAGTGTCTTCACTGATCCCAAGCACTGCCAAACAGCCCTCCATGTAGTTCTAATTCCACAAAGGGTAATGATTATTAATCTTAGACAAAATTCTAACACAGATGAAGCAGAACTGTGATGTGTGGCAGTAAAGCACGTTAGTGACTGAGTACCAAAGTGAGGTGGGAAAAAAATGTTGGGGTGGTATGTTTTTTCACCAATTGATGTTCTTCACTTCAGTGTAATTCATGTGATTGGGATATCTGGAAAAAGGATGAATGACATGCAGGGAAACCACATACTTCTCCTGAGCCTATTCTTGACTATCAGACAGATGCTCTTATTCATATAGTCCCCGACACCTTGAATCTAAAATGAATTTCCTCTTTCAAGGCAAAAAAGATGCTTCCATTCTTCTTCAAAACATGAACTTCAGCAGGCCAGACCACCTTATCAGCGGTAAAAATGGTATCCATTTTTCACCACTATGGCCTCGTTAATCTCAGCCATATTTAGCGTGGTCTTGGGATTTCTTATGGTATTCTTCAATGTTTGGCATTGCTCAATAAAATGCAATTACGTTTTTAAAACCAACTAAGAGAAAACAGAAATTACAAGCTTTTCCAAGGGCAGATTATGCTAATATTTTGCCACATGCTACAGCAAATGTTCTTATGTTTGCAGCAGTCCATACGTAATATTTGTTAGCTTTAACCAGGCTAAACTACTCGTAATACAAATGACATTTACTGATCTTTTCAAAATGGATAGTGAATGTGTTGAATCAGTGTTCCACGAATGTACAGCATTGCCTGCCAAATATATAGAGAGATGATAAAACAGTGATAAACTGGGACTTTTGGAAAGGATTGAGATTTGTTTCTAGCCCAGCAGATTCAGAGTATTTTATGCAAGCATACAGCAGCACTTTTATAGTGATGCATGAAACTTTACATGTGTACAACTATATTGTTTCCAAAATCCTGGAAATGCATTAGTAGTAAAATAAAATCAAACTGGCTAAGTTCTCAGTGTGACAAACACCACTTTATTTAGCATAATCTTAAAAAAAAAACCCCACTACCACATATAAAAATTACATTTAACAAGGTCTGAAGGTATCTCATTCCTCTCCAAGGAAGGTTAATGTTTCATGACACATTATTTTTAAAACCAAAGAGCAATACTACACTTCTCAGCCTTAATTTTTAAGTTGGAAAAGATGATGGATTGAACATAACAACAAAGAAGCAGGGTGATAAGTAAAATTTCAACCCTGGACTTTAACAGGGCAAACTTTCCACTCTTCAAAACTCTACTTAGAAATATGCAGTGGACTAGGACTCTGGAAGGAAGGGGGGCCCAAGAGAGCTGGTTAATATTGAATGACCTGGATGAGAGGATTGAGAATACCCTCAGCAAGTTTGCTGATGATACAAAACTGGGAGGTTGACTGACACCCTGTTGGGCTGTTCTGCCATCCAATGAGATCTGGACAGGGGTTATGGGGTGCTCCAAACCCCCCTTCCCCTACCTCCATCAGCATAGGTTTGAATGGGGAAAGACAAAGGCACAAAATTGCCTTCCCCTTCCCCTGGGGACAGGTAAAGCGCGCCAGGGTGGAGGTCTCTCACAGGCATTTACCAATGAGGGAAATCCGCTGGGTTTGGGAGCTATGATTAGCAGGGTGCTTTATGCCCAGTATACATTGGCCCTGGACACATTGTCTAGGAATGCCTTAAACAGAGTGACCAGAAAGCTGTCGGGGCTCTTGCTCTCATTTTCCGCTTGCTCTCATTTTCTGCTCTCATCTTGGACTTGCTCTGCATTAGTGGCAAAATCGGAGAAACCAGTAGTCAGACCTGGCTTCTCCTTGGACCTGCCTGCCGTAGGGTCCTGCTCCCTGCCTGCTGCTGGAGTAACCCTGCCTGCCATGAAACTGTGGCCTCCTTGCACTGCTCAGACAGCGATACTGCACGAGTCTTTCCTCATGGCAGCCATGTCTTTGATTCTGGTGGGTCCTTTTCCGTCAGATTTGTGCCACGTTATCTACAAATCAGATTATAAAACCTGCAGTTCTGGAGCCTGTCACCAAAGAAGGACCTAAGGACCCTCTCCAAATTCCTGCTCTGTTCTCGTGAGTAAAACAGAATTCTCATCAGCTTTTCCTAAGGTTCCTGGCTCACCTCTGATTTTATAAGTGGGGTGAAGCTATTTTGTGGCTTAGCCTTTTCCATTTTCTGAAGTCTCTAAATTGTACTAAAGTTGCCCATAAGCATCCTGATAGAATTTGTGATCAAACAGAACCAGTAAGTAATTTAGTAAGTTTTATACATCATTTTGGGGCAGGGTTTTCGGGAAAAATTCCCGCCTCGTTAATTTGACCCCAATCAAATCAACATGCTGGAGAGCTGGGTGCAGGCAAACCTCACGATGTTTAATAAGGACAAGTGCAGGGTCCTACATCTGGGGAGGAATAACAGCAGGCACCAGTACAGGTTAGGGGCTGCCCTGATGGAAAGCAAGCGAAAGACCTTGGAGTGCTGGTGGACAGCAAGTTCTCCATGGAACAACAATGTGGTCCAGAGAGCCAATGGTATCCTGGGATGCATCAAGAAGAGTGTATCCAGCAGGTCTAGGGAAGTTCTTCTACCTCTCTACTCTGCCCTGGTGACATTACACCTGGAATACTGTGTCCAGTTTTGGGCTCTCCAGTTTAAGAAGACAGAGGACTGTTGGAGAGAATCCAGCGAAGAGTGACGAGGATGATCAGGGGACTTGAGTATCTCTCCTATGAAGGACGCCGAGAAACCCCGGGGCTGTTTAGTCTTGAGAAGACTGAGAGGGGATCTCATCAATGTGTATAAATATCTGAGGGGTGGGTGTCAAGTGGAAGGGGCCAATCTCTTTTTGGTGGTGCACAGTAATAAAGACAAGGAACAACAGGTTCAAACTTGAACATAGAAGATTTCACCACAACATGAGGAGAAACTTATTTACAGCGAGGGTGACGGAGCACTGGAGCAGGCTGCCCAGTGTGGTTGTGCAGTCCCCTTTTCTGGAGACTTTCAAAACCCACCTGGATGCTTTCCTGTGCAGACTCCCCAAAGTGATCTCGCTTTGGCAGGGGGGTTGGACCCGATGATGTCTCGAGGTCCCTTCCAAGCTCTACTATACTGTGATACTCTGTAATTCATTATTTAGCAGGTATACTTGTTTTCTTGCAGCAAATGCAGTTTTATAGTATTTTGCAGAACTATAAAACTGTTCTACATTACTTAGCACAGTTTGCCTCTTCAGATATTACTACAAGTATCTAAGAGAGCATTTCAATTTTATGTCTGATTCAGCACAGAACTTACTTCTACTGAACCAACTAGTGTACTGTTTATTTTAGTTGTAAATGTCCTACAAGACCATTTTCAAGAGCACTTACTTTGAAACCATTCTTCCTTCATCTCCTTCCTGCTGCCACTAGGGTGCCTTTCTCCCAGCTGCCCTGTCATCTCTTCCTCGTCCCGTTCCAGCATCCTGTGGACGCTAAAAAAAACCTTTCTCTCCACTCGTGATGCCCAGAGAGGTTGCGGAGTCTCCTTCACTGGAGACATTCAAAACCTGCCTGGACACGTTCCTGTGCGACCTACTCTAGGTGATCCTGCTCTGGCAGGGGGCTTGGACTAGATGATCTTGCGGGTCCCTTCCAACCCCTAACATTCTGTGATTCTGTGATGTCGGCATCGTTCACACTATCTGCACCCCGGGAAGGCTCCCATAACCTCGTTCTTCGCTAGGTGCTACTCCCTGAGCATGTTTATGTCTCCTATCTCTGTTACTAGCTTCTAGTAACTCCGTTTACAGGCTGGAACCTAGGCGAACAGGCTGCCAGACTGAGGCGGGGCTGCTCGTGGAGGGTTTATGGCAAAGCATCGCTCAGGGAGTTGCTTTTAAACTCTTGCTTTTAAACTCCTGCTCGGCATCTTGTTCCGTGACAAGAAGTGCCGTGACCCAAAAAGCCACAGGGCGACATACGGAAGATTGCCTCCTCTCGTCATGCATAAAAGGCCGAAGACATGACTGACACAGCAGACGCTTTTGAGCGTATGGGAAAAGCCAGCACAACGGCGCCGGGAAGCACAGGCAGGGAGGGGCGGGCTGTCACCGCCTCACAGCCTGCGAGGCACCGTGCCCTCGGGGCGCTGCCGACCGTTTTCGCGGCCTCTCCAGCTCGGCCACGCACCGCGCACAGCGAAGCGCGGGCAGCTGCGCGCCATAACCACCGCCGGCGCCCGCACCGGGAAGAGGCGCGCCCTTGGAGCAGGGAGTTGGTGGGTAGGGCATGGCAGGTTGAGCGCCAGCGCCGCGCTCCCTCGGCTTCCCCCTCCCCCCGCGCGCGCCTCTGCGCGCGCGCGCCCTGCTCCGTGACCCATTTCAGTGAACAAAGGATTTTGCTGGAATCTCAGCGCTAGACCTAAAATGGCGCCGACGCGCTCGCCCGGCCCCGCCCCGCACGAGTACCATAGAGATGGGGCGGGACGGAGTGGCCAGAGCAGCCGCTCCCTGTGTCTTCTCTATGCGGCCGTAGTCCGGCCTCGTTGGTGCGCGGTGAGGGAGGGAACGCAGACAGGAGAAGGCTCTGTCACATCATGGCGGACGAGGGCGACTCTGAGCCGAAGAAGGTAATGGAGGATGGAGAGGCGACGAAGGACCATTCCCTCAACGCGCGCGGCCGTAACCCTCCCCGCTCAGCCCCTCCTTCCTCTTCCTCCTCGGCTCGGCTCAGCTTGGCTTGAGGCGGACGGCTGAACGAGCCATACCCGTACCGTCCCGCATCGCTGTGTCTGAGCGGCGGGGAAACCTCCGGAGAGCCGTTCCCGGTGGGTCACAAGCCGGGCTGAGCCAGATCGGGTCCCTAATCTGCACAGGCGCAGGACCCCGGCGGTGCGTGGAGCTCTTCGCGCGTGTTAAGGTTTCTCTGCCCTCCCCGCTGAAGCGCAGCCGGGCGCTGGGAGGAGGAGGAGGAGGAGCTGCGCGTCAGTGCCCGCGAAAGGAGATGTGGAGTGCTGCGCTGGGCACACGGGAGGTTATTGCGGACCGGTGGTGAATCCCTCTGGGTTCTGCTCCAGAGCAAATAGATAGGAAGCAGTACACGAAACCAGTAGCTGAACTGAGGCTCTATAGGACCGAGTGGGTGGGGTGCGAGTTTTCTGTTTATCCACGGAAGCCTTTATGCGGCTTTCACTTTGTGGGTGAAACAGTGTCACGGTACTTGAGCCTTTGTAAGGCCGGTAGTTAGCAGTGATTAGAGTCATAAGTGATTTCAAGTAGAGCAACAGGTGAAATACTATTTTAAAAGGATGCATCATACTGTGTGGACGTAGCAGAGATACTTTCTTCGCCAACAACAGCAACGTATCGAGTGACATCTTCTATATGAGAGTACTTGAAATTACTCACTGGGAATTAGACCAGCATAGACCAAGTCCATTTTGTCTCACTTGTACGGGGGGTTATGTGGAAACAGCTGATGCTTGTCCGTAGGGAACAGACAGAATTATTGCTGGGGATTTCCATGCTTGCGTACAGATTCGCCTGTTGTCCTGTGCCTGCCATCCCTGTTACCACAGTCAGACTTACTTCACAATTATTTGTCTCAAAGAGTTGTCAGCCCTCCACAAATAGTTCACTGTCGTGCTCCATCTTCAAAATATACTTTGTCCAAATAGAATAACCTGACACAAAAGTAAAGCAATTTAAAAATCATCTTGTAGGATTTTAGTCAATAGCTGCACGTGTATTTAAACACAACAGGATGAGGAAGGATGAAGACAAATTCTCACACCATCTGTAACAAAAATAAGAGCAGAAGGATGTTCAGCTGTTAATACAGTGTAGACACTGTAACTCTGAGCTGTGTAATTTGGAGGTCTTTTTCTATATAGTTTCTCAGCGCTTGTGGTGTCAATGTGCATTTTTAAGGATGTTTGTCAGGTGGAAAATATGAGTTGTATTCAAGTTAGAAAACTTGTATTGTGCAGAAGCCAGTATAGGCATCTCTGAAATGAAAAACGTACTTGCCATTTCACAGTTGGGTTTCTGAATGCCACATGCAATTACCATTTGGAAATTGCATAGAAAAATGCTAGATAGAAGCTAGGGTAAGTTATAGATATGAGACAGAGTGTGAAATGATCTTAGAGGTCTTTTCTAAACAAAATAATTCTATGATTGTGTGAAATAGTTTACACAGTTTTTAGTAGAAGGCTCATTAAAAAATGTAAGTGTTGTATATAGAAGAATTTCTGTGCACAGTCCTTGCCTGTCCATAGGATTAGATTGGTAATTCTGGTTTATAAACGATTTTCACAGAATCGTTAAGGTTGGGTAAGACCTCTAAGATCATCAAGTCCAGCTGTCATTTTGGTTAGTGTCCAGTATATGGTTCTTTACTACATGTGCATTCTTCAGCAATTTCAGAGGTGTCTTTAGCATGCCTTTTCAGATACTAAAGTTATGTGGCAGAGGTGACCACGTAATTGTAACCTTACCTGCTTGTTGTGACATATGAGCAAAGATTGTGGGTTCTTACAGATTTTATCGCTTCCTTTTTTGGGGAATGTAAGAGAAAATAAACTAGAGTACTTCTTTTATAATATTCAATATAAAGGATGGGTCAGCAGGTTTGTAGAAAATGATGTTGCCTAAATCAATAGTTAACTCTTCTGAAACCATTCCTAATACAGCTGTGGAGGTTTACTTTTGCTCAGATACACCCATGGAAGCAAGAAATTCTCAAGTAGTTGTTTTGGACTGCCAAGATAACAAGTCAGTTTGGCAATACGATTGGCATTATACTTTTTTATATATATATATACACACACGCTTATATATGACTTATACAAAAAATGGGCTTGTTTTTTCCCTCCCCCCCAGTCCTTTAAACTCCTGGGATTTCTTGATGTTGGAAGTGTCCCATGTGCACGAGAATCAGTGCTCTATGGCTCCCTGGGATCTTTCGTTGTGGGTCTTGGACATTTTTTAGCAACTAGTAAGTTTTTCTTCTGTTTCTCATATATTTCTTTGCAAGGAAAATGTAATTCCTTTTTGCTGTTTAGATTTTAGTAATGGGAAATCACCTGAGGTTTTTTTGCTTAATTTTTGTTGTTCTTTCAGGTAGAGTTAGAAGATCTTGTGACTTTGCAGTCGGTGGCTTTATTTGCACAATGTTGGGATACTGGTATGTAAAAACCCTCTTGAATTTAGACATACCTAGGGTAGCTGCTGTGTACATGATCTCTGTGTGGCCTTTCACACTGTTTTTGAAACGCTGTAAAAAACTTGCCTACCAAAGCATGTGCCAGTCCTCATTGGCCACGTAATACTTGTCTTAAAGAAACAGCAGTTACCCTAGTGTGTTCATTATTCATAGTTTCATAATGAATTTTGCTAGTGTTATTATATGTGGCTTCAACTTTTCAGCTGTGTGGATAACTCTGATTTGACACTGTCACCCATGTAAAGTGGGGAATCGTGTTTTCTTTTCATCCCGTCTTCTAGGTTTTACTGCCGGTACAATTTGGCCCAGCACAGGATTCGGCAAAGAATGCTTAAGGAAGGAATGAGAAACAAAATTTTGTTTGAAGGCAGTTCTCTTGATCCAGAACAAAAACAAACTGGCAATGAAAGAAGTGATTCATAGACTGCTGTAGAGGAATCTGTGGTCTAATACAGCTTTGGGAGAAGGTGGTCCAAAAATGGCAGTCTTCCCTGTAAATGCATGAGGTGCCTAAGGCTTGTAAATCATGCTGGTTTTCCCAGCAAACACAAGCAAGAAATTCATATCAGTTCTATTCAGTTAGTACAAGCCTTTCTTTATTTCATGTATGTATGTATGACTATGTACGCAGTGAGGATTGACATCCTATTAAATATCTGGGAACTGAGGTGGTCTTTTTACATGGTTTATGAGGTCTGTTGCAAGGTTCCATAATAAATGGAATGCTTTGTTTTAGCAAATTGGTAACTATGTCTCATTTTGATACAGGAAAATATTGTCATCATCTATTCTCTGTGTAAAGGTGTGTTTCAGTGCTACTCTTAATTGTGCTGTTCGTAAACCAGAAATATTAAACACTAGGTGAAGGCTTTGCTTGTGCAAGGTGGGTGATACCAGTAGCCTTTGTTAAGATTTCAGCTGCAGAGTAACTTCAGGTAATTTATATATGCTGTGAAGTTGAAGGATTTATATTTTTGTTTGGTCTGTGTGAAATAAATAATAAAGTGACACTTCAGAAGCACTCTTAAGCTATGTAAGTAACTAATATTTTTACTTGATTAAAAATCTTGCCCTTCTATTTAAGACATTTCCTTACAACTGGTGGAATAATAATAATTGACATTATTTGTAAGTAGCTGCGGTTGGTAGTTGGTTCTTTTGTTTGTTTTGAAAACGGCATGTTCTACTTGTATGTTTCACTGTACATTTTCAGTGATAAGAAGTATCATATAACTTCAAGGAGAACATCTTATTTCAAAATACACTGTTAGATCTAATTGCATATTAGTAGAACAGATGAGTGATGGCACAACATTGCTTTGCTGTGTCTACACCAGTAACACAGTGTATTTAAGTTTTTGCACAAAGTGCTTTGCAGTATATTATACTGTAAACACTCTTTTGGTCTAAAGGCATTCACTGAGCAAATGCTAGTGAGGCATGCTAATTACACTAAGATAATAAAACTTTTACCCTCTGGATTAGCCTCTCAAAAGAAGAAAACAAATTTGTATGCTGTTCCATTTTTCCCTCTCTTCCTCCTCTTCTGGAGAAAACAATAGAGATAAATTTTGTAGAGGACATTCGATTATTTTGATATTAAAAGTCTTCAGAAAACTTGACTGCACAATGAAAAACTTTCTGTCCTCACTGCAAAGTCTGAACTCCAAACTGGCAGCGACTCTAATGCAGAAGGGAAAAATATTTCCCCTGCTTCTATGCTGGGGAGAGGGAAACCTTTTTCCCTTTGAATAGGGTAAGGAGGTGTTAACTCAAAGCCCTTGGAGAAGCAGTGGGAAACTGATGGAGCCATGAGCCAGGACTTAGGAAATTCCTATTTTAATACATGGTTGAGTTCTTTCCTATCTTACCTAAAAAAGAACTGCAACCTAAGCAGGGGCTCTTTTGGCTGCGAGATCATAGTTCATCTGGGGAGTTAGGAAACAAAAGCATACAGATGAAAATTTACTCTTTGGCAAAGAGCAGTTTTAGAGAAAGAAGAGAATGTTGGTTTATATTGACAGGAGGGGAGTTGGCATGCATATGACATTCTTCAAAGTGCATGAGTACCGTGGCTGTGTTGAGCAAAAGGCAGAAGCATTGTCATACTCTGTGTACTAAAAAATCTGGGGAAAACAGCAACATTAGATCCTCTCTGGTGCTAATTAGTGGTGATGTAAGCTACTGCATTTAAGGCTATTAGCTCAGTAGTGGCTTAACTACAATATTAGGAATTCTGGCCAATAACTCTGGAATTCTAAATATATCTGCATTGCCTAGATAACTGATGTAATACTTCTGCCTCACCGTGCAAATGCAGAATGAGTATGCCAGATGTTAACAGAAAAATGGAGAAGAGGCAATATGCAGGCAGTCTGGCTGACACATTTGATCTTCATCATCTAGCAAATTGAGGGGGAACTGAGCTAAATAAAAGTTGGAGCCGTTACCAAATGGGACAGGGGAATAAGGCAAGGAAGCTGTGAGCAGGACTCAGTTGGCATGAAAGGAGAGGGCCTGCAACAGCAGAGGGAAGAATGCTTGCGGTTAAACATGCTGGGGGTGGGGAGGGGAGAGGGGGATGGGGACGGACAAGTCTGGCATAATTCCTTGAAGCTCGGGCTACAGCTGCCTCTCTGCTAACTATGGAAAGTGGATTGAAAGCGACTGAGGAGTTGCAGAGCCCTGGACAGGACAAACTGCCAAAATCTTATAAATTAGGATACATTCACAAGCAAATAAAAATTACAGTAACTCAATAGAAGTAATTTTGAAACCAGTCCTAATATTTTAAAATTAGTGAGCTGTATCTGTCTTGATACTGATTTCTGTAATCTAAGTTATTGGTGAAAACACAACTTGCATCTCTATTTTATTACTGGGCTTGATAGCTTTAAGCATTGCTGCTTATGACAGATGTGATAGTTCTTGCTTTATCAAAGTTCAAAATACTCCTCAAATAAAATATTACTACGCAGTTAACTAGAAATGAAGAGAAATAGCAATCGTGAGGATGTTTGGTTTTCAGCCCTCTGAATGAGCCTTAAAAAGGAGAGAATGAAGAATAACAACTTTAAGCTCTGAAGTTGATAATATCCTGTTTATTTTACTGAGGGTTATGTTACTTGGTCACCGAACAGCAACTGACAAGCACTTTTTTTGTCGTTGTTTAATCCCTGAAGATTCCTCCCTTCAAGTAACCTACAACACCACCAAAATAAATACATGGGTTTGTGGCCCCATTCACTCCTCCACACCTTAATGAAGTGGGGGAGTTCACTGGTTGTTTTTCACAAGATGTTTTTCTTTCTGTTAGAAAAACTTTGCCAACAGCTAAGAGATTATTTTCTAGACTTCTAAACATAAATAATGGTGAGGCCTTGAGCAAAAGAAGATAGAGACAGTGGCCCAAAATTTCAAGGGGGCCAAGGTAAAGATTCGCACACTAAGAAGCTGACATCAACAAGAAGTAAAGGGACTTTATCTAGTTAAATGACTCCATGCATATGTAAACTATTTCCCAGAAGTTTAATGAATATGCATAGCTCTAAGTGTACATAAAGCAGGTTGGGACCACTTTCGGGTTGAAGTGAATTTGGAGGGTGAACCCTTTGCATCCAGTGCCTTATCAAAGCAACACCTTGGCCTAATGGTTATCAGCTATTAGGTTTTGATCCCTGCCTCATTACTTTTCCTGAAGTTAACAGCAGAGACAGAGCAGTCACCCCAAACTCATCTTTTGCCTCTTTACCCAAGCAGGGATTTTGGGGAGTTGTTGGTTCTTTAGGACATTTTGCAGGCTTCCAGGCTGTGACCATTTGAGGCTATTTTCTGTGTGTCACCATCCAGATCATTGATAAAGATGACAAAGAAGACAGGCCTGAGTACTGAACTCTGGGAGACACCACTAGTGACTGGGTGCCAGCCAGATTTAGCTCCATTTACCACCACTCTTTGGGTCTGGCCAGCCAGCCAGCTTTTGATCTAATCCTCAAATGCTGGCCATAGGAGAAGAGGAGGGCCTGACCCTTGTGATCCCTCAGTTCTATACTAAGCATGATGCACATGGAATGGAATAACTTGTTAGTCAGGTTTGGGTCACCTGTCTTGTGTGCTCCTCCCTGCAAGTGTAACGTTCTTACATACTTATGGCACTACAATGTGGCACACAAGATTTAGCGGCGACCTTGCTTTCTATAGGAGTAAACAATAAGCAAGCATCTTTCTGCATACCAATCCTTCGTAGTAACTACAAACACCAAGCGCTATCACTTAACGAAGCAGACACTGTCTGCAAAAATACACTGTTACCATCCGAGCATTAGCAGAAAATCCCTTAACAGAGAATTGCTGCCGTTTTAGCTCAAAACAGGACAGACATCCACTCAACCCATTTGCCTGTGGCTCCTTCTGAAAAAGGTTTGTAGCCAGGATGCCCTCAAAGATTTGGGATATGCTACTTAAGTAATGAAAGGAAAGCTAACGTGCTCTTTCCTCTCAGGAAACATTCAGGCTCTGGATGAGGTAGTAGCAACATCACTGAGGATGAAAAGCCAATATATTGGCCAATATATTACTGGGCAGATATATTATCACAAATGTATGTGGACATGCGTGCAGCCACACTCCACACCTCAGGAACACCCCAAGGACTGCAGGATTGTGAGACACCGGAAACCATAGCCCTGTATTACACCAGGCACTCCTGGTGTGGCAGCAGACCTGACAGAATTCAGAATTCAGTTACTGATAAATCAACAACACTGTCCATCTACTGGTACCTCCAGTGGGATCCACACTAACTGAGGTACAACCACCATTCAACTTGAGGAGGAACCTGTGCACTCCCTCCCTCTCAGTTTCTCCCAGCAATAAAAAATTTTCCTTGGTTTGTTCTGGAACTAGAGAAGAACACTTACACTTGGTTCATTCTGTATAATAGACCTTTCAAGACAGTATCTGTAAAAGCAAAATTAATTCTGAAAACTTCTCATTTTTTGCACTAGGAGGATCTGCTGAAAGAAGCTGTTGGAACTCTCTCATTTCTCTTCCATGGATGTTTCCTTAAAGGATAAAAAAACAAACCCACCACCAAAAAACCTGGCTGGCTGCCAAGCCATGGGAGTGCCTAAATACCCCAGGGCTGTGCCAATGTGACTGACAAAGCAGTGGCCACAGCCCCCTCCCAAGAAATGTCCAGGAGCCACTGGGGAGATGTTTAGTTTATTGGAAGTGTCTCTCAGCCTCCACCTTCTTCACTGCTGAACTGTGAAGTTCCCAGAACGCCAAGCACTGCTGGACTTGGAACACTGCTCTGTGGCCCAGAGTGCTGTATCACAGTGATTCCTGCTGCCCCCTTCTTTCTTTCAGAGAAATCTGCTCCTACTGTGGCCACATGTGTGAGCCAGCCATCTGGTTCAAGTGCCAGGAGCGGGTGTGGCACTTGGTGGTCCCTGCTCCCTGCAGAAGATAGTTCTTTTTGTAGAAAAGGAGCAGGCTAGTTTATGCAAAAGGTGCAACTGAAGGTCTGGGCTAGGTCTGGGCACCAAATGTTTTTTATGACAAAGTATTGTGTTTTCTGATAAACACTGAAATAGTTCTTACTGTGCTGTCACAGCTGCTTTCTCCAAGGTCTCAGAGAAAACAGGGAGACTGTACGAGACATTTATTTGCACAAGTGATTTACATATTTCTGAGGTGCTTGGCTTACTATTTAACAACTTAATAAATTACCTTTCTTTAAAAATTACTTTTATTATTACAGGATAGCTGCTTGCATAACAGGGCATACACTAGAGGCTGGGAAGCAATTAGCTGAATAGCCACCCTGCTGAAAAGGATAGGACTTAGAGTGGACGCCAAGTTGAGTGTGGGCCAAGAGTCTGTTCTCATTGAAACAAGGCAAATCACGGTCTGGGCTCCATCAGGAAGTATGTGGTCAACAAGTCAAGTGATGCACTTTCTCCCCAGTACGTGACACTGTCAAGGCAGTGCATCCAATATTGCTGTCCAGCTTTGGGCCTCTGTGTCAACAAGGATGTTGAAAATACACAGAGGCTGCAGTGAAGGGCTCCTATGGTGTTCAGGATGCTCAAGCACATTCCCTCTGGAAAAACAGTGAAAGGAGTTGGACTTATTCTGAGGAGGAGCAGGCTGTAGGGTGACATTGTAACTACCTAATATTATCTGCAGGACAGTTATAAAGGTGGAGTCAAATGTCTCAACAGTTGCAGATGATGCAGCAGGGGCAGTGGCCACAAACTACAGCTAGGTAGTTTCATGCCAGACAGCAGGACAAACTGTTTTACTATGAGGGCAGTGCAACACTGGAATAGGTTGCCCAGAGGGCTCTCGTACTTTCTACCCTTGCAGGTTTGCAAGCCTCAGCTAGACAAAGCCCCAGCTGACCTGAGTACTGTTGCCAGTCCTGGTAGAAGAACAGACTGCATCTCCAGAGAGCCTTGGGAACAACATTTTTGTGATGCTGCATCCTACTGAGAGACAGAGATTGTGCAAAATCCAAGGCTTCTGCCAAAGCCCAGTGTAGTGCAGAGAACAGTACAGTAAGTTCCCGCTGTGCTTTCAGGAATGCATTCCCTTCAGCGCAGTGGTCCCATGCTGCTTTGGAGGCCCTACAGTGGGTCAGGTGCTCCAACAGCAGCAGGGAGCACAACACAGAAGACAAAATGAGCACAGTGTGGAGATTTCAGGCTTTGCCCACATAGCTTCACTGCTTGCAACCTGCACATGGTGCTGCACATGGACTTGCCTTTGCTATCTCAACTGTATCTTAGCATGATGTGAGCAAACTCCAAGTACAATTTCTTTCAGAAAACATTACAGTAAATCCCTCCAACAAGGCTTACCCATTTCCTCTTCCCATCTCTTCCCACCTTCTTACCAGAAAGACAAGTCCTTTTATAGTACAAAGGCTTATCTTACTTGTTCAACAGCCTCACAAAGCTGAAAGTTCAGTAGAGCCTGAAAGTAGCTCTAGCCTGTGTCTGAATAGCTTCCACGGAGACTGTAAAATAGAATGAAGACTTTTGTGTGTCTTGTAAACAGCCACTGGTATTTTAAGCATGCATATATGTCCAGGGAGATCTTCAGTACTATGCTGGGCCTTTTCATTTAGCAACCATCTTGGGCATCAGCACTGCTTCAGAACTCATGCTCCATCAGTGCCCTGTTGCTAGCACAGGCCTCCCCACATCTGAAGCAAGCGTAGGCTTTTTAGAACTTGGGCAAAACCCTCCAGAGCAGAGTAGCAAGAGAGTTAATGTAGAACAATGTGACACAACCAAGGCCACATTCAGACCAGAAAATACATGTCATTTTATGCCACATCATTTATCAGAGGTGTGCTAATAAGCAGCCATCTGATTCTAATTAAGGGTGAACTAACACTGGAAAAAGAAAAGTGTCCTTGTGTGCTAATCAGACAGCAGATCCTCAAATCATTAGTGTCCATTGCATCTGCCCTTGACTGCCAAGTTGTAGAATTTTTTTCAGCCTGAAAATGTTTGAGTAGAAAATTGGCTGAATTTTCTTACCCATGGTTTTGACTTCTAGGACCAAAATTACTCAGCAGATCAAAGATTGTCTACTAAACCAGAAAAGAGAACAAAAAACTTGCTCTAAGCTAACACTAGTTCATCAAGTCACTTGTATGACTTATTACTGTTTTTTTTACATTTGCCTTTTTCTCTCTTGATGTTGATTGTGTTAAGCATTTAGCATCTTTTAAGTTACAGCTGAGTTTGCATAGTAGTGGATTCCTTGCTGAGTCTTCCTGCCAATCTCAGTACGGGCAGAAGGACAAACTTAAGGCAAGAGTCACTTACAAATTTATTACTGGCCAGCTCCTGATTTCAGCCAATTCCCTGCAACAGCTAGCTCTTGAGAGGCCTGCTGCACTGGAGGATACAGCTCATGTTTTGGTCACTAAGCAAAGGAATAAAGTTGCACAAAATTGCTATTTTGCTGTTAAAAGAGAACTCCCTTGCCTCCTTCACCTACGTGAGGTGGCTTTGTCTGGGATGATGTGAACTATGCATGACAGGCACTGTTCTACCTTCCCCACAGCCAGTTTGTTAACACTAGAGCTCTTCTGAATTTCCTCTTTTTTCTCGAGGCTTTTTTTGAAATCCTGGCACTCTCCTCATCCTCCACAGCGCTTCAGGCTGAGAGAGCCTCAGCTGCCCTTCTGCCTTAATGGTTTACAACTACACTATACGCACACTTGTTCACTTGAGAGCCCAGCCCTGGCAGTTAAACATCTGCAGAAGTATTGAAAGTACCTCATACCTCTCTGTAACTCATTTTGGTTTCTGGAGGTGTAGCCTGAGGTTGCAGTTTAAAGCAAGCAAGTTTTTCAAAAAGTCAGGAACAAGCCAAATCTTAAAAGATGGCATCATCACTTCTATTGAAAACCCCCACACTGGTTGCATGTTGCAAGGTACTAAGAAAACCCAACAAACTAGTGTCTTATGCAATGAAAAAGGACCATTCTTCTTACACAAGTGTTACATGCTCGTGGCATTGCAAAAAAGACTGATATAAATCATTCTGCCATCAGAAAAATTGGGCAGAATTTCTAACGTTTTTGCTGATGCAGTTACTCTGCAATAGGCACAGAAAGGAACTTGAGTGAAGGTGCTACTCCCCCTGAGCTCCTACACACACGGGCAGTATTGCTGAGTGCTCCTAGAACAGTGCACCCTGTTAGAAGGGTGAGCTCCTAACAGAAGAGCTGTGGTTTGGATACAGCTCTTGTAAGGCACTCCAAAAGCTAGGCCCTGATGTCATGTCCCCAAGGAAGGAGTCAATTTACTCTTGGACCACCCAGGACAGACCTTTGCCAATACTGTGGTGTCAGGGAAGACCTGCCATTTACAGTGTGTATCCTAGCAACCATTACTAGCAAAGGCAGAAATACAACCGAAGGATTCTTTTACTGGCAAATTTCCTCCCAGGATACCCAAAACAGACCTGCCTGCAGGATGCAGCTAGGCACTTGTGGCCATGTCATGCAATGTAAGGTCAACAGAACCTGTTCTAACATGAGACATCCACAGCTCCAGTACAGGGTTGCAAGAGTACCAAGTGTTATGGCTACTGCCGTCAATAGCTGCAGTCACCTCGCATTCCCTGTTGCTAGGCCAGAACCAAAGCTCTTGCTTTGGTAGTAAAAACCCAACTCAAATAGAAAAGAGCAAAACTAGTCTGCAAACCCAACAAATGTGAACCCAAACCCCATGTTGTATGTCACCTCTGCATCACCCTGCCAGCAGTATGGCCCCTTACTTTCTTATGTAAACAAGGCCTCAGAAGCTTGTGAAGTTGCTCAACCTGAGATGGCTCAGCCCTCACTGTGGTAACCTAACAGCTGTGCTTTCCTCACCTTTCTGTAGCCATCAGCCAAGTTCTCTATTGTTTTTTTTCAGGCACAAACTTCAAATTTGAATTTCTAGAGTTCAATACTAGACCTTTTCTACGTAATGGCTTTTTACATAGCAAAACCAATCTCTGGGAAGCAGAACCAAGATAAATTGAGGGAGTGAATCCAGGCTGAACACAGCCTTAGGCAGGTGCTGGTCTCTACTAAGAAGCAGGGCTTTTGCCTTCCCTACCCCCTCTCTGAACTACCTACACATGCCTAGTAGTGCTTGAAGTTGAAGCCATTGTTTAATTCTGGACCTCAGAATACAGGCAGCCCATGTATTGCCCAACTTATCAAAACAGCCTTTTTGATATAGGAGTGGGTTTTTTGTAGACACAGTACTCCTCATTCAGGTGTAAGGTAGGTGAAGCACTTCCTCTCATGTGTGTTTTTTTTTTTTAAACACCATACAAAGAGTTGAAAATAAAACATCCCAGACTTTTGAATTAAAATACAAGCTTTACAACCACATAGTAAGTGTAGGTTCTTATATTTCAGTTTAAGACTGTAATCTTATAGAGTACCAAAATAAGCAAAGGATCAGCACTCCGTACAAAGTGTTAGTTTTTGTGAGGAGGGTAGAAGGGAGATGGACTTTAATTACACTAAACTGTTTTTGCAAGTCTAAAGAAAATTCCATTTCAGCAAAACAGATTTGGGGTCAGACTCCCCACATTTCTATTTCATTATATAGTGTTTCTTTAAAGACAATTTACATTTTTCTCAAAGGAAAGGGATGGGTTAAAGCAGTATTATAACAAGGAAGTGGTGCTGTTAATGTTTAATGTCAATATGCAATGTCACCTGCTATAAAGGCTAGAAGAGCAACACAACTTTACCTTTACTTCTGAAGACTATTAAAAATTGACTAACATTAAAGTTCCAAGCACACTACACTGATGCTAGGTCTAGGCTGCTGCTGAGCCTCTGCTAGTCTGTGCACTGCCCTGAGGAACTCGGCATGCAAGCTCCAACCGCCAGATGCTGGCAGTGACATGTGTTTGCACATGTGTACCAGGGTTCAATTTAGAACGGTTATGTCTCTCCCATCTTACAGTATCAAAATGCAAGGAAATTAGCAGCTAACATTGCCACTACAATTTTACAAAAGCGTTAATCTGAACAAAATAGCAGTTGAAATAAATTGAAGCTGTCTGCTCAACTCCAGGATTCATTCTGTGACAGCCCTCCTGGTCCTATTCCCTATCCTTTCTTCCTCTACTCCTTCCCTAATGCTTATTTTACAATAAATAGGTTAAGTGGATTTACATGATGCAAACATAACTCAAGACTTTTGCTCTGTACATAACCATGGTAAATTGTGAGATTATACATGTGATAGATCGCTAACAGAGCAACCACCAGTTTAAAGAAACACAAGTATTTCAGCATGTACACAGTAAAGAGTTTAGAACTGTCCAACATAATCACTTCCGTACATTCTCTTCCTCTTTATAGCCTGAAAGGGATTTTAGACCTTGATGGCAACAATCCCAGAACAAGAGTAAAATGAATTTATTTTATTGCAAACAAACGTCTATAGAGTTAAACTTCTCCACCCACTTTCTTTAAAGAGAAAAGGAATCAGCAGGCTAAGGAGATACACCCATTTGAGAATTGACATGATTAAAAATTAGATATAAAATGGGTGACTCACAGTTTCATTAGCTTACAAAATGGTGGAGTAACTACTACAAGTACACTAGGTATACAGTATTTTGTGGGGAGAGAGTTATACAGACACACAGCTAACTTCATATAGATCCCATTAGACAACTGGATTTACAACAAGTTTTGTTTAATAAGAAATGGGCAAAGCCAGCTTCTTTCAGAATCAAAATGCAGAACAAATGGAAAAGAAATTATGGTGTTGTACCTTCACAAGTTTGAGCCTCCACAAATAATGCAACCAAGTTTTACAACTTTTAAGAGCTTCTACATACACTCCACCTTCACTATTTAGCCCCAGGTTTCCTCTTTGCCCCCCAACATCTTACTGAGTTCAAACATTACAAAAAAGTCCTAGTTATTGCCAGAAACTTTTACCTCCCCCTCCTTCCCTTTTCCACCCAGAAGCTTCATAGAGAGAATGGAGTGTAATATGGAGCTTTACATAATCTCATGGTATTCATGAGGGCTATTAAGAAGCCTCTATAGGAATCTGGTTGCTAACATTTCTATTGTATTGTGACATGACTCACGACTGTTTCTTAGAAATTGGGGGATAGGGAAAAAGGAGAAAATTCTTTAATAAAAAGACACCAGGTACAAAGCAAAGTTTTACTTTTTTTGTGGTAAAAAAAAAAAGTCACATTTTACAGATAAAATGTAGAACCCTGAAATACTGACACATTCTCTTATCGTGCACAATGCTGAGGTTCTCTTACGAATCACTTTAAAACTGCAATTAAAAATGTACAAAAAAAAGAAAAGAAAAAAAAAATCAACCCACAAAGCTTCTAAAAAAGGAACCCGCAGGCACTTCCTCTTGTGGAATGTTTAAAAAGTTAGCCTACTAAAGAAAACAGTCGACTTCTTGTGAAGGTTTTGGAGAAATATGTATCAGTTCATTTATTTGGGTATTCAATAATATCCTTGGTGATAATGCTGACTCCATGGCTTCTGACCCCAGAATTGCTGCAATAAATGGATAAATAGTTAAAATTAACCTGCGATCACATTTCTTACAGAAACAGACATGAGTTCTCTTGCAACCTGAAAAGATTAAAAGTCCTCTCTAATAGCAGCAAGTTCCTAAACTACTGAAGGCAGTTAAAGGTTCACTTCACAGTAGTAATGTGAAGCCAAATACTACATACCATTAAGACCAATAAGCCATAGCTGATATCTGATATATCAAGGCCATCAAGCCAGATTAAGTTTTGCACAGAAAACTATTTATAGTGGTACTACCTTAGCATTAGAAGATTCTGTTATCTGGTTTTGATTACATACCTAACTCTTTAAGACAGCACTTTGAAACATTCAAGTTAACAATCAGAGAAAAGGTAGAAATTACGACTACTTACACCCTGCTGCCACTGGTTGTAGCCCTGAGATTGGTTTTTGTAGCCACGATTATTTCCCCTTCCTCTGAAGTTCTGCAAGAGGACAAGAGTTTAGTTACATCCATATGGATTTTTCAAGAAGTGTACTAATACCACCATCACATACCACATAGAATCTTTCAAATGCATTGTATCAGGCCTAGGTAAGAAAAAAACCCCAAAAATATCCCTCTCTGAAATACACTACAATACCAAAAGCTGACCCCTCCTCCAGGCAACTGCTGCTTAAAACATGGTGCAAGAACCTCGGAATAAGCCAGCTCAAACTGTTGTTGCCAGTGGTCTGAAAAGCTGGCTAATCCATTTTGACTCAAACTATTTCCAGCTGCCCAACTGCACCAGGACAACTAAAGATGTAAGAGGCTGCCTATTTTTAGTTTGGAAAGGCTGTAGTTGCTACAAGGATGTGTTACCCGATCAGACAAAAGGATATGGATCACATAACTGAAAAGGGAAACACTAGTCGACAGAACTTCAAGTGAAAGTTACAATACAAAAGAAGGATATTGAAACTAGTAAATAAAATGTGACATTTCTCCTGTTTGTCAGTATTAGACAAACCTGAACCATGTTTACTAGCTTGGGCTCCATCTGCTGGCTCTTCAGTAATCTAAATTATGTTTTCAAATACCTCCAGTAATAGTCCATCAATTAAGACCTAGGCTAGTATGTCTTTACTCTTGTTGTGTCTGTTACCAGACACCAAAACAAATATACTCTCCAGAGCTACTTCATAAGTTCCCTAAATACTTGCTTAAAGATCCAACTTGACCCTAAAGTCAAACAATTACTATGATTTGCAGATAAAAAGTAAAAAAAACCAACAACAACAAAACCCACAAAACCAAACACACACAAGACTTCACATACTCCCTAAAACTGTTAATCTTCAACAGACACAAGGTACAGTCCTGCTGCAACCCTCACACCAGCATCAGAATCTTTTTAGGCAACATTCAGACCCCTGGGCACATACACTGAACTAGAAGCTAGGCCTTTAGCATGGGATTAGTGTAGCATCACAACCAAATTTATTGTTACTCGCAGACACCAAACCTGTCAAACAACATCCAAAGTACTGTAATTCAACTAATAAATCCCCATAAAAGATCACCTGGTTATAGTTTCCTCTGTTGGGCATTCCTCCTCTGTTATAGTTTCCTCTGTTTGAGTAGCCACCTCTGCTGGGAAAGACAGGGCCACGAGGATACGGGTAGCCAATTGCACCACTGCTGCCACCGCCGCCGCCGCCTCCACCACCTCGCTGAGGCATGTTGCCTCCCCTCCTGTTGTATCCGCCACGATTGCCAGGGACTGTAGGGAGAGAGTTACTTCAAGTAATTGTTAGGTCTTAAGTATTTCTATTTAGTAAAGATGATAGTTCAAAATGGCAGTGGTATAAAAGTAAGCGTCCAAATTGGGTGCAAAATTGTCAAAGCAGAGATTATATCAAATTAGTTAGTGAAAAATGGAACTTTAACAATGGAGTAGCCACTCCCCCTACCCCAATACAGTCTAGTACTGAAGTGAACAGCACCAAGCCTAACACAAACTCAAACCTGCACCTCAAACCACAGGCACAATTTAATCTGTGCTTTTGACTTTTCAAGTCAAAACCTCACTTTTAAAGCTGGACAGTTAATTTTGCAGTAATCCAATAGACTTATTAAATCAGAAATCAAGGATCCCCCTACATAACTAAGTACTGCAACATTTTTGCTCCACACAGCAGCTGCAACCTCCAAAATGTACAGGGTTATTTCTGGGATTACCTCCTCCTCTGAAATTGCCACGCATGTTGAATCCTCCACGTCCTCTCTGACCCCTATTAAACTGATTTTTATTGCTCTTCTTGTTCTTCTTTGAGCCAGTATTCTGTTTCTTTTCTGGCGGAAGAGATTTCTTACTTTCTTCTTTATACTGTTCCAAAAGCTTTTGAGCTTCTTCTTTTTGCAACTCTACATAGATTATTTCATCGAAACATTCTGCTACCTCTGGCAGTGTGAAGTTCCCTATAATTGCAAAAACACTGAGTATTCAGCATCTACACTTAGCTACAATCAAAGCTTTAATTTTAACCATCTTTTACCCATTCTTCCTCCCACTCCCTGCATTCCCTCAGCATAAGGACAGAATTACATAGTTTGAACATTTAAGAAATGTACAGTGACAAAGGAATAAACAGGTCTTCATGGAGTTGTCAGTACTGTTCCAAACCTCGAAAACATTCTGCCTGTATCTTTTTTCTTTTATAAGCCTCCACTCAGAATATCAGTTTCTGCCAAATATATCACTTATATAGGGCACTTTATGCCAAGACAGCTTTGTGCATCTGCATGAAGCGTATCAGCATAACTGAGTAGTGTTAAGGACTGCAGCAGAGGGAACACATTATAGTGTTGTCCTACAAGTTACAATAGTCTTCCAGTTTTGCTTAAGTACAACTGTTTAAGAGAAAGTGATTTTTCAGACTTCACGTTTACTTAATCCTTTAAACAGATACTCAGCATCCTAAAACACAGTATAGGATTATGTTCCATGCCTTTCATTTTGAGAACTGCATGCTCTGGAAGATCTTTTCCCTCCACCTCTGCCTTCTTTTGTGTTCTTTGCTTGTAGTCTTCATCTTTTGGGCAAACAACAACTGCTTTGCGCTGGAAGCCTGCAAACAGGCACATTTTTCTCCTCTGCGCAGCTGCAGACACATTTGTCTGAAAAAAATGCAGTAACTTACTACACGTAGCTGTCATTGTAAGAGTTAAGGAAGTCAACTTATGGTGTATAGACTTCACCTCTACAAGAGCTTGCAATGAAGTTTACAAATAACTGGACATAAAGATGCTGTATAATGCAAAGTTACAAGTTCATATCCACGTGTTAAAACACTATTCCTCCCACATCCCATAAATCCAGAGACATTCAGCAAGCATTTGCAGTAATATCTCAACTTTGTGTCCCATGAGTGAGTACTAAGTGAAGCAACTGCTATTACATTGTAACTTTAATCCCATTTAATCACTACACTATACCCTATAACAAATTGCCTTAACCATTTTTCACTGAAGTTTCTACCTGATCCAAAATGAAATTCCGCTTCTTGCGAGCTGCAATCTCAATGAACTTTCCAAGACACTGTGGAGCTCTCTGCAACAGTGTGTTAAGTTTTCCAGTATCCGCCATCTGCCGCTTAAAACCTGCAACCTACAGAGAGATTTCCCAGAATTACAGTGGCCCTCAATGCCAGTGGCTGACATGTCTTTGCTAAATGCTTTCACTTCAAGGACGGTTCAAATTCAAGGCCATTGTTACAAACTCAAAACTGAAATTCCCAAACCCTCCATTAAGACACAGAGTTTCCTCAAGACTGTAGATGAATCACTTCAGAAGAATCTAAGCTATACTTATCACATTGTTGAAGCTAAATGTTCCAAGTACAGGGATATAAAAAGAAATGCAAATAGTCAACAACAGTTGACTATTTATTATAGAGTGTACAAAACTCTTCAGAATCCTGTTGTGCCATGGATGAGTTAACAGCTCAGCAAGATAAAAATCTTCGTTTCTAGCTAACCAGTAGCTCCTTCCTTTAGACCATGAATTTAGAACAATTCTCTAATATATAAACAAGTATCATATTATCACTTACCATCATTTTGTCCATAATAGTATTTGTCCCAAGAATGTTGTATTTCCCAGGATTTGCTGCTGCATGTTTGGTAACCCAAGTAGTCTTGCCAGCTCCAGGCAAGCCAATCATCATCACCACCTATGACGACAGGTTCTATACTTGAAATACTAGTTCAAAGATTTCATTTAATATGCAACTTAGACCAGCAAGCCTAATGGAAACTGAGGGTGTATGTGCAGAGATAAGAGTCACAGGATATCAAGTATTAGTGTCTCCAAACAAAATGGACAGAGTTGTATAATCTACTTAAACTCTGTCACTTCTGTTCATCTATTTCAACAACTCTTAATATTATCAACACAAGGCTTACCTCACAATCCTTCTTTTGCTCAGGCCCTTTTGGTCCTCGGACCCTATCGTCCAGGGGGACCTTCTGAATGAAGGTGTACTCTTCAGGTACAGGAAAATAAGGTTCTTCCTTCTGACCAAAGTTGAACTCAACTGCACAGTTATGGCAGAGAACATGTGGGAAGAGTGGCCGCCCATCAAGAACTTCCTTACTGATTTTGAATGCAACACCAAGCTCTTGTCCGTTCTTGGAATATGAGAGTTCCACTTCATCACCGTCAAAATTCTGGTTTTCAGACAAAGCATTAGTTTGGACAAAATTACTCACCTGACTCTCTATAAAGTTTTATTAGTCATTTCACTATATTGGCTACATTCACTCCATTTCCTAACATTGTTCTATCATAAAGGAACTATTGCAAAGTTTTCTTTTAAAATTGAGTTATTGGTAATGACCATCTCAATCAAGTTCTGTTTTAAAGACACTGATCTGTGAATATGAAATCTTTAACATACTGACAGCAGTCACTGTTGATAGCATGTGCTTTGCCTCCTCCCTATGTCAAACAATCTACCTTGTTCATTTTTCTGTTTACTACTTCTCACATCACAAGGCAGTCTAAAAATTCAGTGAAGTTTTTCCTCAAAAGAAAATATAAATGAAAACTTACAGCAAAACATCCAATCACATCATTTTCATCAAACTTCTCACCAAAGTCTTCAGTCTCACAATTGCATGTCTTTATTCCTTTTAGAGAATACCCGTAAGAAAATTCTTCTTCACCTGAAGAAATAATTTAAACTTAATAAAAATAGGCATTTTAACCCAGCATTAAAAAACCACAATTTAATGCTTTACAGCTATTAACAATAAACTGTATTCGGAATGTTTTTATTAATGACAAAACAGGCTGCAACCCCCAGAGCTACAGCTACCTCCTGTGTTCAGATATACAATCTCACTTGAGATAGAACAGCAGTGTTTTCCCCATCCCAGTATTAAAAGCTATATGCTCCTGGTTACAGGTTTGTGTTGACATAAAGACGTGTGCCAGATAAAGACGTGAGCAAGTATTTTTAAACTCTGAAGACCTGATTATACATCAGTGTACCTGTAATGCAGTTAAGTCAGAAAGGCTTTCTGAATTTAGTCTCCAGCAGCACTTACCCCTCCCCATTTTAAAGGGAGCTTAGCAGACATTCAACCTGTGCGACAGCTGAGGATGAAGCTGCAAGGAACAAGCTAACAGGAAGTGTCAAACAGAGACTCAAGTGGAACTTAAATACTTCACTAGCAAGCTGCTACTGATAACACAATACACCAATTCATATGCATTTTCCACAACAATAGGTCTCAGCAGCAGGTATTAGTTATAAAGACCATTATGGCCGGTTCTTGTATGGCTAATGAAATTGTGTGGGTTGTTTTTTGTTTGTTTGTTTTTTTAAATCTTCCTACCTGCTGCTTTCAGAAATTAAGATTCTTACCCCCGCAAGTGAAAAAAACAACAGTGATGTAGTTACCCAGGAATTTATCTTCACTTCTTATACCATACCACACCCTGAAACAAACAAACTCCGCCCCCCCCCCCAAGAAAACAAACAAAAAAACCCTACAGTTGGAAATCCCCCTCTTCCTGTCTATGACACTACAACCAGAGGAGAAATCCATTATCTTGTCTGGTCTTAAAGAATGTGCTCCACAATGCATACTTAAACACTGAAAGAATGAACTCTCAAATCATGTGCTCCTTACAGGCCTGAATACTTAACTACTTTATTTTGTCTCAGTAATGCACTTCCTTACACCACATCCAGTGAACGATTCAAGTTTTTCAGCATTAACATCACTAAACTTTTCCCATATGCTGCCTTAGAACTTCAACCACATACACAATCAGTATGAAAGTAATGAAACGCTTAAGTCTTACCAAGCAACATTCCGCTTGTGTTCAGAGACCAGCCCACTCGTACTTCATGTATGTCAATGTCTTTTGTATAGAGATGTTTAACAGGAATCTTTTCTGTAACCTATTTTAAAATTGTTATAAGGTATGCAATATTAGATACTAACAAACTAGAAACACTAAGGTAACATCTGAAACCTTTAGATCTTTTGAGTAATTGCCTTTTTAAAAAATAAAGCATGCTTAAGTATGTGGAAGGAACTGTAAGTCAGTGACTTGGCAATGAAGTTTAAGACACTGGAAACCTTCAGAGCACTGTTAAGACTACATAGCAGGCCCTTCTCAGTGGCCAAAATCCTCTATTAAAATCAAAGATGTATACTTTTTTTTAATAGTTGACATGAAGTTGGGATCAACAGTAAACTATTTTGCCATTAAAATGTGGTAATGGATTAAAACATGCTTTATATAGACAAGAACAGTATTACACTCATCCCCTTCCACAGTAAGCAGACTTCCTGGACAAACTGCCAGCTTCCAAACAACATAACCAGATTAAAACTAACTAAATAAAAAAACCACAAACAAAACAAAAAAAAACCACAAACCAAGCCCACCTAAAGGTACTGGAATCTGTAGGCAACCAGCTGTTTTCCAACTACTTTCACAAGCTTCATGAAATTAAAGTGAAAAATGCATCAGCACACCAGTTTCCACAACTATTTAAGACAGGTGACTGAGGTGAAATTGATTTGAAAGTGAATAGGGCAATAAATACTGACATCAGTTTCACTTCATCAGCCTTCCAAAGTTATAGGTAACAGACACAAAATCAACTCTATGAAAAAGCAAGGAGAATGGGACTTCTGCCCCCTACAAGATAGTGGTCAGATTTGCAAGTACTAGTGAAAGAAAACAGAGTTAGTATTTACAGGAAAACAAATAAAACCCAACCTTTAAAGACATTAAGAGGAAAAAGAAATTTTAAAACTCAAGCTTTGTGACACCTGTTTTTCTTTCTTCAAAATGTTGCACAAATTAATACAAGGCTAATTGCTCTTTGCCATTCTTACCCTTCAGCAGAACTCTTGCTCTCAAAATTCAAGTACCTACTAAATACTCACTTCCACTGCATAAATAAGCCCAAATTATTCAGGTTGTAAGGGACCTCTGGAGGTCACCTAGCCTAAATTCCTACATAGAGCAGGTCAAATTGACAGGATGAAAAAAGAAGAGTAAAACAGACTGCCGGGATGATTTATAACCCCTTCAAAAAACCAAAACCAATTTGGATTTGTAATCTTCATAAAGCACAAGCAAACTTCTGATTAGCAAGTATCAAAATTCTTCAAGTGCTGATGTGTGAGGTGTCAAATAAAAGTACTGATTCAAGAACAAGATCAGAAGTTGCATGCGGGGCAAACACAAACTGACTTTGTTCTGGTTGTTACATAGAAGTTCTTACAAGTAAAAAATGCAGTTTTTCAAATTGAGACATCTTTTATCCAGAACCATTTCACCGGCTCTTAAGAGAAAGCTTTCTGAAAGTCCTGTTCACCTGAATTAGTTTCAGCTGTGTCTATAATACCTGACAAGTGTAAGTAAATATTATATTTAAGCATGCAAGATAACCTCCCATAAAACATTAGTTTAACTCACCTTCATTTCAAAGCAGACTTTGCCTTTAGAAACTCCATAGGAGGCTCTCCCCCCAGCCCAAAGGAAAGCAAAGCTTTCCATGGTCAGAGAGGAAGCACTAAATCGGTCTCTTGAGATTTTAAAATGTAGGTCACAGTTATCTGTCAACATAAAATGACTCTCTTTACTCTTTTCACAAAATGAGGTACAGCTGTCCAATTTTATGCATTAAAGGTAACTTCAGATTTCAAAGGTGATTTTCAAGACCAGCTGCCAGGAAGAGCTCAGCATCTTTCACAGAAGCAACTTGGAACACATGCCTAGGTGAAGCTGCAGTCTGAAACTCAGCCAAATAATCTTAGAAAAAGTTAGCTAACAAGAGTAATTTTTAAATTGTCATCTTAATTTGTCACAAAATTCCCTCTATTTATTTTCATCTCCTTCAAGAACTACACCTCATCTCATCAAGCCTTTTTTTGTTGGTTACCTATTTCCATCAACACAGAGGGCAACTGAACCAGCTTTGTGTTCTTTCAATTATTATATAGATACCCTTCTCAATGTAAAGAGTTTTCTTACCCCTCATGTCCAAACTTAATGAAAGCTGACAACAGGAACACAAGCATTTTTAAGTGCTGAAAGTAGTATTGTCTTTGGTTACTACAGTCAGTTAACAAGCCAAATTAGAGTAAGCCCATTAAAATAAAGTGCAGATAGGCTGGGCATGCAGAATGTGGTAAAGAACCTATCTCACTCTAACAAAACCTGCACAATGAAGTAACCTATCACTCCAAGGACTTAAGTGAAGCCTTTGTTTTACAGGTATCTTCAGAGTGGCACACTATGAAATTTCAAACTAATCTTCTAGTAGGCTTCAAAAAGACCACACAAAATGGTAGTGGGGTGTACAGGATATAAAATATGATTTCCCCAAAGAAAGAACCCACAGGAGAGACTACAAATCTATCTGATGCTTAAAAGTAAAGGTTGCAAAATGAGCAAGCAGGGAGTTCTGCCCTGGTGTAAAACCTGCATGCTGGCAGAGTACAGTAAAATGCAGTCTTCCCTGTATTGCTGATAGATCTCATGCATGAGGCCTTGTTTGCATACAACCACCCCCAGCTGCCACTATGTTTGTGATCTAAGCATATTCGCATTAGTACTTACATGAAAACCAGCTATGAATCATATGGATGAAACCCACCTCTGTAGATTACTTTCCCATAACTGAGAGCAGAAATTGAAGTAACAGCTTCCTTGTAAGACATAGGTAATCAAAAGCACTTAAGAGTACTAAACCTCTTACACCTCTGGATCATTATGGTCCAGAAAAGAGGGTGCCAAGCTGTTACACAATTCAGTCTTAAATCTATGTTTGATTCTGATCTCCAAACGGTCTACTAGGAAGAAATAAAAATATAGCTACTGTTCTTGGGAAACATCAGAATCTTCACAAAGGTGGCTTCTCACACCACTAGCAGCTAGAAACTTCAGATTTAATTACAAACGTGTCCAGGATGGCATATTCAGTGATTTACATGGCTGTAATCCAGTATCTCCTTCCACTTAAAAAGACTTCTCAGGGGAAAACTCACACCTTTAAATATGCCAACAAATATAGCACCTAAGGAAAATTTTAAGCTTTCTTTCCATGGCACTTTTAAGAAAATAAGTTTGAGCATCACTCAAGTTTTCTAATGCTATACTAAGTTTTCATACTTACCTTTAGAAATACAAATGCTAACTTTGCCTCAGCCACTCTGCATCACAAAACCCTGACTTTTTTAATCCACCTCAACACCCCTGTCCCCTGCCAAAATCCCAGGCTGCATGAACAGTTTGAGAGACTTTACCCAATTTTTTGGTTTAAGTTTTCCAGACAGGAAAAAAAAAAAAAAAAAAGGCCATGTTGGTATGTGAATAGAGCTGAGCCTCAACAAGCTATGCAGGAAGCTCACTTCACAAATTGGCTGACTGTAATCACCTACGCTACTGAATCCTAGACTTACAGTTTCAGAGTGTCCAGTGTGCTAAATAATCACATTCTCAAGCTGTTTCTAGGGGTCTTATTGCTCACGCTATACTTGGCCAGCTTGGTTTCCCTTCAAGATTAGTGTTTCAATATTTTAAAAAAAATTCTCCACCCTTCTGCCCTTTTCTGTAATGGAACGAGGTATAAATACAATTTTAAATTATTCTGAAGTTGGTAACGTGCCAACAAATGTATTCAACCTAAACTTCTGAAAGTATGTTCTTTAAAAGTATCTCCTTAAGATTAAAAGCGAAACACCATGTATTTCCAGAGTAAAGGAAGGCATGTTTACTTACAAGTATCAAGACAAACCACTGTATCATCAAAATGTTCATCTTCTTCTTCAACAGGAGGCTGAGGGGACTTGGCCCTGAACAAAAAGACAATAAAGCAACAAAATAAACATATCTGTACTTTACAAGCATTTCTCATTCACGAAACACTGTACGGCATCAAGGTATTTACCTGCTGTACTTATTTTCCTCAATGTATTCAAAATATCCACGGCCATGGTCTTCACGTGGTCTCTTCACTCCTCTCTTTTTCTCACCAGGTTTTTGTTCTGTTTTAGCATCTCCTGTAATAGAATCAATGATTTATTTTTATTGCTCAGCTCCTTAATTTGGATAAAGTTCTATACTCTAAGAGCCTACACCAAGTGAAAAGTAGTCATAATCCTAAAAAAGGTTCTTATTTTGTTCTATGACAAAACCCCGCATCTCGAATTTTCTCAGAGAACTCAAAATTTGTCTGTTAAATCATCTCTGATGGGTGACAGATGTGGCCACACAGCAGCAGCTGATATAGTCCTCCACGTTAAGATCCCCACAGAACAGCCAGGCTACTCCCAAGCGGTAGGCAGGAAGGGGAAGAAAAGAAAGGAGGAGGAAAAAAAAAAAAAGAAAGAAAGAAAAAAAAAAAAAAAAAAAAAAAAAAAAATCAGGACAGAAAAAAACCCTGACTCCCGCAAGGCCAGACCCATACCACTCCCCCCGCGCCAGCAGGAAACTCCCGGCTTCTCCCAAGGACACAGAGCGCTCCGCACGACTGCGCCTCCTCTCGGCAGGCCGTGCGTGGCGGCCCGGTAGAGAGCCCCGCGTGGGGCCACCCGCCTGCCTGAAGGGAAGGGATTCCGCCTCCTCCCGCCTCCATTGTACCAGGCCTTCCCAGCGCCATCCCGAGCCGCCACCAGGCCGGACGTGACGTCACGCAGCCCAGCGCCTCGCAGCACAATACAGCGCGCCCCAGTGGCCTCTCCGCCATCACCCCTCCCCCCAACCAAACCTCACCCCCCCGCCTTCCCCCGCGCGGCCCAGCGCCCCGGCCCCTTCCTCGCCCTGCCCCGCGCAACAGCCCCTCCTCCGTCGCCAGCCCCGTGCAGCGGCCCCACACGGGACCCTCGCCCCACCCCCGCCGGTGGCGCAGGGCCCGGCGCAGCGCCTGGAGCGGAGCACGCGGTGTCGCGCGGCAGGACCCCGCTCCCCCTCCCCTCGGAAGAGGCGCCGCCATCACGCCTGCTCCCGCGCGCGCCCCGGAAACCGCCCTCCAGGCCGCAGCTTTCCCCCCTCAAACCCTTTCGCGGGGGAGGGGGGGTTCCAGCGGGGGAGAGACGCGACGGATTAACGGGCTTTCTCGACATCCCCACCCCCCCCATTCCCATTGCGCACACTCACCCCCAGTAGCCTGAGCCCCGGGGCGGCCGCCGCCACCGCCACCTTCCGCTTTCTTCTGCTGCTGCTGCTGCTTGGCGGGGCCTCCTGGGCCAGAGGGAGACGCCACCTGCGGCCCCGAGGCGCCGCCAGAGGTTTTGCCAGGGGCTTCCTTGGCAGCGCCGCGCGGCTGAAGGAGCGGTGGGGGCTGCTGCTGTTGCTGGGGTGGCTGCTGCTCCCCATGCCCGTTGGCGTCCCCAGCCGCTGCCTCCTCCTCGTCGGCGAGCTCGTCCTCCCCCTCTTGGAAACCCTGGTCGTCTCCGTTCTCATCCTCCTCCTCCTCCTCTTCCTCCTCCTCGCCGCCCGCCTCCTCTTCCATCGGGCCGCCTCCGGCCCCCGCCCGCTCGCCGTTCTCCTCGCCCAGCTCCATGGCGTCGCCATCGGCGGCCTCCAGCCCTTCCTCGTCGTCGTCCTCCGCGGTGGAGGCCGCGGCCTGGTCGAGGCCTCCCCCTTGGTGGAGCTGCGAGGCACCCCCGCCGCTCTCGGCTGCCTCCCCCTCCATGCTGCCGTTGCCAGGCTCAATTGCGCTGCTGGCGGGGCCTCCCCCACCAGCCTCCTCCTGGTCTAACGCGGCCTGGAGCCTCTCCATGAGCTCGGCCTTAAGGCCCTTGTCGGAAAGGCGCCGCTTTTTCAGCTCTTCCTTCAGCTCCGACACCTTCAGCTTCTTCACGTTCACGGGCGAGCAGCTCATGGCGGCGGCGGCTCGATCCCTTGGGCTGCGCGCGGGCGGCTCTGGGCTGGGGCGGGCAGCGGCGGCTCTAGGTCGAGGCCCCGGCGGGAGGCGGTGGGTGGGTGGCGCGGCTGGTTCGTGCGGCTGCGGCAGCTGCAGAGCGGACCCGCCTGGCGCCAAATCCTTTCACCGAGCTCGCGAGGGCGACGCGCCTCGCGGGGCCGAGCACGCAGCACAGTTCGCCCCGCCCCCGCGCACGTAGTCCCTCCTTCCCCTCCCCCAACCCCCCTGCGCCGTCTCCCCGCCGCTACCGTAACGGCTGCTTTCGCGCCCCCATACCGTAAATACCCGCCCGAGCGCCGCGGCTCTGCGTGTACCCCGCCGCCCTCACGTGTGGGGCGCCGAGCTTCCCTCCTCGCCAGGCCGCCGAGCGAAGCTGGCGGGGACAGAGCAGCAATCTCT
The DNA here is from genome assembly GCF_026170545.1 of Melanerpes formicivorus. Taxonomy (NCBI): domain Eukaryota; kingdom Metazoa; phylum Chordata; class Aves; order Piciformes; family Picidae; genus Melanerpes; species Melanerpes formicivorus. The sequence continues at coordinate 33,177,590 of NW_027142354.1, forward strand.
GCCGGAACGCCCACTGCGCGCCAACAGCTGTAACTGCGCCATGTTGGGCAGGCGACAGTAGGAAGTGCAGCTGCAGGCAGTACAGTTGTCCCTTCTCCGATGCACCCCTTCGGCAAAACAATCTACTCCAGGCCGGAAACGAGTCGCTCTGTAACACCGTCCACCCTTCGGGCGTGGATTAAACCCGAATGACGACCCCCTAGACAGCCTTCCGTTACCCCACCTTCTCCCCGGCGCTGTTTTCAGGCCACAGCCTGGCAGCTAAGGCAGTTCCTGACCTCCACTCGGTGCCGGCCGCGCGGGCCTAGTCCACGCAGTTTGTTGTTCAAAAGGTTTGAACACTGCTAACTCAAAATAGTGCCCCCGATACTGGCTGCAGCACGCAGAAGCACGTATGGTCATGATCTTGAACTAGACCAGAACGAGCAAGGATCGATGAAGTGCATTAACTCTCCACAGGACAAGTAGAAGTCTGGAGCTCGGCACAGAGCCCATACATTAACAGAAACCGCTCAGTTTTCCCTCATAATTCCTCTGCACAGCATTAATTTGAGGCTCTGCCGCTAAGTTTCCAGTTTGGTCAGAGGAGGTTTCACAGGAACAGAAAGCCAGCAAGCCTGCTTCTGCAAGCCTGCTTCCTTAGGGAGACAGGATAAAAACCTAACTTTCACTTGCAGAAATCGAAAAGCAAGTCAACCAACTAACACATTGGTATGAAGTGCCACAGAAGGGAAGGTATGTTTGGCATGAAGTTGCCCTGTATTGGTTCAGGTTGCATGGCCTTCTGAACCAGAACAAATTACACGTACCTACACCAAGAAGAAGGAAGGCGAGATGAAGAAGGCCCCCTGTTTTAACTACACAACAAAAGGACACTTTCAAGCACATACACACACTGTTCTGTCCTTGGTCAGGCTGGATTATTTGGAGGAAACATGACTCAGTCAGCAAGGTTAGCTCAACCCATCACACAACAGCTTGTTCGAACAGAGACAGGGAGAGCTCCTTCACGCAATATGCACAGAGAAGAAGGTTGCCAGAACCTTCCCCTTCCAGTTAATGCAAGTTAGCCGTTTTTGTCCAAGTCCAGTAAACCAGAGTCTTCTCAACAGGAGAAGAGTGCATGAGATCAAGAGGCACTAATTTTAAATCATTACCTTTGTCTAGTTCTTCATGACGACAGTCTTAGCTAGTCTGCTGACGTACTCTTGCTATATACTGTTCTGCCAAGGTGGGAACAAAAGTAAATAGGGTTCACCTACTTAATATTTCAAGATTACTGACAGAAGCTTACAGATGACTTTACATTATCTAAGATGTCTTCGCCTGTCCAACCGTCCTGGTTTGGTGTGGCTTTTTATTTGTTTGGGTTTTTTAATGTAGAAAAGATTAAACAGTCATCAAGTCATCAGGTCTTCATGACTTGTATTATATGTGTACCTCAGAGTCCTGCGTTTAGACCTAGTTCCATCACAGGCCTCTTTGTATGTTGAGCTATGTTTCTGGGAGAGCTTCACCAACCTGATGTCTGACAATGCCTCCTGCCACTACAAACTTTGTAGATTGATAGGTTCTTTTAGGCCAGTTTTGGATCCTTAAGCCTTGCCATAAATTAACACATCTGTACACATTCACAGCACCTGTGTTAGAAAAATGCCTGTATTCAGAGTCACCCTGCAGTCCTCACCTGTCATTCCATTCCTAAACAATGTCATGTCTGCCTACTTCAGTAACACGTTCCTGCTGCTTTATACTCCTGTTACCATGGAGAAACAAAACAGCAAACAGCTTTGAGGCATATCAAGAGATTACTTACCCTAAAACATTCAAGATTGTGTATAAAGACATGCATAAAGTAAGAATTAAATGTTTTCCCCCTGAAATGTGACACCATCAACCTGAGAATCTTTTTTTTACAAGTTACTAAGGCTATCACTTGGAAGGTTGAACATTATTTTTAAAAAAGGTAATTCATACTATAGTAGTAAGGGTACTTAGTATCTAACAACCAACCACCAAACAAGTGTGGCAGGACTGTTTTTCAGACTACAGTTATGTTATCCATGATTATAGAAGTGAGAAATCCCAGTTGATTGTCAGATGTCAAGTGATTCAATTGTGGTAAGAAAAGCATTTCTTATAAAGTTCAGTACATAAAATAACTGAAATAGCTTTGTGTAAAGTTTTAGTGTAAAGTTTTCATAATTTTTGATGTTTAAGTTAAATACATATTTCTTATACACTTGCCTTTCAGAAAAAAAACCCTTAAGATAGCTCCCCTGTCCCTCTCTATGAGTTCTGAATTTCAGGAGTTGGCCTTTTCCCTATTCATACATTGAGGCAGAAATACTAGCTAAGGGGATGTGCTCTCCTCATTGATGTACCCTCTGTTAATTCAATTGGTAAATCCCTCAATCCAGCTTTTCCTAGATCATGCAGGTAGATCCCAGCCATATCATAAAAATGTGTGTTTTCTAATGCCAACTTCTGAAAGAAGTAAGTGCCAAAGTAAAGCACTTTAATTTGCAAAGCTGCCACTTCTATGATAATGATGGCCATATGAAAAACAAAACATCATTGCTGTTAACCACAGTGACTCCTCTATTGAAATAGCTTTTTCTTTGTTTTCAAAGTATATTAAAAGTCCCAACATCTTCTTTTACGTTTAAATGGAAAGTGACTTCTGCCCATGCATAACAGATGCAATCCTATGTACTTTATGTATCGATCATATAACATTTTCTTCCTAACTGTGTTACTTTCTGATTTAAGAGAAAGTTTCTCCCCAAACCAGTCTCCCCACTAAAAAGTAAGTTGGGCTCCTCCCAACCTGGCCCTTCAATAGAGCAGTTACTCTGGTTTCTCTCACTTGTATGTGTGCTCCTTTAGACTTTAAATAGTTGCTCTCTTCAGTTGTAATGTTCTTTCCATTATTCACTCAGTCCTTCCAAGTCCCCTTCTTCCTCCTTTTTTTGTGGAGAGCAGTGACAAAGGGGTGACAAAGAGAAGAGCAAGCTTTCAGGAGGTGAATAGTCGGAGGAGGCCCATCTCACCTGGGCTTTGAATCTTTTATTGAACCTTTCCACACACCTTTAGTGTTGCAGGAGAACCCAGGCACTTATCTTTTCCTAGGCCTGCTCTCTTACAGCTTTGTCTGCCCTGTTCTGGCTGTTCTGTGCTTTACCATAACTCTGAGCATCATAATATGCTCTTAGTCTCTTCTGTATGTCCTTAACCCATCTACCCTCAATTAACATTGTCTTCACAAGTTCCACATTCAACTCATCACTACTTAAAAGATAATATTATTCTTTAAATACTCTGCTGCCTTTTAAGATAGTAGGCAGCATGTGAAGTGAGTCCTTTTCTTTTTCCCTTTTAATCTTGTGAAATCCTCATTAATCATTATTAGAGCCAATCATAAATTTTCAGACATTTTTAAAGTCCTGATTTATTGCAAGTGAGGATGCATGGCAAAGGGTCAGTTCTGATAATTCTGTAGCCCAAATAGCCCCCTATCTATATCTCTGTATAGGTGGGCTCTATCTTTAGAGACTCCTAGTTTGAGAGCTTGTTTTGGAGAAATACCAGTATACTTGATCTGTGTCTCTCTCTCTCATGCCCTGGCATTCACTAATGGTCACTATTAGAGTAAGGATGCTGAACTAGGTTGACCTTGCCTTGTACTAGCTATAATTTTCCCATGATGTTTTAATATCCAATGAAGTCCAGTTCATCTTAGAAACAAGGTGGTCATTTGCTCTACTAAGGCCTATTATTTACACAGGAACTAGATCAGTTCGGTCCTATGGATGGTTTCAAACCCAAGGATAATTAGTACCTGATTTTAAGAGAGCTAACAATGTTCAAGGGACTGAAATTCAGGTTTGTGGCACCATTTTGGTTTGCTAGTTCCTCTTCAGTAGCATATTTTTCTTATTATGCTTCTTATAGCATTCCTCTTTCTGCCATATGTACCCTTGAGGCCTCCAGGTGGGTTGGCAGTCAAGGGTCAGTATACAAGTATTTTTTAAGAACCTAATGCTATTTTGCTTTTCCTGTGCTGGATGAAGTACTGTAGCAATCCCACCAAACAGAAGGACTGCAAAGCTACACTAGGAGATCACAGATTTGCCACAGTCCATGTTTTTCACCCCTCAGTGGGGAGCACACACTAACCCCATAGCAACAAGACTCCCCATTTCCTCATTTTCAAAAAAGTAGCTTTTCTTGCTTAAAAAAAGCCAAAAAACCAAACCCCAACGTTTCTGAGAAACAATTTCTCATTTCAGAGCATTCAGAGGCACACAGCCTGGCTTTGGAAAACAAGGCTGCATCCTCCGACATTAAAGCTGATATTCATTTTGTCTTCGTTTAGAGTCATTCAGAGGTTTACTGACCACACACTTATCAAGTATTGCATATGAATTACTTCATTAAAAGATAATCAGTTCCTGAAGTCAGACATCTGCAGTTCCTTGAGATTTTTCTTGTAACCTGCCACATAAACACATTTACTAGAGTGGAGCAAAGGAACTTCCAAAAAATACTCCTTTCCTGTGAGAAAGCTGTGAAAAGACAATTTCAAGAGAGCATCAGTTCCTTTGATGAACAATTAGACAGTCATAAGTAGCTTTTAAAGCTTAGTGTCAGCCAGCTCCAGCGTACCTTCCTGCCCATATACCAGAACAGCCATATGGCTGATATATGTAAAACCAATTTATCTCAGAAGATGGATGCAAGTGTAGATGGCAGGACAACTTGCAACTAGCAGCCAGCAGACCAGCTCCTGCCTAATGCATCTTTTATCTTCTCTTCCTCTCCTGACTTTAATAATTAAAAAAAAAGAAGATAACAACCTTGAAATAAAAAAAAACCCAACAAACCAACCAATAAAAAAATACCCAAAGAAACCAAGCAAACACTGCCCCCCACCCCCAATAATGTCCAGATGCCCATATTCTTGTGTGCCTTTTCCCCTCCCGTTCTGAAGCTCTGCACCCTCTACAGTACATACAGTACACTGCTGTCATCATTTTATTCTTTAAGCCTTTTCAAGACACCTTTCCTCTTTCCCTCTTGAGATTTTATGGTCAAAAAAGGGAAGCATCATAGTATCATAGAATCAGTCAGGGTTGGAAGGGACCACAAGGATCATCTAGTTCCAACCCCCCTGCCATGGGCAGAGACACCCCACACTAGATCAGGCTGGCCAGAGCCTCATCCAGCCTGGTCTTAAACACCTCCAGGGACGGGGCCTCAACCACCTCCCTGGACAACCCATTCCAGGGTTTCACCACTCTCATGGTGAGGGACTTCCTCCTCACGTCCAGTCTGAATCTCCCACCTCCAGCTTCATTCCATTCCCCCTAGCCCTATCACTACCTGAGATCCTGAGAAGTCCCTCCCCAGCCTTCCTGTAGGCCCCCTTCAGATACTGGAAGGCCACAATGAGGTCACCTCAGAGCCTTCTCTTCTCCAGACTGAACAGCCCCAACTCCTTCAGTCTGTCCTCATAGGAGAGGTGATCCAGCCCTCGTGGCCCTTCTCTGGACACGTTCCACCATGCCCATATCCCTCTTGTAATAGGGGCTCCAGAACTGGATGCAGTACTCCAGGTGGGGTCTCACCAGAGCTGAGTAGAGAGGGAGGATCACCTCCCTTGACCTGCTGGCCACACTTCTCTTGATGCAGCCCAGGATCTGATTGGCTTTGCGTGCTGCAAGTGCACACTGAGAGCTCATGTTGAGCTTCTTGTCCACCAGCAACCCCCAAGTCTCTCTCCTCAGGGCTTCTTTCCAGCCAGTCACTGCCCAGCCTGGATTTGTGCCTGGGATTGCCTCGACCCAGATGCAGGACCCTGCACTTGCTCTTATTGAACTTCATGAGGTTGGCTTGTGCCCACCTCTCCAGCCTGTCAAGGTCCCTCTGGATGGCCTCCCTTCCCTCCAGCGTGTCTGCTGCACCACACAGCTTGGTGTCATCAGCAAACCTGCTGAGGGTGCACTCAATGCCACTGTCCATGTCACCCACAAAGATGTTGAAGAAGACAGGTCCCAGGACTGATCCTTGAGGGCCTCCGCTTGTCACTGGCCTCCACTGGGACATGGAGCCATTGACAGCCACTCTTTGGGTGCGGCCATCCACACACATGTTGTGTCACCAGTGCTGCTAGCTCTTAGGCCATTTTCACTGTCCTTTCTCATCAGTTCACAAAGGATGACTTCTACAGATTAGGAAGGCCTTGCTAAACAAAACTACATACACCCACTAAATCTGATAAGAATATTGTATGCTAGCAAGAAGTACTACCATGGTCCAACCGCATACATTAAATTGGTGATGGACAAAGCTGAGTAAGCAAATTGTATTTGAACATTCATTTATACCAACCTGACCAACCTGGTTGCCTTCTATGTGCAGGTGACAAAATTAATAGATGAGGGGCGAGCAACTGATGTCATTTACCTGGACCTGAGCAAAGCCTTCGACACTGTCCCACACCACATCCTGGTCTCCAAACTGGTGACACATGGGTTTGATGGGTGGACCACTAGATGGATAAGGAACTGGCTTGATGGCCGCACCCAAAGAGTGGCTGTCAATGGCTCCATGTCCCAGTGGAGGCCAGTGACAAGCGGAGTCCCTCAGGGATCAGTCCTGGGACCTGTCTTGTTCAACATCTTTGTGGGTGACATGGACAGTGGCATTGAGTGCACCCTCAGCAAGTTTGCTGATGACACCAAGCTGTGTGGTGCAGCAGACACGCTGGAGGGAAGGGAGGCCATCCAGAGGGACCTTGACAGGCTGGAGAGGTGGGCACAAGCCAACCTCAGGAGGTTCAATAAGAGCAAGTGCAGGGTCCTGCATCTGGGTCGAGGCAATCCCAGGCACAAATCCAGGTTGGGCAGTGACTGGCTGGAAAGCAGCCCTGAGGAGAGAGACTTGGGGGTTGCTGGTGGACAAGAAGCTCAACATGGGCTCTCAGTGTGCACTTGCAGCCCGCAAAGCCAATCAGATCCTGGGCTGCATCAGGAGAAGTGTGGCTAGCAGGTCGAGGGAGGTGATCCTCCCCCCCCACTCAGCTCTGGTGAGACCCCACCTGGAGTACTGCATCCAGTTCTGGAGCCCCTATTACAAGAGGGATGTGGAGGTGCTGGAACGTGTCCAGAGAAGGGCCACCAGGATGATCAGAGGGCTGGAGCACCTCTCCTATGAGGACAGACTGAAGGAGTTGGGGCTGTTCAGTCTGTAGAAGAGAAGGCTCCGAGGTGACCTCATTGTGGCCTTCCAGTATCTGAAGGGGGCCTACAGGAAGGCTGGGGAGGGACTTCTCAGGATCTCAGGTAGTGATAGCACTAGGGGAAATGGAATGAAGCTGGAGGTGGGGAGATTCAGGCTGGATGTGAGGAGGAAGTCCTTCACCATGAGAGTGGTGAAACCCTGGAATGGGTTGTCCAGGGAGGTGGTTGAGGCCCCGTCCCTGGAGGTGTTTAAGACCAGGCTGGATGAGGCTCTGGCCAGCCTGATCTAGTGTGGGGTGTCCCTGCCCATGGCAGGGGGGTTGGAACTAGATGATCCTTGTGGTCCCTTCCAACCCTGACTGATACTATGATACTATGATAATACATGTAAACGTGTCTTCAATATGGCCTTTTTTATAGTGAGAACATGTCAGACAGTTGAAGCCCAAAGCATTCACAATTATACATATCTTAGCAACAGGAGGCTTATTTTTTTTACTGCTAAAGCTGTTTGCTTGTTTAAAGTTCTACAGCTTCAGGAGAACTATATACAGAGAGAGGTGGTATCTCAAATGTCTCCCCAGCACTACTTCTCACACAGGAAACCCATCCAGTATGTTGAAGTGAAAGGAAAAAATAGCTGGATACAAGGTAACTCTCCCTGTCTAGGAACTGCTCTGGCAGTTCCAGAAGGCTGTTGCTTTAAAGTCTGAGGTGTGCTAAGATAGCTCCAGGAGACACCAAAGCATCAGAAAACAATTTGGAAAGTGCAAAACTACCTTTCTCCAGTGTCTTTGTATCAGATCCCTTCATTTTTACCTTTGGGAGTAGTATTCTTAAGTCTGACTACATCTGTGTTAGGCCCCAGAGTAATTTAACACTGAAAAAGAAATCCCCTCCTTGTACCAATCACTGAGAGAAAGAAACTGAGCCTTACCCTTTCTGCCCTCTCACCTCCCATCACACATGCATGGGCTCAGAAAGCTACACAAAACCTATCTGTGCATGAGCAAGCCACAGCACAGGCATCAGCAATGCTTAACTTTAAGACAGTACACTGTAACATTTTAAAATCAAGAAATACAGAAAAGTGGGACAAAGAAAGGAAGTCAGAAGTTTGCTTAGTTGTTTGTTTGGGTTTGATGTTGTTTGCTTGTGGGGCTTTTGTTTGTTTTGTTTGGGTTTTCTTTGTTTTTAGGAAATGGTATTTTATCTAAATAAGTTCACCTGACTGTAGAATGCTCCCTGGAAAGAAAGCCATTTTCTCCTAGACCGCTCTTTAACCCGCTCTGCTGAGCAAATCTGCTCAGCCTTTCTTTATTTTCAGGACAAGGAAAACCAGCATCATTTCATATGACAGACTTAGCAGTAACAGAAACTCTTCTGGCAACACAATAAAATAACTGCTAGTAAAGGGCTACAGATAATCTCCTAGGAAAGAATAAAAATATTCAGTAGGCTCCCTGCTAAATCTCTGAGAACAATTATTTGACAAAAATCATCAGAAGAAAAGCATTGTCACTTAACCTTGCTGTTCCACATCCATAGTCTAAGGAGACACCCAGGTGAGCACTCTTGACAGAAGACCAACACCCTTTCCAACAGGCATTGTAAACCACAAGGAGGTATCCCATCAGGTCACACTGCTTTAAAGGAGCAGTGCCAGCAAAATGAGGCCAGAGGAGGGTCAAATGTTCTCTAGGGGCTTTTTGCTGTAAGGTAGCTAATTTAAGAGTTAACAAGCTCCTAAACTATACCGGTAATTATTTTTTTTTAATGGCAAACCTTTCCTTTTAAATAGCATCCAGCCAATATATTTTGTGTAGCACCCCAAATCATCAGTATCTGCAATCAAAGCTTCTGTATCATATAACTTACGTCCTGGGACTTTGACTCTTGATAGAGTTCATTATTAGGTCAGGGCCTCAACAAGATTCTGAATTTTGTGTTCATTTTCATGCAAAAGAAAACAGACTTGCCCAGCAGTTCCTCTGTAAGGTGAGGCATCTGCATCTGTTTCTTCTGCTCCCTCCTGCTCCACTTGGCAGCAGAATAAGAGATCCCCAACAGGAAAAATTAAAGCAAGAATCAAGGTAAGCATAGCATGCCAGTCACAACAAGGAACTGTTTTAACAATCATAAAAGCTGGTCACTACGTGACAATAGCTTGCTTGTCTACAAACTCAAGAACTTAAAGTATTGTTAAAAACTAATGGGAATAAAAAGTGTACTCCAAGCACAAATCTCACACCTTCAAAACAGAGAAGAATCAGATTGTTCACAATAGCTAGTAAGTTTTTCTTACTGCCAGTATTTTCACAGAGCAAAGGCTCAGATCAATCATGAATTTACTAGCAGGACAGAACGTCTTCCAGACAGCTGGCCTGCAGAGCTGGCAGAAGGAGCCAGGGAGCTGCATAGTTTCCCTATGTTCCAGGAGCAGGTAGTCGGAGCTCTCCTCAGCCGCTTGGATACCCACAAGTCCATGGGACCAGATGGGATCCATCCTAGGGTGCTGAGAGAGCTGTCAGATGAGCTGGCAGCAGTCCTGGCTCACTGGAGAGGTCCCAGAAGACTGGAAGCTGGCCAACGTGGTGCCCATCCACAAGAAGGGCCGGTTGGATGAGCCAGGGAATTATAGGCCTGTCAGCCTGACCTCAGTGCCAGGCAAGATCATGGAACAGGTCATCCTGAGTGCAATCACACAGCACTTAGAGGATGGCCAAGGGATCAGGCCCAGACAGCATGGATTTAGGAAGGGCAGGTCCTGCCTGACCAACCTGATCTCCTTCTACGAGCAGGTGACCCGCCTGGTGGATGTGGGGAGGCCTGTGGATGTAGTCTACCTGGACCTGAACAAGGCCTTTGACACCATCCCCCATAGCAAACTCCTGGCCAAGCTGTCAGCCCATGGCTTGGACAGGAGCACACTGCGATGGGTTAGGAACTGGCTGGATGGCCGAGCCCAGGGAGTGGTGGTGAATGGTGCCACATCCAGCTGGCGGCCAGTCACTAGTGGTGTACCCCAAGGATCAGTGCTGGGCCCTGTCCTCTTTAACATCTTTATTGATGATCTGGATGAGGGCATTGAGTCCATCATCAGTAAATTTGCTGATGACACCAAGCTGGGGGCAGGAGTTGATCTGCTGGAGGGTAGAGAGGCTCTGCAGAGAGACCTCGACAGGCTGGACAGATGGGCAGAGTCCAACGGCATGAGATTTAACACATCCAAGTGCCGGGTTCTGCACATTGGCCACAACAACCCCATGCAGCGCTACAGGCTGGGGTCAGAGTGGCTGGAGAGTGGCCAGGCAGAGAGGGACCTGGGGGTGCTGGTCGATGGTAGGATGAACATGAGCCTGCAGTGTGCCCAGGTGGCCAGGAGGGCCAATGGCATCCTGGCCTGCATCAAGAACAGTGTGGCCAGCAAGAGCAGGGAGGTCATTCTGCCCCTGTACACTGCACTGCTTAGGCCACACCTCGAGTCCTGTGTCCAGTTCTGGGCCCCTCAGTTTAGGAAGGATGTTGACTTGCTGGAGCGTGTCCAGAGAAGGGCAACGAAGTTGGTGAGGGGCTTGGAACACAAGCCCTATGAGGAGAGGCTGAGGGAGCTGAAGTTGCTTAGCCTGGAGAAGAGGAGACTCAGGGGTGACCTTATCACTCTCTACAACTACCTGAAGGGAGGTTGTAGACAGGCGGATGTTGGTCTCTTCTCCCAGGCAGCCAGCACCAGAACAAGAGGACACAGTCTCAGGCTGTGCCAGGGGAGGTTCAGGTTGGATATTAGGAAGAAGTTCTATACAGAGAGAGTGATTGCCCATTGGAATGGGCTGCCCGGGGAGGTGGTGGAGTCGCCGTCATTGGAGGTGTTCATGAGGAGACTTGATGGGGTGCTTGGTGCCATGTGTTAGTTGTTTAGGTGGGTTGGATTGGTTGATGGGTTGGACGTGATGATCTTGAAGGTCTCTTCCAACCTGGTCTATTCTATTCTATTCTATTCTATGAACAATATTATGAAATTTTAATATACTGAAATACAAAAGGCGATTAAGAGTATAAAAACATCTTTAAAAGAAACAATTATGTGAGAATTTTATTACCCAGGCAATGATAGACCAGTCAGCCTCAACTCCATTCCTGGAAAGGTAATGGAGCAGCTTATCCTCAGCACTATCCTTAGGCATATCAAGGACAAGAGGGTCATTAGGAGCAGTCAACATGGATTTACCAAGGGGAAGTTATGTCTGACCAACCTGATAGCCTTTTACGAGGACATAACCAGGTGGATAGATGATGGTGGAGCAGTGGATGTGGTTTATCTTGATTTCAGTAAAGCATTTGACACCATCTCCCACAGCATCCTCATAGCTAAACTGAGGCAGTGTGGTCTGGATGGTCAGGTAGTGAGGTGGATTTGGAACTGGTTGAAGGAGAGAAGTCAGAGAGTTGTGGTCAATAGATAGGAGTCTAGTTGGAGGCCCGTACCTAGTGGAACAGGCTGGAGCAGGCTGTCCAGGGGGCTTATGGAATCTCCCTCTCTGGAGATATTCAAGACCCACATGGATACATTCCTGTGTGACCTGGTATAGGTGATTCTGCTTTGGCAGGGGGGGTTGGACCAGAGGTCCCTTCCAGCCCCTAACACTCTGTGAAAGTAATGTTTTAACTGATCAGCTTTAAATGAAATGAGTCTAAATAACTGACCAGCTTTAAAGGAATGCGGAGCATTCAGATGGCAAATCTTTAAATGAATGTTTAAACCCAGATTTTTCCTTTGTCCTCTATTTCTGCTCTGAAGCTGGTCCCATCACAAAAGCTAACAGCTTTAATTCCATAGTAACAAACTCTAGCAATCGCTGTCCAAGTTATTAGGCTTGACAATATGAGAGTTTGTATCTAATGCCATGCTTTAGCAAACAGCAGTAAATCAGAAGTATGTGTTAGGTCCACTGTTTATTTGATGCATCCTTATTATGAGGAAATATTTCTGGTAATAACTTCCCTTAGTTCTTTCTACTTGTCACTTACTGGTTTATAGCTTTCCCTATACTGTCTCCCCCAATTTCTGTGTATTTCAAATACTTTCATATATTTGAAATACTTCATCATGATGATGCTGAACTTCACTTTGCTGGAACACTGAAATGTCTGGTTTGAACCTGACCTGCACTGGTGGTGTGGATCACCATTTGCAATGACCCATATGAAATGAGTTGAAGATCTCCATCTGCTTCCAAGTGAACAAGGGCTGCTTTGGAGAATGCTACCCCAGATAAACCCCAGTGACAGCCTGTGTGGGAAGTGAATGAACATGTGTGCGAAGTAACCTTTCACTTTTTTTGGTTTGAACAGGTAACAAATTGATAGAAGCCAACTGGGATAGTTAGCAACAAAACTTGTATAAGGGTGAAAATGCTCCTCCTCTCACATTCTCCCTCCCCCTCCTCTTCCTCCACCTGAAAACTGTTACTGGTGTGATGGGAATCACATTGGAAACTTGAACTTTTGAAGCCAGGGGCAGAGCACTTACCTTTGCAAGACAACTAGCTGAAACCCTTCAGGAGCCAAGGGCCAGTATGCATTCATTAGCCACATCTGGCAGTGCCTTGTGCCCAATCTGCCAGGGAATAAGCACCTGGAGGCCAAAGATCCCTCTGAGTCAAAGCTGGAAAAAGTCAGGAGCCTGATGCAAGAAAGGAAAGAATTTGGTTGGGATAAGTGCTATGGTCTTACAGGGAGGCTGTTGCTTGCAAGCAGAGAGCAGGAAGAATGTGTGTGAAGCACAAGAGATGGAGCAGCATACACTGTGCTGGCTGAAGCAGAAAGGCTGGTGGAGCAGTGAGGAGCCTGCTTGAGCAAGGATGGGCTGTCAGCAGCCTTATGCTGGGATGCTACAGGATGCTTGCTTGGGTAATATCCAGAATGGGTTTGAATACAGCAAAGTTTAAAAAAAACATTGAATAAATACCAGTGGTAAACACTGTGCTTTCCCAGAATGTGTTCTGGATTTTACTGAGTTTTGTTGAAATGTGAAGTTTACTTGGTCACATTTATTACACTAATTTATTACTGCTTCTCTTGGAATCACTTCAGAGATTCTGTTAATTATAGAGAATTAAAAAAAGGGGATTTATGAAACATGGTATTTTAATTAGCAATAAAGTTGCTTGTTGCAGGGCATCAAGCTCTCTTAAAAGCCTAAGAGCCTATATTTTAAAGCAAAAGCATTTAAAACTGGGTAACACTATGTTAATTTTCCCCTTTTCTGCCGTTAGGTATATTAGGAACCACTTGTGTAAGAATAAAGGAGAATTATTTTCTTTCAGTACTTTTTACAGTCTGATGTTTCAAGTGAATTGCAAATTTCATCTGATTTCTGTCTTTTTTTTCCCAGTCTTTACTGTGGCTGCATCTGCTGAAACTGGGGGTGTAAGGAAGGGAGAAGTGTGATTTACACTGGTGGAGCTTACTGCTGAACTAACTGGTGTTGTGCGAGGTAAAGCTAAGCATAGGTATAGGTATATGCCTCACGACTGGAACCAAGTACAGGACTGGCATTTTTCCATTAGCCATTTAGATCTCTTGATATTTTGGATGCCTAGATCTTCCTCCTTAAAGACCCTATATATAATTCTGACAAGTTTTCTATCTGATTACCCATATCCATTTTTTTATCTCTTTATGTTGTTTTCTGATGCTTCTGCTTCGACTGTTTGACTGTTTTCTCACTTATGTTCTTAATTTTGTTCACTTTTGATATCCTCTTATGTAGGTTTGATTCTAATTCTTTTTCTATACCTCACGGATATCTTCTCTTTCTAGTGCGTATTGTCTGTCTTTCTCAGTAGATAACACATATACTATCTCCAATTCCCCATGTTAACATTTTTATTCTGATTTCCAAGTGTCAATATAAGTGATTAATTCTACACAGTTAATTGTGATCACAAAGTTGACAAAAAAAGAGCTCTTACAAGTTAGGTTTGTCTGCAAAACCTTGTATTTAATACAAGAATCCAGAGAAGGGCCACAAGGATGATCAGAGGGCTGGAGCACCTCTCCTGTGAGGACAGACTGAAGGAGTTGGGGCTGTTCAGTCTGGAGAAGAGAAGGCTCTGAGGTGACCTCATTGTGGCCTTCCAGTATCTGAAGGGGGCCTACAGGAAGGCTGGGGAAGGACTTCTCAGGATTTCAGGTAGTGATAGGACTAGGGGGAATGGAATGAAGCTGGAGGTGGGGAGATTCAGGCTGGATGTGAGGAGGAGGTTCTTCACCATGAGTGTGGTGAAACCCTGGAATGGGTTGTCCAGGGAGGTGGTCGAGGTCCCATCCCTGGAGGTGTTTAAGACCAGGCTGGATGAGGCTCTGGCCAGCCTGATCTAGTGTGGGGTGTCCCTGCCCATGGCAGGGGGATTGGAACTAGATGATCCTTGTGGTCCCTTCCAACCCTGACTGATACTATGATACTAAATTTAACTTTTAGCTGCTGTAATTCACCAGGCTACTGAAGGATGTTGGGAAGATGGACAGAAAGATCTAGTGATGGCTATCTTGAAAGCAGAGGTCATCTTCCCAATATCAACCATTGGGTTACTGCTAATGGCACTGTCCCATTAATAACTAATAACTAATCTTACACAGAGGCAAATGCCAGACCTGAAGCTTTGAGTTATCTGTGAATTTTTTGAGCTTTCCACACCCTACCCTGCTTTGTAACTGTGATATTATGGAGGATTGTATCTGCTGAGAAAAAAGTGATTGGTATTTACTTCTTTCAGAGTCTCAGATCAGAAATTCTCCTCTGTGTTTCTCATTACTCAAATCTATAGGGAAGCCAATAGCTCTAGGCTGATAACTTTATGCATTCATATTTTATGGCAATGAATATGGGCATGAGAGTGGTAAGAAGAGAGCTATGAAAATCAGCTTCTTCCTTTTACTGTTGAATTGAAGTAATTCCACAATATAGAAAGCCTTTTAGTCCTTTCTGGGATTGCATAATATTTACTGAGGAGGTCTTCAGTCATTTGGGAAACTGGAGTTTTGAAAATACGCTGAAATCTTTGGGTTTTAGAGTTGTTTAGGAGAATGAGAGATTCTCAGACTTACGAAATTTTAGATCAGAAGAATCATGTGTATCTCCATGGCTACCAGATCAGTTCATGAACATCCCAGCAGAATTCTGGTAGCCATCTTGTAAGATTTTGTAGATAAACTGCTTAGTGAAAAGACTTGGAGCCATGTAGGCTTGCTGGTGAGACCAGGGCTGATTATATTTCACTATCAGTCATAAGGGAGGACATGTTACCGCATCACCTTGCTATCTGACCTTGTTAAATTTGCTGGTGTCAGGCCTAGAGATCAACAAAACAGCCATTTAGCCTTTTTGGAACTGGTGGCCATGGGTCTGTCTACATCTCTGTGAAATGTGGACTTCTAGAGTGCAAGTATTTCACTATGGGAACAGGAGAAACGGTGGTGCCACTGAAGGCACAGAGAGTGGTTGTGAATGGTGCAGCATCCAGTTGGTGTCCAATGACCAGCGCTGTCCCCCAGGGATCAGTACTGGGCACAGTTCCATTCAACATCTTTATCAATGAGCTGGGTGAGGGGATCAAGTCAACTGTTAATAAATTTGCAGATGACACCAAGGTGGGAGGGATTGTGGATCTCCTGGAGGGTAGAAGGATGCTGCAGAGGGACCTAGACAGGCTGGGTTGATGGGCTGAGGCCAGTGGTATAAGGTTTGACAAGGCCAAGTGCAGAGTCCTGCACTTTGGCCACAATAACCCCATGCGGTGCTACAGACTGGGGCATGAGTGGCTGGAGAGCAGCCTGGCAGAGAGGGACCTGGGAGTGCTGGTTGGCAACAGCTGAATGTGAGCCAGCAGTGTGCCCAGGTGGCACAAAAGGCCAATGTCATCCTGGCTTGGATCAGGAATAGTGTGGCCAGCAGGAGCAGGGATGTAATTCTGCCCCTGTGCTCAGCACTGGTGAGGCCTTACCTTGAGTACTGTGTGCAGCTCTGGGCCTCTCACTTCAGGAAGGATATTGAGGTGCTGGAGTGGGTCCAGAAGAGAGCAATGAGACTGGTGAGGGGGGTGGAGGGAAAGTTGTATGAAGAAAGGCTGAGGGAGCTGGGGTTGTTCAGCCTGGAGGAGACTTAGAGGGAACCTTATCACTCTCTACAACTACTTAAAAGGAAGTTGTAGCCAGGCAGGGGTCAGGTTCTTCTCCCAGGCAACTAGTGACAGGACAAGAGAGCATGGTATGAAGCTGCACCAGGGGAGGTTTAGGTTAGGTATGAGGAAGCACTTCCTCACAGAAAGGGTGATTAGGCACTGGAATGGAGGTGGTGGAGTCGCCATCACTGGAGGTCTTTAAGAAAAGATTGGATGTGCATTTGGTGGCATGATTTAACTGATGTCCTGGTGTTAGGTCATAGGCTGGACTTGGTGATCTCAGAGGCCTTTTCCAGCCTCAATAATTCAGTGATTCTGTGATTCCATGAAAGGGAGGCTCAAAGGATTTTTCTGCTTCCAGGAAGATCATGATATTTAGAGGTAGAAAAGATACAGAAGGAGAATCTTTTCAAAGGCTCAGCACCTGGGAATGCCAGCTTCCCTTAGTTCCCACATTATTCCTATGTGTCTCCTTTCTTGCTGTGTGCTCTACATTTTCATGGAATCATGGAAACACAGAATGTTAGGTGTAGAGGCAGTTAGGGGCAGAGTCTGTCTAGTTTAACTACAGCAGTTTATGATCTTACTGTCCCGGCAGCTGTGCTGCTGTAGAAGTGACTAAATGGGATGTGTGATCACTGCCTGGGACATATCTTTGTTTATCAATTTAAGGTATTAAATATGCTCTAATATGTGGAACAGCCAGAGTGATGTGAAAGGAGGTGGAAGGAGGTGTACTGGGACATCCACACTTACTGTTACCTGATTTATCTGTTTCAAAGGGGGAGATGCCATGTGGCAGTGGAAGGTAAGCTCAGCAAGTGACAATAATATTGACTCAAATCACTACAGCAAGGTTTGGTCTTCAGGCTTCCAGATCTTGTGGTTTAGTTAAAAACTACCCTCCCTCTCAGGCTCCGTGTTTGGCTGAGTTAATCTACAATGACTGTAGCTATAGCTCTCAACATAGTGATGATGGGTACAGCAACTCTGATAACTACTGCTGTATCATGAAAGCATATATAAAACAGATAAACCTGTATTCAATTATATGCTTCAATAAGCAATTATAAGAAAATAACTACCTCATATTTTAACAAATGCCACTTTTAGGTTTAGTTACGTAAATACATTTACCAATTCCTGATGGTAAATTATGATGCCAATAACAGAATAGGGAAGAGGTTACCTGTCTAGGGTTTACAGGCCTTCTGTTTCAGATGGATTAATAAATTTGTATTTCTACTTTGCAAAGTTCAGTTAGCAAATATGTATATACTATGCATATACTAGATATATATGTTTTCACTGTCCTGCATAATCTTAGCCATAGCTTTCTTATGTGAGGAGGTGGTTGATCACAGCTTGCCTAATGCTGCAAATCTTTCCATGTTGGGTATAATCTTACACACTGATCTGTGTATGATCAGTGTGTCTGATCAGCAACCATGGCTCCTGTTGTCACTCCCTACATTACGCTGTGTAAATATTGATGTGGCTATTCAGCAAATGAGAACTCGCCTCACAGAAAAACAACCCATTCATATTTTGTTGCCTATTTGGTTTTCCTGGGTTATTTTTCAGATTGTCACTTCTCTGGTGTGGTTTACTGCACAACTTCACAGCTCTGAATGTCCAACCCTAAGACAATTTAAATAGTTTTATCAGAATTTTTAAGTTCCTCTTCCTGTTAAGTCTCCTTTTACTGAACCTACCTGGAGTATGTGTAAGAATCAATTTACTGTGTTGCAGTTTTCCCCACTCTTAAGGGCTCTGCATGTGCTAACTGCTTGTCCTACTGTCCCACAAGACTAACATCTTTATCATGTCTAATTTTGCAAACGCTCACATCTACCTTGCAGATGCCAACTAGCCATTTTACTCCAACAGTCCAAATGTTGTAACATAATAAAGCTTCTTTTGTGTGTTTCGTTTTTCAGTGATGGCCACTCTACTGTGTTGAAGGGTTGGCACTTCTATTTTAGTGCCATAAAAGGGATCATATGTTCAAAATTAGCCTATTGTTTGTTTGGGTTTTTGGTTGGTTGGTTTTTCTTCCCAGCTTAGTCTGCTACTATAATAAATACCTATGCTTCTTTTTTCAAGACCTGCTTTTACTTCCTCAGTGGGCCTCCATGTGAATGGATCATGACTGGAAGCTAGTTCAGGACAGCAGCTATTTGAGCTGGGAGAAGACAAGCCAGCAATGGAACAAAAACCTCTTCCACCCACTGATGGAGGACTATGCCAAAATTCTCAGCCAGCTGCCTGGTGGTAGGTTTGTGTTTCTTCAACCCTAGTCAGTTGTTCTTGCGCTGTCCCTTCTGCTACACTAGCCCAGCTCACAACCAGGTAACCACAAAGAGCAAAAAGTATTTTTCAGATTAATCAGTTTCCTACTCATATCCTTTCATGGCTATGCCCTGGGGCATGGCAGAAGTGAAACAAAAGGCAGGTGGTGCTTCTGCTTGCCCTGGTAAAGTGCCACTGAAAACTTGACCAAAGTATTTGTTACCTCTCCTAGTTTGAGTTACTGTGTCTAAATGGCTCAGTAGACAAATGCTTCCTATTTCTGGCTTTACAACATATCTAAGTGATTACACTGGCCAAATTTACACATGCAGGAACAGTTTTGGTGGCTCATTTTTCCCATTTCCAACAATGAAGAGCACAGCAAAATGTCTACTCTTTCTGGTAAAATTGACTAAACTTCAGCTTTTGACAGTATTCTGTTATGCATATTTTACATTCATAGCCAACATGCAAAGTCTCTGAGCACAGATTAGATTACAGTTATCTATCTTCCAGCCACAGTGCATCAAAGCCCCCTATCCTTCATGAGGGAATCAACCAGGAGTTCAATTTCTTTATTATTCTAAAGCTAGAGAAAATATTACTGGCATGTGTCTTAATTCTGTTCTGTTTTCCCCCTCTTAAAGGAACAAAGTATATTTTTATTTCAAAGCAACTTACATTTTACTATAGTAAGTCTGTATAGGAAAGTTTACAAAACATACTCCATACAGTATCTCTAGTTAAATCAAAGTTAATATTACTTAAATATAACAATGAATTTAATCTCTGCAAAGTTAAAGCTTAAGTAATATGAAATTGTCACACACCTGGAAAAACAAGCTAGCCACATGAGGAGCGATAGGGCCCGAATCAATGTCGACCTCTAGATGAACATCCCAACCAAATGTTCAACATAATTAGAATCTGCTCATTAGTGAGATATTTATCTATCCTTAGTGTATAACCATTAGCAAAATATGCATGCTCATTAGTGAAAGATGTAGCTTGGACAAAATACAGTCTATGAGTGGGGATCACCATCACTGGAGGTGTTTAGGAAGAGACTGGATGGGGCACTTGGTGCCATGGTTTCGTTGATTAGATAGTGTTGGATGATAGGTTGAACTCGATTATCTCAAGGTCTTTTCCAACCTGGTTAATTCTATTCTATTCTATCCTATTCTAAAGATGTATTTAACTTTCCTTGCTTAGTACAGTATCAAGGCCATATAACCAAATGTCCAGCCATATTTAGTAAATCATCAAGGCCTTGTAGGTGAATGGCGTTGCTTGGTGGACCATTGAAGACCATATTTAGGAGATTGTCAAGGCCATGCAGCCAGGTGTTCAGCCCTGTTGGGAAGGATGTGGTCAAAACCAAACAGACATGCATACTCCCATAGTTCCTCCCTGGGCCCTGGCCAGGGCATGGGAGGAATCCGACAGGAGAACAAAGCCAGACATTCCTGCATTTGAAGTTCTGTAAACTTGTTCGTTCATTGGTATAAAAGCTGGCCTCTCTCAGAGCCATTTTGGAAGCCTCACCTATTAGTGGACACACCGTGCAGGACTTCCCAATTGCTGGGAAAGGCGCTCCAAATCCTTGCTGTAGTCAGGGCTCCCCAGTGACTGAGGATCTGTATGATGGTAAAGTATTGGGGCACACGGTGATGTATTTTTCTTAATCACTATCGCTAACCTTCCGTAGCAATGATTAGGTGCATTACCTGGATGTATTTTACCTTTGCCATATTATTATTATTTTGCTTGTTCTTTTACTGCTCTATACATTATATACATAAGTAAAAGATGAGTTTAATTCTTTGACTTAGTGTCTGTGTCTCTTGTGCTAACCCTGTCAACTGGCAATACATAAACTGGACAGGATTCAAAGGACAAATATATTGTGTGAGAGCTGGGATTCATCTTTAAGCAAAGATAAAATCTTGGTGTTTTTGCAGAGGAATCTCTTGATATTTAGCAGAGGTGGAACCTCTTAGAAAATTTCAGTTGAGAATCTTTTTTGTGCTTCTACTCAGAATTCCACCATTCAGCAATACACCATGCAATTAGCCCTCTGAATAAAAAAACACTGAGTTGAATGAGAATTGAGGTGATGCTTATGCTATAACACTAGTCTTAATCCTGTGCCATTTGCATCAGTGGAGGTGAATAAATTGTGAATCAAATTAAGATGAGTCCCACAGACCTTAACCATATTACCACTGAGCTTCAGAAATTGGGGCCAGACTTGTAAAGTGAAATCCTGAACACATTAAATTAATGGGACTCATTAGAGCATGATTTTCTCCTTTACTGTCCCACTGTAGATTAAGAAATATAATGCGACATAAATTCTCCAAACATTATCTTCACAAGCAGATGGTCTAGAATTTAATAAATGAACACTTGGATTCTGAAGAAAACAGAAAAAATTTAAGTGCTTAGGTCAATAGGTTTTCTTAAACCCACATTCATTTTGGTTTTGATTATCACTAATCTAGTGAGTACAGCAACATCTCTGTGCCCAAATAAACTTGATAGATTAAAAGATCTAAAAGGAAATCGTTCTGCTATTTATGTGCTAGGAGCATTATCCTAAGTATTAAAAAGCACTACATCTTGCGTCATATAAGCTGATTAATTGCCACGTATGATCACTCAGGTGTGTAAACTTAGTTCCTCCCAAAGCTAACTATTTCTCTGTCATAGCATTGTACATTTGTAAAATATACTTTGGGACAATGCTATGGCCTTTATACCATTAAATTGCATGTTATCATATAACAAACAATGTAATAAGAGCCTTTTTAATAAGCTTGGTTTCACAATATTGGTAACGTAAACACAATTCCAGTGTCTGACATTCCATTCACTTGTGATGGCCCAAATGCCAGTCTGAACCTATGACTTTGTTATATTTTTCCCCCTCATATATCTCTATTTTTACACAGCTTCTAGGTAACTACCTTATTAGGCAGTCTCCCTTAAATATTAAACAATGATTGAAGAGTCTTTCACTTTTTTTTTTTTAAGAACACTAAACCAAGCCTTCTTGGTCATATCAAAGACCCATGTCTTTGACTCTGCTTTCTTTTAGTGAGGCCTAAAGCAGGTCCTCAGTGGAGAATCAGGCAAATGGATACCTTGAATATACTTTTTCTCTCAACCTCCTACAAATGGTTTGTGACTCAAGGACTTCCTGAGCTAGGGGTCTTAAAGAGCACTTCTGTGTATTCAGTACCACTTGTGTATTTTTCTTCTTTTCTTCCTAAGCACGTAAGTTCAGTGATATGACTGTATGTTATTTAGGGATTTTTTGGTATGGTACTGAAACTTACAAAGAACTTTTGCAAAAGAAACAGAGAAGGGGAGAAAGTAGCTTGCATTCATGTTGCTGACATCATTGCTTTTGTCTCTTGTGAGAGCAGTTTCACTGACAACATCTTGGTGCTCCAGAAGTCCCACATTTCTCTATTTCAGGCTGCTGTCTGGCACCTTCTAGGCTCCATAGGGACACAGGTGTCTTGCATGTGGACATGGAAACCAAAGTCTTCATTTGAGGTAGCAGGGTTTCTTAGCACTGTGGGGCCCTTGAACTTGGCTGTGTTCTGTGGCAAGCCCCTGATGCCAGTGGAGCATGGGGAGAAGTACTCATGGCAACCCATGTTGCTAGGCAGATGGAAGATTGTGTTTTGTTCCTGCCACTCTGTTCTTGGGGATCCTGGCTTCACTTCTAGATATAACTGATGTTAATAAAATCTAAAGGTTAAACTATGTGGATCTCTAGGGCCATTTCTGTGCCTGACTAAGATGGAGAACAGCATCCTGGTGCTCAGATATAAAAGCAAGAGCTTTTTCCTGCTGCAGCTCTTTAGGCATAATCCCAGAGGCTGAGCACATTGAGGAATATTGCTGAGGGAAAGAAATGCTTACTTTTGCCTAATAATTAATTTTTAATGCATATTCACTCACTTTTTCTTAAATGTGACTTTGTCGAAGCTGAACAGGCACAACTGAAGAGCCATAGGATTGTAGTTGTATATGAGTAGCAAGAGATACTTGCCAGGACATTTCCAAAGCCATCCCATTGACCATGAAGGATTTGAGATACTGCTATTATAAGTGGTCTTCAAACCTATTTTTCCCCCTTTCTTTCTCTGAGTTTTACTCACAGAATCATCCAACCACTGAGCCTTTTCCCGCTAAAAGAACATCTCACCCTTCCTTCCTTCTTCCCTTCTCCACTTCTAATTGCATGGTCCAGCTTCCTGACTGTGCTGGTTCAGATGTTTGTCAGACTCTTTACCAAATTTCTTAAGATGTCAGACAACTATTCACTTTTTGCTTGATTGTTTTTTTAATACTGCCCTCGATGAATGGCAGATAAGAAAAGTAGAACAGTTGAGAAGGAAGGAAAAGACTTGAAGAAAGAGCTGGATGCTTCCCTTTCAGCACTGGTTAATTCAACATCTCAAGGAATCATACACTAGTATTTTATTTAAGAGCAGATTTTGGGCTCCCAGATTTATCACCTATATGAAAAATAAAAGAACTCCCTTGCCAATTTACGTGCATTTTGCTGTTCTGTAACTCAGAGCAGGATGACTTTTACTTTTCAAAAGGCAAACAAAATGACGAGAGTTAAGGTTAGTATGAAAATACCATCAGCCTGGAAGGTGTCAACTGTAGAGCAAATATTGGTGGGCATGCTTATTTGTGTGTCTCTAACCACTCTGTTCGGTTTCTCTTCATCTGCTCCACGCACAGGATCAAAGCCTGCCATAACAAAGTGAACAAGACAGAAGAAAAGCTGTCTTCTCTCCCACACATCAAAGAATGAAGTAGCTGATCTCAGCGCAATATTACTCAAAATCTGAAGGGAAAGATGCAGCATAGGCAAGGAATGATGGAGTCTTTCTCATGTATATCTTGTTTGCTATGTATCATTTGGATGAACAGATAATGTTTAGGTAACACTATGTTTTGAAGAAGCTGTTTCTGAGTTACTCGGGTCAGTTGCTGATCCCAGACAAAGAGTGGAATGAAGATGCCAAATCCACTTGGGTTATTTGTGTTATATTGGCAAGAAAGGGTACCGTGACATGGAAGCACGTCCAAAGTGATAGGGCTGTACCCATATAGAGGAGTTATAGGTAGACTCCTATTACAGAATTGTAGTTATTAATTAACTTGTTTTGTGCAGGACAAATGAACAAGTTTCTCTGTGCCTTCTGTTATATGGTTCCCTAGGACCCTCAGAGGAAGTTTTATAGTGAAGGTCTTCAACAAGTGTTTGAAGCAAAGATGCGTCCAAACCTTGCAACCATAAAGACATGGGAGTACCCTGCTTTGTAGGACATTATTCTACCACCTTGAACTGTTCTATCTTTTACAGCACTTCTTCCATTTTAGAGCTGGTTTTTATTTCTGAATAAAATTTTTGAACATATGTATGAAAAATTAACACAGAATGTGTGATAGGACCCTGATAGCTGAGAGGAATGTATGCAATGCAATTGGTACAGAGGCAAGGGTACCTTATGGCTATTCGAGTTCAGTGAATTCAGACATTACATCAACAATGCTGGTTTCTTCCCTGTTTTCCCAGAGATATTTTCTGACGTTTTAAAGATGAAAAATTGCAAATTTAAAAGGGTATGTTCTCTTCATAGGAGCTCTTTAAAGATCTTGCATGCAGCAGCTGATATTTCAAGCTGTTGAATTAGTAGCTCTGGGTTTCCTTTTGTACTTGTCTGTGCCAAAATGTGGTTAGTTGTTTCAGCCCACTCATTCCCTTGGTTTGAGCTGTCTGTGCATTAAGTTAGAAAGGAAACAGTCATGTGGTTCAGGTCCAGTACTTGATCTGCATTATAACTGTTAACATCTTTTTCCTACATGCAATTCTCAAGATATGTTGCAAGGAAATTTTAAAGCAGAAAGTTCTCATTTTGGACTGCTTTCTCATTCCATATTTTGTTCTACTCCTGGAGACAAGCAAGACACCAAAGCCCTGTATGTCAGGAATTAGGGTAAGAAGGGGAAACAGGGGCTGACAACTGGCTGCAAGCTATTGAAATCAGAAGGAAACTCCAGGCTGGAGCAGATGAGCAAATGAAACACTTTGATTTATACTAATTGTCCTGAGTGGAATCTCAGGAACAGTGGCAGGACAGTACTGTATTAGCCGCAAGTCACAAAAGATTCTGCAGTTAGCCTAAAAGTATCAAACTTAATGAGCACAAACATTCAGGATTTGATTAAATATTAGTATATACTCAGAAAAACTTTCTCTCCCCAAGAAGGTATTGTAGCAGCTCATGAGGACTGGAGTCAGCTGCTACAATGAGACATTAGCTATTGTGGCACACACAACACGTTGCAGCTGTTGTGTACTTCAAAATTTCCCCTTTCTTGATTGGCTTTAACACACTGCTTTTGTTACCATCCCTCTTGGAGGAAATAAAGATAAGCATGTGTCAAATAGGACAGGGTGGTGACAAAAGCCAAGCATAAGCCCTGGTGAAATCGCTGGGAAGATGTCAAAGGTAGAGAGGCCTGAGTTGAGTTACTGTCTTTTCAAGTCATATTTGCAATGACTCACCTCTGTTCAAAGGCTACTGTAAAAACACAAGACTCTCAATGAACACACACAATAGGCAGCATTTGTACCTATTTTAAAGCTGAATGTTCGTCATATATTGGGAATTAACAGAATTTTTAAAAGCTTTTATTAGGGAAGTGTGGTAGACACTGAGTTAGCTTAGCATTTGTAGAAGAGCTGTAAATATCCTATGATGAATTAGCTGATCTGGAAAGTGACAAAAGAAATCTCATGCTGGGCACTGTATTCAAGAACATGAAATTCCACATTTAGGGTAGGGAAGAGAAAAGAAAGGTCCATCCTGGCTAAAATGATGTGTTTCACGCTTATAGAACAGAACAGAACAGAACAGAACAGAACAGAATAGAACAGAACCAGACCAAACCAGGTTGGAAGAGACCTTCAAGATAATTGTGTCCAACCTATCATCCAACACCACCTAACCAACTAAACCATGCAACCAAGCACCCTATCAAGTCTCCTCATGAACAGTTCCAGTGATGGTGACTCCACCACCTCCTCAGGCAGCCCATTCCAATGGGCAATCACTCTCTCTGTATAGAACTTCCTCCTAACCTCCTGCCTAAACCTCCCCTGGCGCAGCCTGAGACTGTGTCCTCTTGTTCTAGTACTGGTTGCCTGGGAGAAGAGACCAACCCCTGCCTGTCTACAACCCCCCTTCAGGTAGTTGTAGAGAGCAATAAGGTCACCCCTGAGTCTCCTCTTCTCCAGGCTAAGCAACCCCAGCTCCCTCAGCCTCTCCTCATAGGGCTTGTGCTCCAAACCCCTCACCAACTTTGTTGCCCTTCTCTGGACACGCTCCAGCAAGTCAACATCCTTCCTAAACTGAGGGGCCCAGAACTGGACACAGTACTCGAGGTGTGGCCTAAGCAGTGCAGTGTACAGGGGCAGAATGACCTCCCTGCTCCTGCTGGCCACACTGTTCCTGATGCAGGCCAGGATGCCATTGGCCCTCTTGGCTGCCTGGGCACACTGCAGGCTCATGTTCAGCCTACCATCGACCAGCACCCCCAGGTCCCTCTCTGCCTGGCCGCTCTCCAGCCACTCTGACCCCAGCCTGTAGCTCTGCATGGGGTTGTTGTGGCCAATGTGCAGAACCCGGCACTTGGATGTGTTAAATCTCATGCCGTTGGACTCTGCCCATCTGTCCAGCCTGTCGAGGTCTCTCTGCAGAGCCTCTCTACCCTCCAGCAGATCAACTCCTGCCCCCAGCTTGGTGTCATCAGCAAATTTACTGATGATGGACTCAATGCCCTCATCCAGATCATCAATAAAGATGTTAAAGAGGACAAGGCCCAGCACTGATCCTTGGGGCACACCACTAGTGACTGGCCGCCAGCTGGATGTGGCACCATTCACCACCACTCTCTGGGCTCGGCCATCCAGCCAGTTCCTAACCCATCGCAGTGTGCTCCTGTCCAAGCCATGGGCTGACAGCTTGGCCAGGAGTTTGCTATGGGGGACAGTGTCAAAGGCCTTGTTCAGGTCCAGGTAGACTACATCCACAGGCCTCCCCACATCCACCAGGCGGGTCACCTGATCATAGAAGGAGATCAGGTTGGTCAGGCAGGACCTGCCCTTCCTAAATCCATGTTGGCTGAGCCTGATCCCTTGGCCATCCTGCAAGTGCTGTGTGATTGCACTCAGGATGACCTGTTCCATGATCTTGCCTGGCACTGAGGTCAGGCTGACAGACCTATAGTTCCCTGGCTCATCCAACCGGCCCTTCTTGTGGATGGGCACCACGTTGGCCAGCTTCCAGTCCTCTTCAGTTTCAGACATTGATCCATTACCATAGATCTCCAATCAGGAAAGGCAAAGGTCTGATGCGTGGAGGGGTTGAGGGAGTAAGAAATCAGACTTTTGTAAGACTGAAAGGGCCTTTCCTTCTGCTGCTGCATCAGCTGGTGCATCTCCTATCTTCATCTGCCATGCTGTTGTAACCAAAGCTTCTGTTACCAATTTGAGAGGAAACAAATCTGTGCTACTTTTCTAGTCAAACATGTAATTCTAACTGAAACTAAATATTATTTAGTTACTTTAATTGGAGACAGCCTTTCAGAGGGATCAGCTTTATTAAAGAGCATAATCAGTTGTTTTCCCAACAGAGTAAAGATGTGTTCTCTTGAGTATCTATTATAGCTTCTTTACCCTGAGCCACATTCAATAAAAATGCAGAAATAAGGGGCTGAAAGGCAAATAGAAATGGTAAAATGTTATAAAAAATGGGTGATTCTTTCAAAGTGAAGAACCCCTATTTGGGTTCATTGTGGCTTTTGTAATTTCAGGCTTTCTTAAATACTAAGCACATTATAACAGTTTGAGAGGTAAAGATGACTGTGTGAAGAATTCATCCACTCAGACTTTGCCAAACTTTAAAATCTGACAGACAAGCACCTGTTGTGGTAAGGACAAGGTTTTAGTTCTTGGACTTTCTTAGATACTTATTTTCTATGAATATATAATTGCATTTTGCCAGAATATCAATATTTATATTTTCTCTGCTTTCACAGTTGTTTTAGAGTCAGAACCAGGCATCGGAAGGGTGTCTGCTCAAATACACAGCTAAATTTAAACTGTAGTTTTATTTAATAGTGCTAAGACAGAATATTTTAGCTGCTTTGGCGCAATACTATTTAGAATAAAATGTTCTTTCACTTTCTTAAACTCAGATACATGGAAATCTCTGCAAGTGCTGAGAAAACTATTTTTAACAGAATCAGAGTGTTTTGCGGAGTGGCAGCTTCAGGGGCCTCATTCAGGGCCTGACTGCAAGGATATTGGTGCGCAGCAGCTGTGCAGCACTGGTCCCACCGCACAGGTCAGATGTGGGGCTTAGCCGTGTTCTCCATGGCTTTAGCACACCCTAAATCCCAGAGTGGAGTGGCCCCGGTGCCGGAGACTGGGGAGTGGGACTTGGCTGGGCCTCTGTACTGGGGTCCAAATTTTGGGCTTGATCGATGCTCTGAGGGAGCAGCTACGCTGGCTCCCGGCCAATGTAGTAGTGGAGGCTGGCATGCAGAACCTCTAGCAGTCTACTTCCACCCTCTTCCACTTGCTTTGTATGCCTTCAGGCTGCAAAAACCGGCAGTGAGAGGCCTTCCAGGGCGAATGGACGGTGTCCGCTGCTGTCAGCCCGGCCCGGCCCGGCCCGAGCCGGCGGGTCAGCGAGCCGGCGTCCGACCTCGCCGCGCCCAGGCGCGGGAAGCAGCGGCGGCGGGTGCAGAGGGCATAGTCGGGCCCAGCGAGGCTCGCGTCGCCATGGCGACGGCGCCGGACTGCTGTAATGGCGGAGAAGGAGGGGAACGGCCAGGGTAAGGCCGAGCCGGGGCCTGGGCTTGTCGCCCTGCGCGGTGTGCGGGAGGGCGGGCGCGGAGGACGGGCTGACCCTGGGCGCCGGACCAGCGAGCCCCGCGTCGCCCCGCGTCGCCCCGCCGCGGAAAGGCAGGCTCTGGCTGCGGGAGAGGCATCGGCCGTGGGATGTGTCCTTCCCGGTGCTGGTGGCAGGATGGCACACGGACAGGCACATATACCTATTTAGACACGCACATAAATACAGTCCTCCTCCCATGCCATCCAAGGTGACCACATCACTGCCTGTGCCTCTTCCCAACTCGGGCCCAGGGGCTTCTTACCAGCATTCCCTGTCATGGGGCATGCCCCCAGCTGCTGGAGCCAGTAGGTCATCACCTCTTCAGTCATTAATGGATGCATCGGGCACTCTCTGCCAGGAAAAAATAATCTGTGCTGCTGATGGCACCATGGCTTATTTTTAGAGACAGGCATGCTCTGCTTTAGGGAGTGTTGGCAGAAATAGTAGTTTGCAGGCTAACAGGTAATTCTTCCTGCAAGGATATTCAAGTATAATTTAAAGGAAAGTGTACTTTCTGTAGAACTCACAATATTATGTCTTCTAAAATCCACCCTTCCATAAGTAAACTTGTGTGTGTTGTGATAGTTTGCAAATTCTGAGCACTGTATTTGAAATAATCTAAATAATGGATTATTTTCAATTATTTAGTAAAAAAAAAACCCTAATATTGTCCTTAGAAAAATCCTGTATACATAGTGGCTATGGATGGTGCTAAATGAACAATTTGATTTTGGTAGGAGTATTTCTGGCATACACTTTGCAGTGTAGATATCTTGCAGAAATTAAGAAAGAAGACTGATGTAGCTTTGGTGAGAAACATTGTAAAAGCATTATTTCCTTTATATTGGTTTTCATATTTGTTCAGTCTTGTGAAAGCCTATTTTTACATCTTCTCAGTTTTCCAAGTGAAGCTGAGGCACAGTGCTGGCAGAAGTGGATGGAGATGGTGGCGTAACAGCCTAGAAGTCTGTTGAACCATCTGAGAAGAGGGAATCTGGTGTTCTGGCAGGATGGAAGTAATATTGGGAAGTTTTGGCTCTATATAATTTGAGCATGCATATGTATGATGTTGGGATTTTGCATCATTTTGTCAGCAGGCAGCAACTTTTGGAGAAGGAAAGTAATTGTTTTTTGCTTGATTAAAGCTTTTTAATGCCATTTCAGTGGTTTGAAAGTGAGAATACTTCATAAGAAATTTAATTACTATATTAGTGAATACAGAATATATATATTTTTCATACACTTGGTTTTTTTTAATAGCCTGTAAAATACTCTTCCCATAGTGTCAGATGGTGTCTTCTAGAAGAAAATTACGCTGTGCTAAGTGACCTTGACTCATAAACTACATTCCTGGCCCTACTAGACTTCCTGATGGATCATGGAAAGTAACATACTGGACTTTAGTTTTCTATCTGTAGAACAAGGACAATAACCTCTGTCATGCAAACAAGGCATCTGACTTACGTTATGTTGCTCATGACAGTCATAGTCTGTTATTAGTCAAACCAGTTGCTTATTGCCCTATAAAGGTGTCACATTATTATATAAACAGTAGAGGTAAGCTAACAGTGTCTGATTAAACTGCAGAAGAAATCTCATAAGTCACACCTATTTCAGAGCTGCTATTGGACTTCTTGCAAACAGCAGTTAGAGGATTTAATTAGGATTCCCCAGTTCTGTATTCACTAATTGATCACACTTCCTTCTGACAAGCATTCCATATCTATGCAAACTGCCACTTTTACTTTATTATGGTTCAAACAGAACAAAACATTGGTTGTATTGTCAAATAATTAGTCTTTAGGGTATTCCTCTTGGGTCTTTGTAGAACTGCTGTTCCACCAACTTTCATGGTTAAGGTTTTCCTTAGGGCCTATTGTTTTCAAGTTTTGTCGTCTTCAAAGGTAAAATGCTTGCTTAGATGTTTGACAAATGTACACAATCTTTACAAGGAAAAACAGTGAAAGGCCAAATACTGCAATCTCTTGTGCTTCATGTTACTTACATGAGTATTGTCCTCTAATCTAGGCAATTCTTGTGAAAAAAACATTAAATTGCATATGGGTAAGTGTTCATGGGGTCATGCCTCTGCTGTCTGTAGCTACACATTTCATAGAACTTATATCCCTACATTTGTGATTCCAACATTGTTTATATTTTTTTCTGATTATGCTAGACTGCTTCATACTGCTTTTCTGTGTTTTTGGCCATTTTCTCCCTCCCATCATTCTGTTTCTTTCCCTTTTCCTGCTACTTAATTCAGTCTGTCTGTTCTTCCATTTGCTCTCAAGTTACTTTCTTTGTAATTTGACATAACATGTCAGATTTTCTAAGTTTTACTATCTCTGATCTCAATACTGATGTTACCAGAACCTGAAAGCAAAATGTCAGATCAGTAGTGCTGAAGTAGAACTAGACAGAAGACAAGACATATTTTTCTCCAGCTGGCATTTAAGAAATCACATGGAAGTACACACAGGAGAGAACACTCAGTGTTCCTATATCATTATGGTAATGTTATGTAATTGATCACTATTAGAGTTTTTCTAACACTATATTCTGTTTGCTAGTTAACACATATTTAAAATACAATTAATAAGTAATGGATTTTAATCCAAAACCAGAAGTATATTAAATAGTTTGAGCTCCCATTTCACCCACTGACACCTGTATGAAACTGAGTAACTGGTTAGAGATAACAGATATCCTCTGTAAAGATAGCTGATTCTGATGCAAAGGCCTACTGAGATGGAGATTAACCATTCAGTGATGATGTCCAGTTCTGGAGCCCCTATTACAGGAAGGATCTGGATGTGCTGGAGCATGTCCAGAGAAGGGTCAAGAGGAGCACCTCTCCTGTGAAGACGGACTGAGAGAGTTGGGGCTATTCAGTCTGGAGAAGAGAAGGCTCTGGGGAGATCTTATTGTGGCCTTTCAGTATCTTAAGGGGGCCTACAAGAAAGCTGGTGAGGGACTTTTTAGGATGTCAGGTAATGATAGGACTAGAGGGAATGGAACAGAATAGAAATGGTTAGATTCAGATTGGATGTTAGGAAGGAGTTTTTCACTATGAGGTTGGTGAGACACTGGAACAGGTTGCCCAGAGAGGTGGTAGAAGCCCCATTCCTGGAGGTTTTTAAAGCCAGGCTGGATGTGGCTCTGAGCAGCCTGATCTAGTGTGAGGTGTCCCTGCCCATGGCAGGGGGGTTGGAACTGAATGATCTTCAAGGTCCCTTCCAACCCTAACAATTCTGATTGTATGATTTTCTCTGGTAAATGATAGTAGTTGTTCTGGGTGGTTTGAGTTATAGGTACAATATGTAATCAGACCTCGCACATCCTGTCCCAGCTTATGAAACAGGCAAGTGGAAGTTGTTAGTGTAGCTAGGAAAGAGTTTTCACCCTGATTTTAGTGCATTATGTAAACACAGTAACCTTGTGTTAATTCGTACATATATATATATATATATATATATGCTCTTCAACTGCCCTGGTTTGTCACTTGGGATGCTGATGGAGTTTTACTGGCGTTCACATTTGGTAAGAACTAGCTACATATCCCATTCAATACTATCTTCTTGCAAAGAAGCAGTGTTGACCCTACTTCACCTGCCCTGCCAAATCCTCCCATGCCTGGAAGTAGGATCTAAACCTTCCCTCTCCATGTCACCTAGCTCTGTCTGGATTCTCTGTCACGAGAGAATGTGCTATCACTGCTCATTGCGTTTTAATAAAGTGCTGTGTCCAAGTTTAGAGAGCCTAGTAGCTGCCATGAGCACTGTAGGCAGTCATAACCATTAGTTCTGCTTGCAGCACACAATTAACATGAGAGTTTCAAACCTGACAGAGAAAAGCATCTAAGCTGTATGGTTTTCAGGAATGGTATAAAACGATGCACATGATATTTAAGTATGTGAGTACATTTAAGGGTCTTGCTTTACTGAGGATGTTTAGATGTATTTTTGAGGGTTTCACAAATAAACATCAGCAGTTGAAAGGTACAAAACCTATGGATCAAATATGCGCAATAACTCTTCAGGCTAAAATAGTCCATCAGAAAATTATCTATTTTTAAAAGTGGCAGTGTTTCATTTATGGAAAAAAATACAAAATTAGTATGAGTTAAAAATAAGAAGCTTTCACAGGGCTCAAGTAAGCAATATTTTAGCTGTAGCAGA
This sequence comes from Melanerpes formicivorus, assembly GCF_026170545.1. Classification (NCBI taxonomy): domain Eukaryota; kingdom Metazoa; phylum Chordata; class Aves; order Piciformes; family Picidae; genus Melanerpes; species Melanerpes formicivorus. The sequence goes on from NW_027142354.1 coordinate 33,210,487, forward strand.
AAATCTGACATCACTTAAAAAATAAGGAATTTACAGATGAACACTATCAATATCCTCTTGTTGACACTGCACTGAGAAATTACATGAAGAAAGAAGTTTATAGCTTTTATTAGACTGTAATGCAGTTTAACATGCACATTGACATCAGAGTTATGTTTTAATATTTGCACTTACTTGAGAATGAAACAAAAAATAAATTGTGTCCATCTTCCATGGACAAACACGGGCTGTAGATCCAATCCTCTTGCTTATACTCTTGCAGTAAAACTAGAGCTCAAATGGATGTAGAATAGGTAATTGTAGATTGACAGACTTCTTGTTTCCATGGTGCATAAAATGGCAGGAGTTTTTCAGTTTGGCTCTACTTCTGGCTGACTTACTGAATAAAATACTGGCTGGTGCACAGAAAGGCTTTAAACTGTTTTATCTTTAAAACAGTGCCATCCAGCAGATACACAGTACTGACAGGGGGCTTGAGAACTCCCACAAATTATCTTTCCAACAGTAGTTAACATATTATTAAGAACTTGCATGTCTACATACTAATTATTTTGTGATCTGAGATGTTGGGATTTTTTTTTTCCAGTTTAGGAGTACCTTTTTTTGTGCAAGCATCTACCACTTTGTTTCTGTTGGCAATAAAATGTGGCAGGCTAAAGGCTGTGGAGGGAAAATGGTCTTTCAGATAACAGAAGTTCAACAGGAACCTGTTGTTGGATGTGTTCAACAGGGCGCCTGTGAGCTTCAGCCCCCAGATGGGAGGTGACTGTGCAGACAGTGGTGCTGGTCACACCACTGCTCTGCCTTAGCCAAATCTTGGCATGGGGTCTGACTGTGTGCTGCTGGTTTTGCCATGGGAGCCTGGTTGGGGTAGGAGACAGAAGCTGAAAATAGCTCTTACACATCCTGTGAGGTATCCTGAATGGAGAAGGAGCTGACTCATGCCCAGTACAACAGCAACATTGGGAAGGGCATGAGACAGAGATGGGGTTAGGGGTGCCTGCAGAAGGTGGCCAGAGAAGCAGAGAACTCCTTGTGTGGAGCTTGCTGGTACCTGGTGTGGGGGTAAAAGCTATTGGCACAGTAGGGGCAGGAAGTCTCAAAACCCAAGTCTACCCCTCACGGCTTTTGAGTTTAGATTTCATACCACCTGAATGGCCTTGGGGTATTCTTTTATAAATGGTCTTTAATTGTAAATCTTCATCTTTAAGAAAATACAGACTCCCATTTTTTTGGAAGTGTGACATCCTCACTGTTCAGTGTAGGCACAGGTAGTATGTGAAAGCCCTGTGAATGTAAGATTGGAAGAGATTTCCTTGAGTCCAGCCTGGGGCTGTGTACAATCATAACTTTAGAAAGTTTACCAAGCTCCACCTTAAAAATAATGAGGATTTTTAGGCTGCTAATGCAAGGTCATGGGAAGTTTTGGACCCTTGCTGATGATGGTCAGGTTGAAAATCAGACATGAATTCTGAAATTTATCCATGAACAGCCTGTGTCCTTCTCTTGCTTGTTCACCATCTTTCTCCTTTAGCTTAGCCTGCCTCAAATGGTTATAGAAATAAGTCTTATTCCTCATTGATCATAAATGTGAATGAATGTCTTAAATTTGTCAGTTGAAATACTGTTCAAATTCAGAATATTACTTCTAGGCAAACAGAAAATTGGAGGTTTGCATTCATTGACAATATGTAAAGAAAGTACTGTAAATGATACTTTCCAGACAGCTCCTTAAAAACTGAAGCAAACTCCTGTAATCCTTTGCCATTTTCATTTCAGACTAGAGAAGAGAAGACTGGGGAGACTTATTAGCAACCTCCCAATACCTGAAAGGGACCTAGAAGAAGGATGGAGAGAGACTGTTTTCAAAGGCCTGTAGTGATAGGACAATGGACAATGGTTTTAGAGAAGAGTAGATTTAGGTTGGTCATTAGGAGGAAGTTCTTTACCATGAGGGTAATGGAACACTGGAACATGTTGCCCAAGGAGGTGGTTGAGACCCTATCTCTGGAGATATTCAAGGTCAGGCTTGACAGGGCTCTGGGCAACCTGATCTAGTGGAGGATGTCTCTGCTTACTGCAATGGGGGTGGACTAGATGACTTTGGGAGGTCCCTTCCAACTGTAACATCTTCCTTTGCTTGGTCAAAGCCATCAATGCCAGGGTAGTGTGGATAGAATTGCAAACAATCTTGACACTGTTTTTTTAACTCGTTTGAGACCCTGTCAGGCAAATTGAAGGGTTTGTGATGCTACATAATAACAGCATGTATTAAAAGTCATACTTAAAACCTCTCATTCTCCCATTGTATTGTAGGCAATTACAGTTCTTCCAAATGAAGAAAGTTTACAGACTGCTCCATTTTAGCAATGCTTCTGTAGCGCTGTAGTTAAACTTTAAAATGGCTTACATTTAAAATGCATTTATTCTCAGAACACCACAGGGATCAGTGCTGGGTACAATCCTGTTCAACATCTTCATGAATGACATTGATGAAGGGACAGAATGTCTGCTCAGCAAGTTTGCTGATGATACCAAACTGGAAGGCTTGGCTGAAATACCTTCAGGTTGTGTGGCCATTCAGTGAGACCTGGACAGACTGGAGAGCTGGGCAGAGAGGAACCTAATGAGGTTCAACAAGGATAAGTAGAGAGTCCTGCATCTAACCAGTATAGGTTAGGAGGTGATCTGTTGAAGAACAGCCCTGTGAAGAAGGACCTGAGAGAGGTACCAGGATGATTAAGGGACTGGAGCATGTGCCTTATGAGCAGAGGCTGAGAGCCCTGGGGCTTTTTAGTCTGGAGAAGAGAAGACTGAGAGGGGATTTAATAAATGTTTATAAATATCTGAGGGATGGATGTCAAAAAGGAGGAGACAGGCCTTTCTCAGTTGCACCCTGTGATAGGACAAGGGGTAATGTATATAAACTACAGCACAGGAGGTTCCACCTCAGCATGAGGAAAAACTTCTTCACTGTGAGGGTCACAGAGTGCTGGAACAGGCTTCCCGGAGAGGTTGTAGAGTCTCCTTCTCTGGAGACTTTCAAGACCCATCTGGATGCATTTCTGTGCAATGTGCACTAGATTCTGTGGTCCTGCTCTGACAGGGGGGTTGGACTCAATGATCTTCAGAGGTCCCTTCCAACCCCTAATATCCTGTGATCCTGTAATACCCCCTTGATTCTGGTTCCTGCTTTCCACCCACATGAACAATCAGTGTGCTGGGAGAGTTTAGTAGTCATAATTCCATTTATGAGACACTTGTGCTTGTCCTGAAGGGTCAAACCCCAAAATATGCTCTAACCCAGACAATGGGTTAAGCACCTGTGAGTGTGCAAACCTGGACACTTCCTGGGGTCCAGATGGTCCAGGCAAATGTGCAGCACATGTAATTAACCTTGGAGGCACACCTGTGAACTGTGTGTGTCCCTGGCCATATTTGGATATGCCCCATCCTATAGGTTCAGTCATCAGGTTTCTCTGTTACCAAAGGGCATTAATTGTCTTGGGACAATATTCAAACCAGTCAAGAAGGTAAGCAATTTGACTTGTTCTCACCAAGCAAGCAATAAGAGCCAAATGCTGCTGGAGTAGCAGCTGAAGAGTCTGCCCTAGTGCCCTAGCAGGCCAACGACACCTGGGCCTTGCACCTGGACCAAGGCGGAAGGGGGAAAACCTCCAAGAGAACTGAATCCCAGAAGTGGAGCACACAGGAGAGGTCGGTCCCCTAGCCCTCTCTGAGCCAAGGGAAAGCTCCAGACTGTGAACTGGGCATGGGAGGAGAGAGGCTCCTAGCCCTCTCTGAGCCAAGAATTGCTCAAATTGTAGTCACGGCATCTGGGAGGGTATCAGACAGAGGAGCAAGTCATGAGTACCTGGCTAATCTGCTACAGAATCCTCTTGTGGGAAACAACAGATCACAGAACCTTTATTTCCAATTTGAATTGCTGCATTGGAAATTCTGAGATCTGTGCTTAAATCATTTAACTGTCTTCATATGTGAAATGTAGCACTCACAACTGAATACCAGAACCTCTAAATATACTTTGTAAATAAGTTACAGCAGTGTCTGAAGATACCACCACCAGGAAGTATTAAATATAAAATAATACACATTTTATTACAGTGCTGCCATATAAGTGATCAAATGTACATGCACAATGTTGGTGACAGGTCATACAGTGCCCTGTTGAGGCCATCCTATGTCATTGACGGAAGGAGCTGCTGATGTAGGGCACACAGCAGCGTGTTCATTACTGCTGTTTGTGGGGCTTGGTGTGATGCATATGCATTGTAGGCTGTGGGAATCAGAGTTGTCCTTTGTGGCTCTGCTGTCCACTTCTGGGGCCAGCACTGTGGAGAGTCCAGGAAAAATTGAGATCAATGCCTTTTGTGACCATACAGCATAGCAGCATGGGTTGTGTTCTGCTAGTGTCTCATCTCTTCCTTTACAGCTGGAGGTGTATCTGGAGGTTTGGCAAGACTCTCAGTGCCACTGGGAGAGAATAGAATAGAATAGAATAGAATAGAATAGAATAGAATAGAATAGAATAGAATAGACCAGACCAGGTTGGAAGAGACCTTCAAGAGCTTCATGTCCTTTCTGGGGCAGTTTGCTGGTTGGCGAGGAAAGAAAATAGAAGTATGGGCTAGACATAACTCCATATCTCAGGTGTGGTTGAGATGGAAGATACAGAAAAAATTTGCAACAATGGAGATTACAGGTTTTGTTAGCTCAGAGGTGCAACAGGAGTGCTGACTGGTAGGACTGCCAGGGTTGGAATTTCAGGGATGTGCAAGACATCCCTAATGGAGGTTTATGCTGAGCTTATCTCTGTCTTTTGAAAAGGGAGACTGAATGCAGCTGGTACTTGTGGCATCTGGTAAAGTATTGACTTTAAAAGAATGTCACAATTATTTTTTTTGCAGGCTAACAAACATCAGGCACTGGCATTTCAGTTTACTGTAGGAAGTATAACATCATGACTTTCCTCAAGAGAAGTGTAAATTATGAATTGTGTATTATCTCTGAGACACAACTGTACATGAGGCAATCCAGATCTGTGCATAGATGGGACTTCCTTGCTTTCCTTGGGTAACTGGAGGCATATCTCCACAACCTCTGCTTGTAGCAGCTGAGATCCTGCAATGCTGTAATAAAGGACTTCTGAGAGGACTTCTGAGATTCTTCACTCTCTGCAATTCTGGAATTCTGTGGTGGAGCAGCAGCGGGGTTCATGCCTTATCGTTTGTCACAAGTGGCCCCTGAAAGAGGGCTTGCAACATCTGCTCAGAAGAGAAAGTCTTTATGTGGAGAGCAAAGAATTTCCCCCATCATTCTCCCAAGTTAGTGTGACAAAACGCGTTGTTTTGCTGCCCTCAGTGACAGCTGCATGCAATGGCAAGTATTTTGCAGCTTATGTGCAGACACCAACTAGCATGAGGAAAGCTTTGCTGTCAGAACTGGACTTGTCAAATGGTTCAGGTGAGTGATACTGCTCAGTGCTAGCTGATGTTAGGGGTTGGAAGGGACCTCTGGAGATCATCTAGTCCAACCCCCCTGCCAGAGCAGGACTGTAGAATTTAGCACAGGTCACACGGGAATGCATCCAGATAAGTCTTGAAAGTCTCCAGAGAAGGAGACTCCACAACCTCTCTGGGGAGCCTGTTCCAGCACTCTGTGACCCTCAAAGTGAAAATTCTAAGCTCTATGAGATTATCCTTACTTTTTATCTGAGGTTTGGGCATACACAGGGCATACCCCACGTGCATTTCTTCTGTTTCCCAGTACTGCATATTTTTCAGAGAGCATATAGGCAATAAGCTGTATGTTACTGTTCACAAGATGAGCCTGCACTATTTAACACAGGGATAGCATTGGGTTAGGATATAAGGAGTAAGGTGCTTAAGAAGGTCAGGTCAGTGCATTAACCTCACTATTGACTGTTTCAGAGCTCAGAGAGACATTGATAAAGATCTGTAAGCTGTAGCTACAGGGAAAGGTGCAAGATAGCTGTGAACTCACTTGACAAGGTGCTTGTCACTGGGCACTAACTGCCAACAAATGGGGACAGTGGGAGGTGGCAGGAGGAGCTAAGAGCTGTGCCTATTTGGAGCCACACCCAGTCATGCACAGAATCAGAGAGGCACAAAGTCATAGGGGTTGGAAGTGACCTCTGAAGATCATCTAGTCCAACCTCCCTGATAGAGCAGGATCATCTAGAGTAAATCACACAGGAACATGTGCAGGCAGGCTTTGAGTGCCTCCAGAGATAGATACTCCACAGCCTCTATCAGCAGCTTGTTCCAGTGCTCTGCCACCCTCAAAGTTAAGATTTTTTTTTCCTTAGAGTCCATAGAGAAGTGGCAGAACAACAGTAAATTGGAGCTGGGGGAGGGCTGTGTGCCAAGTATTTGCTTGTGCACTTCTCTGCTACTTACAGGTAGTAATCCTCTTGCACAGTATCATCCTCACTGGTCAGAGAGCAGAAAACTGTCTCATGCTGCTGTGTATGTAGGAATCCATCTTGCACCTGAATTAGGCCAGCTGGTAGATTTCTGACCTTTTTTTTTTTGTGGGCACGCTGCTGGGTCCAGAACATTTCATCATCAGGAGAATCTAGTTCTGTAGCTAAGTCCTGACCCCAGCCTTCATACTTCCATTTCCAAGGCCTGGGGTAGCCTGTTGTCAGCTAGATACTGCTATGGGTTACTGCCTGAGCTTATGGCAGCCCAGGAATCCTTGCCAGCATCTGTGCCATCTTAATTGATTTGACCTAGAACATGATGCTTGCTACATCCCAGATGCATGGTTGTACCAACTAGCTAGCCACTGCACCTCCATTTCCCCTCTTTGGCAGACACAGATCAAATCACAAATTCATTCTGTGCAGTGAAAGTAGGAACGACTCATAGTTTCATAGTTTCATAGTTTCATTCAGGGTTGGAAGGGACCACAAGGATCATCTAGTTCCAACCCCCCTGCCATGGGCAGGGACACCCCACACTAGATCAGGCTGGACAGAGCCTCAGCCAGCCTGCTCTTAAACACCCCCAGGGACGGGGCCTCGACCACCTCCCTGGACAACACATTCCAGGGTTTCACCACTCTCATGGTGAAGAACCTCCTCCTCACATCCAGCCTGAATCTCCCCACCTCCAGCTTCATTCCATTCCCCCTAGTCCTGTCACTACCTGAGATCCTGAGAAGTCCTTCCCCAGCCTTCCTGTAGGCCCCCTTCAGATACTGGAAGGCCACAATTAGGTCACCTGGGAGCCTTCTCTTCTGCAGACTGAACAGCCCCAACTCCTTCAGTCTGTCCTCACAGGAGAGGTGCTCCAGCCCTCTGATCATCCTTGTGGCCCTTCTCTGGACACGTTCCAGCACCTCCACATCCCTCTTGTAATAGGGGCTCCAGAACTGGATGCAGTACTCCAGGTGGGGTCTCACCAGGGCTGAGTAGAGGGGGAGGATCACCTCCCTCGACCTGCTGGCCACACTTCTCCTGATGCAGCCCAGGATCTGATTGGCTTTGCGGGCTGCAAGTGCACATTGAGAGCTCATGTTGAGCTTTTTGTCCACCAGCACCCCCAAGTCTCTCTCCTCAGGGCTACTTTCCAGCCAGTCACTGCCCAGCCTGGATTTGTGCCTGGGATTGCCTCGACCCAGATGCAGGACCCTGCACTTGCTCTTATTGAACTTCATGAGGTTGGCTTGTGCCCACCTCTCCAGCCTGTCAAGGTCCCTCTGGATGGCCTCCCTTCCCTCCAGCGTGTCTGCTGCACCACACAGCTTGGTGTCATCAGCAAACTTGCTGAGGGTGCACTCAATGCCACTGTCCATGTCCCCCACAAAGATGTTGAAGAAGACAGGTCCCAGGACTGATCCCTGAGGGACTCCGCTTGTCACTGGCCTCCACTGGGACATGGAGCCATTGACAGCCACTCTTTGGGTGCGGCCATCAAGCCAGTTCCTTATCCATCTAGTGGTCCACCCATCAAACCCATGTGTCACCAGTTTGGAGACCAGGATGTGGTGCGGGACAGTGTTGAAGGCTTTGCTCAGGTCCAGGTAAATGACATCAGTTGCTTGCCCCTCATCTATTAATTTTGTCACCTGCTCATAGAAGGCAACCAGGTTGGTCAGGCTCCTTCCATACCTCCTTCCATACCTCAGACTCTTTCCATACCATCTCATTAAAACCCAAACCAACCCTCCAACCAAAAAAACACAAAAGAAAAAAACCTTGAGAACCTGATCACTCATCAAACTTTAGAGAGTACTTCAGGTTTGATAAAAATTGCACTGTGTCTGTGTGTCTAGGTGGTACTTGGCCATTTCCCAGAAATGCAGGCTTCTCTGCTCATGCTTGTGAAAACTGGTGCTTCAGTATATATACAGATATGTAACTAAATACAGCATATCTACACAGGCTGTGATCAGTACAAACATCAGGGCATGTTTTGTTGAACTTTTCCTAGATCCAGGAAATGCTGTCACTGACAGGTACCTGTGTTGTATCACTCAGACTAATTGCCTACAAGAAAATGAAGTTTTCCCTATCAAACCATATGATTCTTCCACAGTATGTCCCAGGATTGTATAGACTGAGCTTGCCCTCACCAACAAGCTGCTCAAGACATCCTTCAGGTATTGGGAAGGAAGGATTTTCCTGCATGTAGGCAGGGGGAGAGACTAGTCACAAGTGGCACATGATGAGTTGAAAAGATTGTAATGACAAATGCACAAAGCTGGGAAAGGAGGTTCAGGAGAGCAAATGTGTGTTATCCTGGAGGGAATGGAGGTGAGCAGTGGTGTCAGCTACCTTTGGCTGCCTGCATTTTTGCATGAGAAGCTCAGCCAGGAAATAGGAAAGGCACAGACATATCTCTTACCACATCCTCAGCATGTGCTGCTGCTTATTTTTTTTGCAGCAACACCAAACACACAGTCCGTCTTCCAGATGCCTTCCTCACAAGCAAACCTGACACATTTCTGGCCCTGAATAGCACTTAGTAGAGGTTTACAGACTGTAAGAAGCACTGTATGACACTAGTGGGATTCCTGCTGTAACCCAGTCCCTCTCAGACACTTGTAACATTTAACATTCCCTGTCACTCTTCTCATCAACTGCAGGTTTTGCTTGGGTATTCATAGTTTCAGTAACTTTAGAGTAAGGTTGGGTTGTATTTTATATACAGAAAGTCCTTAAGCCTTTTATTTCTTTGACAAACCAATTGCATCCTCCATTCTGGGTACCTCTAGAAAGAACTATATGGAACCAGAGAAATCAATGCCTCTGTTGCAGAAGCCTGGGCTCAGGTAGGTTGGCAGGGTTGTAGTATATGCAGTGATGTAGAAACTAGTGGTTTATTGGTCCCCTCCAAGATGTGGACAATTTTGTATTATAGCAAGCATCTGTTAAGGGATTCACAGAGGTAGTTCTCAAGTGAGCAAGGGCTGTAGTATACATATTTAGTAGATATGGCACGTCAGGTTAATGTTTGAACTTGGTGGTGTTGATGAACTTGCTGAAAAAGACTTGGAGGTCTTTTCCAACCTTAATGATTTTCTGAAATACTGAGGAATAGAATAGAATAGAATAGAATAGAATAGAATAGAATAGAATAGAATAGAATGGAATAGAATTAACCAGGTTGGAAGAGACCTTTGAGATCATTGAGTCCAACCTGTCATCCAACACCATCTAATCAACTAAACCATGGCAACAAGCACCCCATCCAGTCTCTTCCTAAACACCTCCAGTGATGGTGGCTCTACTACCTCCCTGGGCATCCCATTCCGCTGACCATTAACTCTTTCTGTGAAGAACTTCTTCCTAACATCCAGCCTAAACCTCCCCCGGTGCAGCTTAAGACTGTGTCCTCTTGTTCTGTCGCAGGTTGCCTGGGAGAAGAGACCAACCCCCACCTGGCTACAGCCTCCCTTCAGGTGGTTGTAGACAGCTACCTAGGTAGCAAGGATATCTCTCATAATTTGCCCTGGTTTAGTCATGAGGTCTGTGGTGACAGGTTGGACTTAATGATCTTTGAGGTCTCTTCCAACCTTGGTGATTTGGTGATTCTGTGATTCTCCATTCTCATAGCCAAATGCATTATCTGCATCATGCCCAGGCAGTGGTGCAGTTCCAGTGGGGCCTCATGTTGATATACTTTACCATCTGCATTCCCTGGCTTTAGGAAATACAGTGCAAGAACACTGGACAGAACAAGCAAACAGGATCATGGTAAGAGTGTGGGAGTCAGGTTTAAAAGAACAGCTGTTCAAGCTGTTACATCATTGTGACTGAGGGCAGATGAGTTATCAAGTACTGAGGATACAGAGGAATCTCTGTGGATGGGTGTGGGGGCTCTCTGCCCAGCACAGACCAGTCACAATGATGGCATCTTGCAAGGGCCGCTAGAATCGCCGGCATTAAAATGGGCTTGATAACCTAGAAGGATGTGTATGAGAGGGAGAGAGAGATTTTCTCCATCAATGAGATGGATGTTTGATCCAGAGGGAGGGCAGTAGACAAGGCTGATCATGATTCCAGCACACCTGGGGAGAGACAACTGGCTAAGAACCATGTGAGTTGTGGGTATTCCCTTGCAAACCGATGCCACGTTAACAGGAGCTGTGTTTTGGAGGCAGTGTAAGCTAGGGATTTAAACATCTTTGGATATACTAGGTGATGAAAGACATTGACTATTTATAGATTCTTTTCCAGCTTGGTGTGGCATCCTCCAGGGCATATTTTGTTCTGTGTTACAATGTCAGTTAGATTAAGAATTTTATGAGCAGCTAAAAGTTTGACTGCATATCAAGGCAGCAATAGTTTCTATGTTTTGTTTCTCAACAGCTGAATTAGTTTGTTAATTTTCCCATTAGTTTTGTTATTTTTGGTTTCCATATGCATGAAGACATCTGAATCTGTGGTAGTTTAGAATGCCATGACATTTAAAATGCCATATACTGAACAATCAAAGGCTGGAATAATATTCAGGATATCTTGTTTCATCAGGTAAAGTTTCTGGCAACTGGTAGCTCAGATAGTTACTGGCAACTGATGATTACATATTGGTATACTGATACTGGGGTGGGAAGAGCTAGGATTTGCAAAGGATGGTCATAAGGAACCTATGGAAGAGTGTTGGAGCAGTTAAATACCATAGCTTTTATCCACAAGTAGGAAGAGAGGGTTTAAGACTCACATTTTCTCATGTGACTGCCTGCACAATCATGGCTCCTCTTGTGTCCTTTGCCTTCTTAAAGGTGTTTCTTTTTCTTCATGGCAGTCTTTGCATCTGATTCCCGCTTTTAAATGAAACCAGAACACCACCCTGAAACAGCAGCATGTAAATTAGTCTAAAACTGTCACGGAGTTGAGGATACCTAGTTGTATCCCTTGTCCTTTCAAACTCACATGGCTCTGTGTAAGAAGGGGTTCCTGTCACCAAAGATCTCAGTGGTTTCCTCACACCTGCCCTTAACCATAACATAGTATTATGAAGAGAGGATGGAGCAATTAATGAGGTGTCCACATATGTATAGGAGTTTAAATACAAAATGGGCTATTAAAATATACTTAGATTGATGTTTATAAAGATTAATGTTTCATGCGTGTTGAGCAGTAACAATAAATAATAAAATCAAATCAAGTGGTGCTCCTACAAAGCAACCTTTAATTTTGCTCTTTACATAGCACAAATGGTTTCAGTGTATTGTAAATCATCAGGCTGTACTGGCACTAAATCTTTTCCTGTGAGCAGCAGACAGATTCTTCTCCCCAGCATTTTAGGTTGTTATTTAACGCTGGCTTACCTGTTCTTCTCATACTTCTTTTATTCTGCACATAATTTCTGTTCAGTGAAAGGAAGAGTTGGCTTTTTGAACTGTCAGAGCAACTAGCCCTAAGGAATAAAAGAAAGCAGTCTCATACAGTCAAACAAATGCTAGAATCTAGTGAATTATATCAGCTAGAAATCACTTTTTAAAATGCTCATTACTCAAGAGTCTGACAGAGCAACATTTATTTAATTGCTTCTATTCCCTACAAATCTGTGGTCTTTGAAGAGGAAATGTCACAGCTAAGGTGGGTATGCTGCTTAAGGTCTGGCTTCAAACGGGCCTCAGAGTGCCAGGGAGCAATCTGGACAATCTGAAGAGGAACAATTCAGTCTGAAAGAACCAGCAGAATTAATTTGGGACTCCCAGATTCCTGCCAGTATTGCTTAACTGGCAGTGTCGAGAGCTCTATCTAGCTTGTGCTAAGCAAACTGTGAAAGTAGCAAAGGATAGTACAGGAGAGGAAACTGATAATTAAAGTACTTTTCAGTTAATGTGTCTGAGGAATGAATTTTAAGACATCTAAAAAATTTTAGCAGCATAACATTGGAAATAGTATATTATCCCTTCAGGATGCATTTGTAGGAATAAGTAGTTGCAGGTATTGAAGTATTTTATTTTTGACATGATGCGCTTCAATATTTATTTAAGCCTTTATGAGATACTTTTATCCCTGATATTATTATATTATTATATTTATTATATAATATTATTATTTATATAAATATAAATATATTTATTATATTTATTATTATATAATATTATTATTATTATTATATTATTGCTTTTCTAGTTAGGAGAATCAGTGAATGAAATCTTTTGTTCAATCAGAGCATAGGTATTTCTGTCCTGAAAACTGCTAAAAAATTACTCCACAGAGCAACGTGAAGCTTTCATTGATCTATCGGTGGAGTGGAGTATCCTTGTGTAGGAAGATTTCATTACATTGTTGCCATCACTGGAGGTGTTTAAGAAGAGACTTGATGGGGTGCTTGGTGCCATGGTTTAGTTGATTAGATAGTGCTGGATGATAGGTTGGACATGATGATCTCAAAGGTCTCTTCCAACCCAGTTTATTCTATTCTATTCTATCATAACATCTGTCAAGTTAACTGCATGTGTGATCTCTTGTTACCCTTCTGGAAGGGATAACTTTGAACTCTTGTCCTAGAGCTGGAATCCACCTTTTTCTCCCTCCTGAAGAAAATTTTAGAGACTTCAGATCATAGAATTCTTCAGATAACAAGCTTTGCCATCTTTAACTATTGTGGTAGTTTTAGGCTATGCCTTTAATTTTTTTTTCACAGATCTTGAACAGAAAGTGGTAAAATGTAAATAAATCACTAATGAGTGAAAAAATGAAAATAATGATAGTTCTAAACAATCCCCTTGGAGAGATAAGGGACTTAAACTAGTTGTACCAAAACAATCTCTCTCTCTTCTCTCACTTCTTTACTCTGGGAGAGCTACTAACTCACTTCTGCTTGACCTTGGCTGCATTGTTTTGGCTAAATTTTAAGGTCTCTCTGCTTCTTTCTCTTATCCCTTCTGTGTACAAGGAGGTAGGAGAGGAGGCAGGGAAGGAAGAATCTATTGCAGCTCCTCTGGTCCTTGTGCTATTTATTAATTGTAAATACCTGTAAATATTGTAAATACTGTATATTTTGTACATATTTGTTGAATTTCATTGTAGATTGTAGTTTTGCTTGTAAATAGAGCTTTCATTTTCTTCCAGCAGAGCTGGTCTGGCAAATTTAATCGTGTGTGTGTGTAATTTTCAACCCACCACAACTATGTTGAACATCTTTGGCTTGGGGATGACAAGAGATTTAGGCAATAGCTTATTAATCACTTATCTTCCACAGAGTCTTTGAGAGGACTACAGTACATTGCATATTTGTCAATGAATATGACCCCTAATCACAACTTCCTCTCAGTTCCTGGAAGATATATAGATTATGTGGTGTCTAGATTAAATCACTAAGTTAATTTCATTTCAGGATCTTTCTTTGGCAGGCCTCTTGGAACACCTAAGACTGATGTATGCTATTTTCGTGGAAGGCAAAGCATGAAAATGCTGGATGGCTACCTAGATTCAGTACCAGAAATGTTTACTTGCCTTCCTTTGGTTTTTGTTTCTACAGAAGGCTCACTCATCAAGCCAAGAAGATACAGCTATAAATACTCCTTCAGCATTTCTCTGTTGCAGGACATAGTGTACAATTGAAGTGTTTGATCTCAAGAACTGAATTCCAACATTCTGCCCTGGAGACTGTATCCAGGACTCTTTGTAGTCACTGAAAAACTCCCATCAAATTTAATAGTTTGAGAGTGAGTCTTTAGGTCTTCATCTAGAAGAAACCAGGACTATTTAGGCTTGACTATGCTTTTTGGACATGAATTAAGTGTGGTTTGTACTACTTAGGCACATAAAGAGCAGAGATTATTGTCATGCTATGAAAAAACACAGCTTGGCCTGTATCTGGAGACTGAACAGGGCTCTTCTTCCTCAGTGAGTTTCAGTCTCCAGTCTATGTACCTGCCCATGCTTCCATCAGGGGAATGAAGTCAGAGAAATATAGGATATATTCCTACACCCCATTTCTTTAGGCATCCTCTGAGACAGTTCAGTACCAAACACAGACAGAAAGCATCAGGTACCTGTGCCAGGATATACATCCCTTCTGTACCTGGGTGTTGCAGAGGCACCCACAAAACAGCAGCAGCCGCCTGAAAGCTGTGGATTGGATGCAATTAATCTGCTCTCCTTCTGACACAATAAAATTAAAGATTTGGACATCAGTTGGGAAAATACTGTTGCACAACTAAATAAACTGTTTGGAGAGATGAACCAAAATGTGCACACAGTTGCTCAGAAAAGGAACATCTCCCCATGGGTATACTCACTAAGTGGGGTGGTGAGGACTTCTTGGGTTCCATTTTAAGGGGAGAAGATCTGACTGTCAGGCTGCTTCTGTGTGGAGAGAACTCAATTCTCTCCACAGCAGGATTCCCTTTATACCCTTGCCAGTTGTTGTGCTGTGGTCAATTGCTTAATTAGTCAGAGAGTTGATTTCTAGACCTAGGGGCACTAACTAAGGTCAGAGGGTATCAAGCTGATCCCTATTAACTTCTAGCAAGCCTTGGTCCCCTGCTTTGTGCCTGTCACGACCCTGTGCTTGTGGGGGGTCCAGTCATACCTGCCACACTGGGTCAATCCACTACTGTACTGAAGTGCTTGCAGCCTGTGCTGGGGTGACCTTGGGCAGCTTTCAGGCACCCATTGAGCCACTCTATGCAGCAGAACAAGGGGAGAAAATATGATTATGGGTCAAGATTAAAATAGGGCAATCATAAAGCCAATATATCTTTTAGCTAGGTTCATTTCTAATATCCTTTGCCAGAAAACGGACATTTCTATCATGAGGGCAAGAGAACAAATAACAAAAATGGTTGTATATTCCAGTGGCAGGGATTCCCAAAATAGTGGGATTGTAAGAAATTGGATATGGATTCATTATATCAGTGGAAACAATGTCCAGTGATTTAGTGCTGGTCAGAGCTGCTCAACAAAACTTTAAGTGCCAGATGAGCTTACAGAAGGAAATAAATCTGTTCTGGTAGAGGAAAAGTATATTTTTATCATTATGTTGAGAATACAGAAGAGACAGCTATGTTCTGTCTGTCACTTAAATTTTCCCTGTGGCGTCTCTGTGGATACCCGTGGGGCTATCTCACAAAATGCTGCCTTCAGAGACTTGGTTTGCTAGCTGGAGTTAGGGGCTGTATTTAGCCCCAGGAATCTAAAAGTCAACTTCATATCACTTTACTATGTATATTCTGGTTTTTTTTTTGAGTCAAACTACAACCTTAATAAACAGTTTAACCTCTTTACTCTTTATTTACCCTGGTTTCCTTGCCAGGGAGCTGTTTACTGTCTTTACATTTTTATCTTTAGAATTTATTTCCTGGCACTTCCTTTCTCCCAAGAATGTGATTTCTGGCTTTAGATGAGATATAGCTGTGACAATTTGTGGTTCTTCTTTCTCCAAGTCAAGGATGAGGGCTGGTCTGGCCATTAAACAAGTTCTTTATTAACCCCTCTTCCTTCGCAAAGGGGGAATAGAAAAGGAATAAGGGAGAGAAATATATTAATTGAAAAAGAATTACTAACAATAAAATGCAATCTATACAAAATCATTACTGAACCCAGCCCCTCTGATGGCAATTATGTCATCATCACCACTGATGCTGTGGCAGAAGTCCCAGACTGAACTCAGTAGCAGATGGAAACCAGATTCAGGAATTTTGTGTCCAGTTCTGGGCCCTTCAGTTTAAGAAGGACATTGAGACACTTGAACGTGTCCAGAGAAGGGCAATGAGGCTGGTGAGAGGCCTTGAGCACAAGCCCTATGAGGAGAGGCTGAGGAGGCTGGGGTTGTTTAGCTTGGAGAAGGGGAGGCTCAGGGGAGACTCTACAACTACCTGAAGGGTGGTTGTAGCTAGGAGGGAGTTGGTCTCTTCTCTCGAGCAACCAGTACCAGAACAAGAGGACACAGTCTCAAACTGCACCAGGGGAAGTTTAGGCTCAAGGTGAGGAGAAAGTTCTTCATCGAGAGAGTCATTAGTCATTGGAATGGGCTGCCCAGGGAGGTGGTGGAGTCACCATCCCTGGAGGTGTTCAAGAGGAGATTGGATGTGGCACTTGTAGCCATGGTCTAATTATGAGGTCTGTGTTGATAGGTTGGACTTGATGATCTTTGAGGTCTCTTCCAACCTTGGTGATGCTGTGATACTGTGATAACTGGATTCTGTAACTAGGTTCAGGAGCACATGGGTTAGAATTAAAGGCAGAATGGACAGAGTCCTGCTTCGATGCCAGCCTTCAAAAAAATGAGCTTGACCCTCTTGATCCCTCAACTTTATACTAAATATGACATATATGGAATGGAATGGAATGGAATGGAATGGAATGGAATGGAATGGAATGGAATGGAATACCTTGTTGGTCAGTTTAATGTCACCTGAACTGTCCGCTTCTCTCTGCAGGTGCGGCCTTTTACTCTGAACCCTGTTACAAATACAGGGGAATAAGGCAAGAAATTAATAATATATTAATTATTTATTAAATTGTTTCTGCTTCCCATGTAATGTGATACAAAGGTCATAAAGGTTCAGTAGTTTGGTTGAGGGTATATCTTCACAAGAGGAATGATTACAAATAGTTTGAGAATGGTACTTGGAAAAGATAGATCCAAAAGCAGTAATACTCTGGAGGTGACCTAATTGTGGCCTTCCAGTATCTGAAGGGGGCCTACAAGAAAGCTGGGGAGGGACTTCTCAGGATCTCAGGTAGTGACAGGACTAGGGGGAATGGAATGAAGCTGGAGGTGGGGAGATTCAGGCTGGATGTGAGGAGCAAGTTCTTCACCATGAGAGTGGTGAAGCCCTGGAATGGGTTGTCCAGGGAGGTGGTTGAGGCCCCATCCCTGGAGGTGTTTAAGAGCAGGCTGGCTGAGGCTCTGTCCAGCCTGATCTAGTGTGGGGTGTCCCTGCCCATGGCAGGGGGGTTGGAACTAGATGATCCTTGTGGTCCCTTCCAACCCTGACTGATACTATGATACTATGACTATTAGCCCACTAACAAAAGGAGCAGACTTCCTGGAGAGCTTACGAATGTATCAAGTACTCACATAGCTGTTTACTGATTGTAGGAATTTCTGTTATCGTCCCATTTTATTGGAAAATCTTCCTGAACCTCTACTGCTGCTTAGTCCATGTGTGTGTGTGGGACAAAGACCCAAGAGAAGGAGCTCTCTCACTCTACAGCTCACCCATTTTCATAAAGCAAACCTAATTTTGTCAGATTGTCACAAGAGAGCACGTCCAAAACCCCAACAGACAAAAGAACAGATAAACATCTGTTCTTTGCCCAGACATGTTCCAGCTTGGGGTCTGTCTTACTGTGCCCTGGCAGGGCATGTGGCTTGGGTGAAGGGCCTATGTGAGTTCTTACTGACCCACAGCTCTGGGAGGGGGAGGTGTCTTCCCCTGGCTCCCTCTATCCCAGCTTCTCCACGTCCCCCTATCCCACCTTTGGAGAGGGTGAGTGGCTTTGGATGTACTGGCATGCACCCCCAGTGCAGTACCCAAGATTTAGCAGTGACCTTGGCCTGGAAACTAGTCCTTGATGCTAACTATACACATTGAGTGTTATCGCTACCAGAAGCAGTGTCTGTGACAACATACCATTAATGTCAGAAAGTGCAGTTAGAAGAGACCTGAAAAGCAAAATTACCAAACAGAATTTATTCTCTTCTAACTCAAACCAGGGCACGTCATTCTTTGAGACTGATATGTAAAAACAAATACAGCAAATTAGAAAGAATAGAATAGAATAGAATAGAATAGAATAGAGTAGAGTAGAATAGAATAGAATAGAATAGAATAGAATAGAATAGAATAGAATAGAATAGAATAGAATAGAATTAACTAGGTTGGAAAAGGCCTTTGAGATCAATGAGTCCAACCTATCATCCACCACTATCTAATCAACTAAACCATGGCACCAAGCACCCCATCCAGTCTCTTCCTAAACACCTACAGTGATGGTGACTCCTCCAGCTCCCTGGGCAGCCCATTCCAATGGCCAATCACTCTTTCTATGAAGAACTTCTTCCTAACATCCAGCCTAAACCTGCCCTGGTGCAGCTTGAGTCTCCTTCCCCTTCCCTGAGATCATCTTCCTTTCCAAACTGTTACAATAAATTATTTACCATGAAACATAGTCACTGTGCAGGTATCTTAGCCATCTCTTATTCCTGCTTCTCAACTTTTTAAACATTATGGTTTAATGGACATGAGACAATTTCCTTGGATGAAGGAAACTGGATCAGGGGACTCAGCCCCATCTGTCCTGGTTTGAGCTAGAATAGAACCAGTTCTCCATTAAGTGATCTTACTTTTCACTTCAGTCTCTTATAAAGTGACTACTTGCCCAAGTTAACAGCGTATTTTTTGGACAATGCCTGCTTCTAGTAGAGATAGCACTTGGTGTTTGTAGTTACTCCTAAGGACTGGTTTACAGAAAGGATTTTGCTTAAACTTTCTCCTATAGAAACCAAGGTCTCTGCTAAATCCTGTATGCTGTGTTGGAATGCTATAAGTGAAAGGGTCATAGGTAAGTAAAAAGGTTGCACATACAGGGAGGAGCAGACAGGACAGGTGATCCGAACCTGACCACAAGGTATTCCATTCCTTGTACATCATGCTCAATATAAAGCTTAGGGATAACAAGGCTCAGGCCTTTATCTTCTTCTATGGCCAGTTAAGAGAGACTATATCCATACTTTGCCTTCAATTGCAATCCATGTGTTCCTAAATCCAGTCCTGACTCTAGTTCCTGTCTCCCTCAGAGTCCAGTCTGGGACTTCCCAGTGCCTGCCCTGCAGTATCAGTGGTAGTGGTCATCATCAGGGGATTTCAATATTGGTTTTGTATAGATTTCATTATTTTCTTCTCATTATATTTTATTGTTACCATTTCTTAAAGCTTCCCCCCCCACTTCTTTTTCTAACTCTCTCTTAGTCTCTTTCTCTTCCTTTTCTGGGAAGGGAAAGGGGTTAGTAGAGAGAGTATTTCATTCATTTAGTGGCCATCTCAGCCTTAACCCTTGACACCATCTCAAGACAAGCTTGGGCTCAGCTTTGCCTTGTTCCTTCTCCTGGCATCACGGCATCCAGCAAGGGCTCAGGGTTGTGGTTCACAAGGACTTGTGCCCACTCTAAGCAGGGATCGTTACCTGGGCAGCTATGTGATCACATATCTGAGACGCACCGTGAGTAAGGCAATATTACTGATACAAATAACAGATCCATCTGTCTATCCGTAGAGTGGGGTTTGTTCAGAATAACTTCTGCTTTTTGAAAGTATTTTTCCTGTCTCCCTATCAGCTTTGGTGACTCTGCTGTCACAACTCTCAAGTTGCTAATAAGTCAGTCACAATAGCTCAGTGAATCTTTTTTTCTTGTGCTTCTTTTTGCAGATGGTGCTGTAGCTGAAATGGAGAAAAAGATTATAGAAGCTTTTGAGGTGTTTGACCATGAAGGCAATAAAACTGTTCATGTCAGGTTTGTAAACATCTTCACACTGAAAAATATGTAGAGATAACTCTCTCAACCTGCCTCTGCTTTATCAGAAAATGTAATTGAAACAGTCCTCTTGGCTGTTGATTGGACAATTATATCTTTGCTTGTTTAATAGACATTTTGCATTGTTCAGTGGTTGAAGACTGAAACTGGCTTGAGAGAGGGATGCTGGCACTGGTGGAGTAAAGAGGCAAGAGGAAGCTGTGCTACATAAGAAAACTAGATGTCTGGTAGACATCTAGACTTCTAAGGCTAGTAGTATTATGACATCAAAGGCTAAAAATTATTACTAGGAGATCTCTGCTCTGTTAGCTTATTTGGCACTGCAGGCCGTGGCTCCCTTGCTTCCAGAATGTGCCCTTGCCACTGTGGGTGGTGCTTACCAGCTCTCAGTAGGTGCCTCCAACTGCAATACATCCTACATGACCCTCTTCTTCTGGGGTAATGTGGGAAGTGCATATTGCTCTGACAGATGTTTTTAGGAGACTTGGGAGGAATTTGCATATGAATTGATTATATAACTTACTACTAATATAATTAGCACAAAGATGATCATAAGTGATTGCAGTGAAAGTCCTTTTAGCTGAATAACCCCATCTGAACTACTTGTAGTTATCTGAGGGAGGAATATAAGGAACTGAGCAAAATACACAGTATTTCTTGTTGGGTTTCGTACATCTGCCACATATGATTTGAGTGGCACCTGTTTTTTTTCCATCCTGGTTGTTTTTGGGGTTGTTATTTTTTTTTCTTTTCATTTGTGTTATGATAAATAGCAAACGGTTGTTCTCTGTTAATCTTCCTGACACCATAACTGTCTGTCACATCTGTCCTTCATAACAGTAGTTTTAGGCTGAAGAGTCTGGATGTGTTTAATCTCTTAGAAGATGTTATTCCATACTTTTGGCCATTCTTTTTCTCCTTTTTTGAAATAAGATGACCAGAACTGGCGGAAGGGGATGTACAGATGGGAGTCATGATAAAGAACTGCATGCATTATTCCTTTAGCAAGCAATGTCATGGAAATGCAAACAAAATACATGTCTGAGGGAGTAAGAAAAAGTTCAGTGGAAGGCGAAAAAATAGTCTGTTAGGCTGGTCAGGGCATAACTGGCTACAAGATACAGAGCTAAAGGAAGTAAAATTTAAAAACTCCTAAATAATCTCAATTCTGTTATTTTACAAGTTTGAATATTTGACAGCATTACAGTAACTAAGTCTTAATGTAAACATCCATACACACAACAGGGCCTTTATTATAAAGCATAAAACATGTCTCACAGCAGGTTCTGAAGTTGTGACAAGCTGCTGTCATTAAAGTTTACTGATGTAGTTTTTCGTATTTCCAATTACTATTTTGACAAGACTATCACCAGACTGTTTAATTAGAAATCCATTTATGAGTATAAAGACTGCAAAGGACTATGAGAACGTGTTGTCATTAGATGTTCCTCACAAAGCCAAACTGGAAAACATCTTTAAATGTCCCAAACATCTTTTCTGTGTTATAAAAGTGGAGGCGAGAGAGGTGCATAATTTTTGTGTGTTTTTAGCACTGCATGATAACTCATGCCTCTAAATTTAAGAAATTATGGACACTATAGAAGTAAAAGTGTTTTTCAGTTATACTAGGTAGGGACAATTTCAGGATGCTTCTCTATACTTAGTAGAATTGCTGTTCCCTCACCCACAGGGATCTTTAGGAGTAGTGCCCACTTATATCTCATTGGCTCATCCTCAGGGAGGTGTCTGATGCTCAGGTCTGGGGCTGCCCCAATGCTCCTGCCCCCACTGATCTCCTGACTAGGGTGGTGGGTGGGCCCCAGGCTGCCCAGCCCTGCCCTGAGGTCCTGGGACAGCTCTGGCCACTACCACTCTCCCCCGGCCCTGTGGACCCCTTAGCCCTCACTGTGCCATGACATACCTGTTGCATATTTGTTTGTTATTTACATCTGCAGTACTAGCTGAAGAGCTGTAGAATTTACTTACACTTCTCACTCCATCATATAATGTGTATAGCTTGAGAAAATATTACAAAAATGAAATGATACAAAAGGACTTTAAAAAAGAATTACACTCAAAAGTCCATTTAATGTAACGAATGGACAATTTCATGTTACTTTCTTTCATAGTACAGTTACTGATGAGGAACAGCAATTTATTGTTTAATTATTCCTAAGTTCATTTTGCAGGGCTGTATCACAATAATGGGATTATTAATGGCTGATTATCTTGTATCAGAAGGTGGCAGTACAGCACAATTCTTAACCACAGTAGTAGACATATGAATGTTACTGCCTGAAATATCAGATTCCCATGGATAACGTGGAAAATTACCATGGCTTGACAAGCCGGCATTGGCATTGCATAACCCCTGATGCAAATACAAATCAGTAAGAAATTAAGTACGAGGAAGATGATATTGCACACACAGAGACTGTCAGAAACAGCAGCCAACAGTGCCAGATTTTGCAAACTCTTTCAGGGCCTGGCTTGCCTTAGTCACATCACAGTTTTGCTGAGTGTGAGGTAAGGTGCAGGAGATGATGGCAACCTTCCCATCCCTGACAGTCTCTAAGAGTAGCAGTGCAGGACAGCACAGAGGCATGATTTGGGTTGCGTGTTTCTCTGGGGGAGGCAGAGGATATTTACTAGTATCTTGTAGCTGGAAAAGACAAGGGAGTGCAGGAGAGCATCAAATACAGTATAGCTGTACTGGAAATAGGATGCATGAGCAAGGATTACAAAACCAGGACTAAATATCTGAGGCCAATGGCCAAACTTCCATTCATGTCCACAGGGAGCAAGGTTCCACTGTCTTCGACTGGCAGACAGAAAGCTATTCCACCCCTCCTCAAAGGAGTGAAATAAAAATGCTCCACAGAATTGGAAATTTAAATGGGAATACTATTCACAAATATGTACAAAAATGCAGAATACACAAATCCATATTCAGCCTTGTCCTGGCTCTCCAACCTGTTTTTTCCCCCAAAGCCTCACTAGGCCACCATCTTCCAAAACCTTTCCCCCAACCAGGCCAAACGCCAGGCCTCAATGCTCCCCCCCCATACCTGTCTGCTTCCCCCCCCTGCCAGGCCCAACTTGTGTACCTAGAAAGGAGTTTTGCCAAGGCTGCAGAAGGCTGCAAACCTCTCCACACCACAAGAGATAAGGGTTCGCACTGGGAGCAGGAGAGAGGGAGAAAAAAGGCAGAACTGGCCATGCAGCCAGTTTATATAGAAGATGCAATATTATGTGATGGAATAACATAATTTTTGTGTCCACCCTCTGGACTATTTGGTCCTTGGAGGACTTTTCTCTATGGTTAAGACATCCAGTCTTAAACCCATAACATACACTGAGTCGCTTGAGCAGATAGTTTTGCTTCTTAACAACTCTATGTGTGGGCCTGAGTTTTGGTTTGTAACTATTTTTGGGCAGCCAGCCTTTTCCTCTTTTCTATCAATTGTAGTGCTTCTCATGTGTTTTCAGTAAGATGGGAGCTTCTCATGCCCTGTCAGAGGAGGCCAAAGACTGACCCATGTAATTTTATGTGTGCTTGGTGTTCCACATTTGTAACCTTACTGTTACAAGATGATTTTATAAAGGTCATTGCTTTATATATCTACCATTTTTTATTAGGCAATATAATTTTTCCACCAAATGTTCTGCTCATCTAACGACCCAGATGAGGGGATAGGGTATACCCTCAGCAGGTTTGATGATGATACAAAACTGGGAGGGCTGGCTGACACACCTGAAGGTTGTGCTGCTATCCACTGAGATCTGGACAGGCCAGAGAGCTGGGCAAAGGTGAACCTCATGAAGTTTAATAAGGACAACTGCAGAGTTGTGCACCTGGGGAGAAAGAACACCAGGCACCAGCTGCTGGAAAGCAGCTCCCAGGAGAAAGACCTTGGAGTCCTAATGGAAGCAAAAGAACAAATACGGTCTTCCAAAAAGCTGTAGAATATTTAATGTCTCTAAAAATAAACATTGCTTATGATAAACATGATATTAAAAGTTCACATAGAGATACTTGTGTGCTTGTACTGCACATTCCTATACACAAGCTCTGAACTGGTATCTGGATTCTCCACAGGTACTTTTGTATTGAAGATTTACTGACAAAGATACTCTTTCTTTCAGAGAGATTGGTTTAATTGTCAGGTCACTGGGTTGCTTCCCATCTGAGGCAGAACTACATGAACTGCTTGCAAAGGTAAATATTTAGATCTTTCGTAATTTTTTTCCATCTTAAACTTTCACAACTTTAGCCTCTCTGCATTGCTGTGTGGGAAATCGATGCTCTTTTCCCAGAGGCTGGGAGTGTCATGAAAGTGATTCAAGCAGGTAGGCTTCAAGCTGATGAGGTAACAACGTGGATGGGTTAAAATGAGTCTTAGACTCCCTTTTACCACAGAAGGTCACTGTGACACTGCCAAGGTGGAGGGTCATTTATAGAAAATGAAGAAAAAATAGGTTTTTTACTAACAGAAAAGAATGTCCTAGACCTCAGCTGGATTAGGATATCCTATCCCTAACCATCTCACTCTTCTGCACATGATTAAGTAATAAAAATTAGTTCTTGAGCAGATGTTAGAATTATACATCAAATTTCAAAAATACGCAGAGGAAAGTCCTGCTGATCTTTCCCCTGCATCCTGTTATTATCTTATAGCCAGGCCTCTCAATTTTCTGTCCTTCATGAGACATCTCTTAGTCTTGAGATTTCTCAGTTAAGTCATCTTTTCTTACTTAACTTTCCAAGTACAATTCAGACACAAAAGCTTCCAGGACTTAGCAGTCCTCCTATTCTCCCAGTGATGTGCAGGGGTGAAGAACTTCAATCACATTTCTATGTATTTTTTTCCCTACATTTAATTTTACCTACCTACCTTATGCTTGTAATAGAAAGGGTGGTGTGCTGTTGATTTGGCAGGCTATGGTTAAGAAATAGGACAAAGAAGTAGGAAAAAGACTTTACATTCTTTTTTTGCAAACTTATGTGCTGCCTTAAGAAACAGAGAATGGGGGAAGGATTTTATCTTTTTCATGTACAGGTCAGGCTACTGGGAATGAATCTCTCTTTTCTTGCTGTTCCCAACAAAAATTTGAATGGTTGCAGTAGTAGTCTCTCCTTAGTAGGCTTGTCTTGTCTCTTGTTGATCAGAATTTACTGAGCAATCATGTGCTAAGCCTTGTGAAAATGATGCAGCTGCTTCAGGTGTAGGTGACGTAGGTGTAGCTGTAGGTGATGAAGCACAGAAACCCATCAGAGGATAAAACTCCTTTAACATGATACTGCGATCTGCCAGCTTTGATTCTGTACTCTCAGCACCAAATTGTCCCCTCTCCCACTGACAAACAAGACAAAATGGAAAGAGAAATTATGGTGCTTAATATAGATTATATTTTTAGTGTCCAACAGAGATGTTCTTTTTGCAGCAAATGAATAGTGCAACTGACTCAAGACACGGAATTGAGCAAAGGAAGGGGATGCTTTGACGCCCCAGCCCATGCCTCAGGTCAAGGGGAACTAGGAATGTTTAAGGATTGCTTCCCTCTTCCACAGAGATTGGACTTTCTATTTTTTTTACAGTGTTACTGAAAATTTGAGATAAGTAGTACATTACAAAGTACAATGCAAAGCAGCCATGAGGCATAAGATTCTTTAGATACAACACTATAACATGTATGGAATTGTTAATTGTAAGGATATTACAGTCCAAATACTACAAGAAGAAAGAACACATTCATGAGTAACCTTGATTATAAATGAACCTATAAGATCACAGAACTGTAAATTAAATCTCAAAGAAATCTCATGGTGCCTGTAAATGAAACCTTGGTGTAGGTTTAGTACCAGAAGAATACTGTCTTTTTTTAGAACCCATGATGTATTATGCTAATCACAAATCTGTATTAATTTAGATAACATGCATTATCTTTGACTATGGTAATACCATTTTATCTTAATCTAGATAAAATAAGAGTTGTCTGTGTTTGCTGGCTTGTAACCAAGCTATTTCTCCAGTATTTTTGCCCATTGTGAACAATGATTTTTCTTTTTCACTCCTTGTGTCTCTCAGTCATTTCATCTTCCTATTAGCCTTATTGTAGCTAAACTAGCATATGTTGCTTTCAAATTATTCATATCTGCCAAATCAACATTCATATTCATATAATTATTTTATCTCTTAAAATTATCATACATTGTTTTCTATAATGCTTTATGCTAAATTCTATACTTAATATTATATATTAAGGGCTGCTTACAAAGTTTAGATTAAATGATAAGCCTAGAGATAGTGAAAGGTAATCCGAGGTTTACTGCAATGCCTGATGTTTGAAGTCCCAGATTCAGTGCACTGCCCTGCCACACATCTCCTGCCTAACTCTGGAAACTGGTTTTGCTTCTTTGTGACTCAAGTCCCAAAATGTTATATGGGCCATAATAGTATGGCTGTGAGAGCAGAGATACAAAACATGTACAAGACATAATGGGTACTACAATACAGTAGCTGTGGGGGCAGTGGATGTACTCAAAGGAAAGAGATAAGAGCAAAAGTCACAAAGTTTGAACAAGCAAATGCTGTTACTGTCACAGTCCTGGTGTGGAGGGGAGGAATTAGAGAAAGAAAAACATAAATGGGAAATAAGGTGTAGAACAGGAGTGACCATGAGGAAAAGAATGGATACATATACCTGGAAATCTGAATACTTGCTGATTTGTGAGGTTAATATATTAAATTTATTCACATATCTATCCTGTGTTAGAAATAGGATTAATTTAGAATAGAATAGAATAGAATAGAATAGAATAGAATAGAATAGAATAGAATAAACCAGGTTGGAAGAGACCTTCAAGATCATCGCGTCCAACCTATCACCCAACACCACCTAATCAACTAACCCATGTAACCAAGCACCCTGTCAAGTCTCCTCCTGAACACCTCCAGTGACGGCAACTCCACCACCTCCTCAGGCAGCCCATTCCAAGGCGCAATCACTCTCTCTGTGTAAAACTTCCTCCTGACCTCCAGCCTGAACTTCCCCTGGCACAGCCTGAGACTGTGTCCTCTTGTTCTGGTGCTGGCTGCCTGGGAGAAGAGACCAACCTCTGCCTGTTTACAACCCCCCTTCAGGTAGTTGTAGAGAGCAATAAGGTCACCCCTGAGTCTCCTCCTCTCCAGGCTAAGCAGCCCCAGCTCCCTCAGCCTCTCCTCATAGGGCTTGTGTTCCAAGCCCCTCACTAACTTTGTTGCTCTTCTCTGGACTCGTTCCAGCAAGTCAACATCCTTCCTAAACTGAGGGGCCCAGAACTGGACACAGTACTCGAGGTGTGGCCTAAGCAGTGCAGTGTACAGGGGCAGAATGACCTCCCTGCTCCTGCTGGCCACACTGTTCCTGAGGCAGGCCAGGATGCCATTGGCCCTCTTGGCTGCCTGGGCACACTGCAGGCTCATGTTCAGCCTACCATCAACCAGCACCCCCAGGTCCCTCTCTGCCTGGCTGCTCTCCAGCCACTCTGACCCCAGCCTGTAGCACTGCATGGGGTTGTTGTGGCCAATGTGCAGAACCCGGCACTTGGATGTGTTAAATCTCATGCCGTTGGACTCTGCCCATCTGTCCAGCCTGTCGAGGTCTCTCTGCAAAGCCTCTCTACCCTCCAGCAGATCAACTCCTGTCCCCAGCTTGGTGTCATCAGCAAATTTACTGATGATGGACTCAATGCCCTCATCCAGATCATCAATAAAGATGTTAAAGAGGATGGGGCCCAGCACTGATCCCTGGGCTACTCCACTACTGACTGGCCACCAGCTGGATGTGGCACCATTCACCACCACTCTCTGGGTTCGGCCCTCCAGCCAGTTCCTAACCCAGCTCAGAGTGCTCCCGTCCAAGCCATGGGCTGACAGCTTGGCCAGGAGTTTGCTATGGGGGACGGTGTCAAAGGCCTTGCTGAAGTCCAGGTAGACTACATCCACAGGCCTCCCCACATCCACCAGGCAGGTCACCTGCTCGTAGAAGGAGATCAGGTTGGTCAGGCAGGACCTGCCCTTCCTAAATCCATGTTGGCTGAGCCTGATCCCTTGGCCATCCTCTAAGTGCTGTGTTAATGCACTCAGGATGACCTGTTCCATGATCTTACCTGGCACTGAGGTCAGGCTGACAGGCCTATAATTCCCTGGCTCATCCAACCGGCCCTTCTTGTGGATGGGCACCACGTTGGCCAGCTTCCAGTCCTCTGGGACATCTCCAGTGAGCCAGGACTGCTGAAAAATGATGGAGAGCGGCTTGGCCAGCTCCTCTGACAGCTCCCTCAGCACCCTAGGATGGATCCCATCTGGTCCCATGGACTTGTGGGGATCCAGGCGGCTGAGCAGATCACCAACTACCCCATTTTGGAACAGTGGACAACTATGCTGCTCCCTGGCTCCTTCTGCCAGCTCTGCAGGCCAGCTGTCTGGAAGACATTCTGTCCTGCTAATAAAAATTGAGGCAAAGAAGGTGTTAAGTATCTCTGCCTTTTCCTCATCCCTTATCACAACGTTCCCCTCCGTGTCCACCAAGGAGTGGAGGTTGTCTCTGCCCTTCCTCTTGCTATTAATATATTTATAAAAGGACTTTTTGTTGTCCTTCACAGCAGAGGCCAGTCTAAGCTCCAAATGCGCTTTTGCCTCCCTAATTTTCTTCCTACAAGACCTAGCAACATCCTTAATTTTTTCATGGGTTGCCTCCCCTTTCTTCCAAAGGTGATACACCCTCTTTTTTTCCCTTATTTCCATTAAAAGTTCATTAACCATCCAGGCTGGCCGTCTGCCCCGGCGGCTCATCTTCCGGCACATTGGCACAGCCTGTCCCTGAGCCTTCAACAATTCTTCCTTGAAGTAGGCCCAGCTCTCCTGGACCCCTTTGTTTTTAAGGGCTTTATCCCAAGGAACCCTCTGAATTAGTTCCTTGAGTAGCCTGAAGTCCGCCCTCCGGAAATCCAGAGTGGAGGTCTTCTTGCTACCCCTCTTAGCTTGACCAAATAATGAGAATTCAATTATCTCGTGGTCACTGGCCCCTAAGCACCCTCCAACCACCACATCACCCACCAACCCTTCCCTATTGGTGAAGAGGAGGTCAAGCATAGCCTTGCCCCTGGTAGGCTCTCGCAGCACCTGGGATAAGAAGCTGTCCTCCATGCATTCTAAGAACCTCCTAGATTGCCTCTTCTCTGCTATGTTAAGATCCCAGCAGATATCAGGCAAGTTGAAGTCACCCATGAGAACAAGGTCAGGCAATCTTGAGACAGCCTTAAGCTGCCTATAGAATGACTCATCAACATCCTCCTCCTGGTTGGGTGGTCTATAACAGACTCCAACCAGGATGTCAGCCCTGTTGGCCTTCCCTCTAATTCTTACCCACAGGCACTCAACCCGATCATCCCTAATCTCCATCTCAATGGCATCTAGTGCCTCCCTGATGTACAGGGCCACCCCTCCACCCCTTCTTCCTTGCCTGTCTCTCCTGAAGAGCCTGTAGCCATCAATTGCAGCACTCCAGTCACGTGAGTCGTCCCACCACGTCTCTGTAATGGCAACTACATCATAACTTTCCTGCTGCAGCAAGGCTTTCAGCTCCTCTTGTTTGTTGCCCATGCTTCGTGCATTAGTGTACATGCACTTCAGCCAGGCTGCTGGTTTCACCTCTGGCTCTGGCTTATCACCCCCAGACCCCAGCCTGGGGGGACTGGTTTCAACCCCTTCCCCCTTCGAAACTAGTTTAAAGCCCTATCTATGAGACCTGCCAATTCCCTCCCCAGAATCTTTTTCCCTTTGAGGGATAGGCCATTCTCGTACACTCTGATCTTACCCCTCCTCTGGGACAGATGTGCTCCATCTGTTGCCAGCTGGCCTGGTGCAGCAGAAAGTTTTTCAAGATCGAAAAACCCAAAATTCTTTTGCCTGCACCAGCCTCTAAGCCACTTGTTGACTGCAGCTGCTGACCTGTTCCTTATGGTATTCCCTCCTGCAACTAAGGGTATAGACGAAAAAATTATTTGTGCACCTGACCCCTCAACCAGATCTCCCAGGGCCCTGAAGTCATCTTTGATAGCCCTGGGAGTTCTGGTTGCAACATCATCTTCCCTAACTGCATAACTATCAAGGGATAATAGTCAGAGGGCTGCACCATACCAGGCAGTCTTCTGGTGACATCTCCAACCATGGCTCCTGGAAGGCAACAAATCTCCCTGTGAGTAGGGTCTGGTCGACATATGGGGCCCTCTGTTCCCCTCAGGAGGGAATCGCCAATAACAATTACCCTCCTCTTTTTTTTAAGGGAGCAAGTCTAGATGCCGGGGGAAGGCTGTTTAACCTTAGGCTGTTTCACCTTAGGTCGTTTCACCTTAGGCTGTTTTGCCACAGGGAAAACCCCAGATGATGTGTCCTCCAATATCAGAATCACCTCACCCTCAACCTCTAATGCCCCGTACTTGTTTTCCAAGGGCAGTGGGGGGGGTGAGGGGGGGCAAGGAGGTTTAACTTTGCATCTTTTATCAGTTCAAGATATTGCTGGGCCTCTAGAGCCACTGAAATGTGCTCTGTGGTGCTTAGAGACATGGTTTAGCAGTGCACTTGGTAGTGTTAGGTTAATAGTTGGACTTAATAATCTTAAAGGTCTTTTCCAGCATAAATGATTCCATGATTCTATGAAATGGATTCTGTTCCATCCAGACCAGAGGAAGTTGAGGTTGCTCATCACTTCCCAGGACTAGGTCTATTGTCAGGAAGGACCTGTTTCTTCCACCGGGTGCTTTCTGAAGGCAAATGTGGTGGGTTGAGACTATGCCCCAACAAATTCCTAAAATAGTTATAGACTCTGTCTCTTGACAGTTTGATGGTATTAAGGTGCACTGAGCTTGTGTGTCAACCAAGGCCCTGTACTTCTGAACTTTTGAAGTGCCAGGCCACTTAATGAACACATCCCAGTAGATTCGGTTATCTGCATTTTCCCTCTCCTCCCACTGGCAGGAGGCAGACCACCACTAATTCAGAGTCTTGCATGTACAGTTGGCACAGTGCTTAGTGCTAGAACCATTGCTGGAGCAATTGGAGTTGTTCCAGAAAACTGTGGTAGTAGCAGCTAGCCTTCTGGTATTGTTACCTCTGGTTCTGCCACTCCGCAGCTCCTGCACTCTCCTCAAAAGAGCAGAAGTGGGCTGACCATCCCACTTGCTCATGTTTTCACCAAACTGATCACACACAATGCTGTTATAACAACAAGGAACAACAAATTCAGGCATAGAAGACAGACTACTGTCAGACTCAGCTCCCCAACAAAACTTTCAGTTGCAGGAACACTAAATTCAAGAAACTCAGAAGGAATACTTACAGAAATGTTGCCATGTCCTCTATAACCTACAAAT
This sequence comes from Melanerpes formicivorus, assembly GCF_026170545.1. NCBI lineage: Eukaryota > Metazoa > Chordata > Aves > Piciformes > Picidae > Melanerpes > Melanerpes formicivorus. Next base: position 33,241,900 of record NW_027142354.1, read on the forward strand.
CCAAGGCAATAGTCACCAAACCCTCCAAACACTGCCTTCACCCAACATATGCTTTCTGGCGACATAGGCACAAGTGTAAGAATACACTGGAGAAATGAGGCCCTGATAAAACAAAAATGATACAATTGGGGCAAAAAGAGGCCAGAGAAGCCAAAATAGATTCATTCTTGCTTTCTTAACCTTATTACTAATTAATCAGTTGAGCAAAGCCCTGAGACGGGCGCCCATTAAAATGTGGTGGGTTGAGACTACCCCCCAGCAAATTTGGAGACCAGACTAGCCCAGCTGGTTTGAAAGCAGAATGAAGCTATATTTACAAAGCCAGCAAAATGTAGAACTATAAAATGCAATGAATATATACAAAATGTATTTACATAATTTACAATTTAGAAACAACGCAAGGATCCCCTTGAATTGTTCCCAAACCCCTCCAGTCCAGGCAGGACTGCTGACAACCTCCTTCCTTTTCTCTTCCCTTCCCTCCAGAGACACAACAAAGACAATTCAGATAGTAGAAGGTCAGGAAAGAGAGACAAGGGAGCAAGCCATGCAAGCTGCACAGAGCAAGACATTTCTGAAAAAGAACAGTTTATGCATCTAACTTTTATCCCAGTCCACAAGCAAACGGAGTGGTACAGACATATCTATGTTGCATTCTGCATCCAATTGCTAACTTTATTTACCTTTTACTATTCTATTTTCAAAGTCTCTGGAATTTTCCTAGGCATCAGCCTAAAACTGTAACAGCAAAATACAAATAGTGCATCAACAAAAAGGAACAAATCTGGATGATACTGGTCAGCAAGAGATGACCACTTCAAAGGTAGAGGCTTCATTTTAGCTCTGAAGTGGTTATTGCCAGTGAGTGCTTGTGGTATGCAAATTAGGATGACCTTCAACTGTTTGGGTGAGCAGACCTGATTTTTTTTTGGCCCTTAAATACTGTTTATGTAGCTTATTTTCTTCATGGATGTTTTGGGTCCTTGCTATTGCTTGCCTTGCTTAATATCACACATACATATCTATTTCAAATAAATAGCTATCCATATATCTTTTTTTTCTGTGTACTTCTGACCCAATACAAATTGAGGCACAAATGTCCCCTAAAACATCCTATGTACTTATACATCTCAGTATTTGTGATGCATGGAATAGTTCAATGTATTGAATAGCTGTTATGTCACTGTGAAGAAGTTAAGTTTTGCCTGGCACTTTGTCACATCTTTTCTTTCAATCAAGTGGTAAAAGAAATGATGGTCAAAGGTACCACTTGATATGTCTTCATTTCCTTGCTAAAAATCCCTTCCACTAGGCTTACCAAACAAGGTAAAAAGTGCTTTTTCAAGCCAATTTCGACTCTAAAACAGCAAGAGGCAATGGCTGCCTGTTTTTAGCAACCAAACACCTTCACGAACACTGGAAAAGAGCATGCAGTAGCAGTTGCAGGTCTCACTTAAGCTGCGTGTATTAGGCATGACCTTCATCTCTGACCCAGCTCCCAAGAGATCTGGTGCAGTTAGATTTCAAATCAGTGCAATTTGAGTCTTCTTTCAGCTGGCACTGTAGCTGTGTCTATGGAGAGCCTAGAAGGGTGTTGCTCCTGCCATGTGAGGCCACAAGGCACGCATCCAGTTTCAATGCAGGCAGAACGGCTAGCTCCATTCAGAGGCCTTTTTTTGGGGGAGGCTGGGGGGGTGGAGTAACACTTGAAATTTTCAGGAAAGGGATGCACCAGAATGATAAGGAGCAATTTTTACCACATTTCTTGTCTCCAGTGCAAGTACAGGAATGAAAGTACAGGAATGCGGGGAGAATGCTGCTAGAAGTCCTCAATGTTTTGGGACTAATCTGTTAATTTATTTGGGAGGGAAAGACAACTTTTTCTTTGTGTAGCATTTTAGGGGTTACCTTATGACTGTTTCAGACTGCCCTGACTCTCTGGTCCTGCTCCTGACAATTGTTTCTGGCTATGAAACAATGTGGAAGCAACAAATTCCATCCATGAGATATACTAGGCTGGGGCTATGTTCAAACTAGCACATTAAATATGTCCAGAAGCATCCTTGGGTGTTGAAGCCAGCTGGCACAGAGCAGATCATATCTAGCCTGGTAAATGCTTTATGTGGTAAATGTTTTACTGCTGGGGAAAAGTCCCCAAGGTCCTAGCCAGGCCTGGTAACTGCTTGGGAGAGGTGCTAGGTGGCACAGGCCAAAATCATGCCAGGGAACATGCTAATGGGTTGCTGTTACAGGTGATCACATTACACTGCTTGGGAACGTTCCAGGTTCTACTAGACTTTACTAGTATGAACACAGTCTGAATATTTAAACCTCTGCTGAGGTATTGTGGAAGATAAGATCAGTGTATCTATCATCAGGGTGTATCATCTTTGGAAGGAAGGAGAGGTTACCCAGGAAATGTTTAAGGATGTTGCTAGGTCATGTAGGAAAAAAATTAGAGAGGCAAAAGCCCATTTAGAACTTAGACTGGCCACTGCTGGGAAGGACAACAAAAATCCTTTTACAAATATATTAATGGCAAGAGGAGGGGCAAGGACAACGTCCACTCCTTAGTGGACATGGAGGGGAATATTGTAACAAAAGATGAGGAAAAGGCAGAGGTACTTAACACCTTCTTTTCCTCTATTTTTAATAGCAAGATAGGTTGTCTTCCTGACAACTGGCCTCCTGAGCTGGCAGATGGAGGCAGGGAGCAGTATAATTCACCTGTAATCCAGGAGGAAGTAGTTAGAGACCCACTTGGATCCCCACAAGTCCATGGGACCGGATGGGATCCATCCTAGGGTGCTGAGAGAGCTGTCAGAGGAGCTGGCCAAGCCGCTCTCCATCATTTTTCAGCAGTCCTGGCTCACTGGAGATGTCCCAGAGGACTGGAAGCTGGCCAACGTGGTGCCCATCCACAAGAAGGGCCGGTTGGAAGAGCCAGGGAATTACAGACCTGTCAGCCTGACCTCAGTGCCAGGCAAGATTATGGAACAGGTCATCTTGAGTGCAATCACACAGCACTTAGAGGATGGCCAAGGGATCAGGCTCAGCCAACATGGATTTAGGAAGGGCAGGTCCTGCCTGACCAACCTGATCTCCTATGATCAGGTGACTGCCTGGTGGATGTGGGGAAGACTGTGGATGTAGTCTACCTAGACTTCAGCAAGGCCTTTCACATCATCCCCCACAACAAACTCCTGGACAAGCTGTCAGCCCATGGCTTGAACAGCAGCACTCTGAGCTGGGTTAGGAACTGGCTGGAGGGCCAGGTCCAGGGAGTGGTGGTGAATGGTGCCACATCCAGCTGGCGGCCAGTCACTAGTGGTGTGCCCCAGGGATCAGTGCTGGGCCTTGTCCTCTTTAACATCTTTATTGATGATCTGGATGAGGGCATTGAGTCCATCATCAGTAAATTTGCTGATGACACCAAGCTGGGGGCAGGTTCTGATCTGTTAGAGGGTAGGAGAGCTCTGCAGAGAGACCTCGACAGGCTGGACAGATGGGCAGAGTCCAACAACATGAGATTTAACACATCTAAGTGCCAGGTTCTGCACATTGGCCACAACAACCCCATGCAGTGCTACAGGCTGGGGCAGATGGCTGGAGAGCTCCCAGGCAGAAAGGGACCTGGGGGTGCTGGTTGATGGTAGGCTGAACATGAGCCTGCAGTGTGCCCAGGTGGCCAAGAAGGCCAATGGCATCCTGGCCTGGATCAGGAACAGTGTGGCCTGCAGGAGCAGGGAGGTCATTCTGTCCCTGTACACTGCACTGGTTAGGCCACACTGTGTCCTGTGTCCAGTTCTGGGCCCCTCAACTCAAGAAGGATATCGAGACACTTGAATGTCTCCAGAGAAGGGCAACGAAGATGGTGAGGGGTTTGGAGCCTTATGAGGAGAGGCTGAGGGAGCTGGGGTTGCTTAGCCTGGAGGAGTTTCAGGGGAGACCTTCTTGCTGTCTACAACTACCTGCAGGGAGGTTGTAGCCTGGTGGGGGTTGGTCTCTTCTCCCAGGCAGCCAGCACCAGAACAATAGGACACAGTCTCAAGCTGTACCGGGGAGGTTTAGGCTGGATGTTAGGAAGAAATTCTTCACAGAAAGAGTGATTGGCCATTGGAATGGGCTGCCCAGGGAGGTGATGGAGTCACCATCACTGGACATGTTTAAGAAGAGACTGGATGGGGCACTTAGGGCCATGGTTTAGTTGATTAGTGTTGGGTGACAGGTTGGACATGATGATCTCAAAGGTCTTTTCCAACCTGGTCTCGTCTATTCTGTTCTGTTCTGTTCTGTTCCATTCTATTCTGTTCCATTCTATTCTGTTCCATTCTATTCTGTTCTGTTCCATTCCATTTCAGTTACTAGTCATCCAGTTCCTTTTCAGCAATGGGTTCTAAGCACAAGAGGGCAATGTTGAGTTGTTGAAAGTGTAGTAGCAGGCCTATGTTTTGCCTGGGATTTTATTTCTTGAATTTCTCTTTGGTCACAAGCATTTCACTCAGATGTTATGGTGCCATGTGATATCAGCAACCTGATGTAAATATTCAGAGTCTAACTCTGTAATTTTAATGCAGGGACCACCCCAGTTTTCAGGTTTTCATATTAGTTTGCTAGTGAGTTATATAACCTACCATGCTGAAGTTTTATTTTTAGGTGGAAGAAGAACCACCAACAGGATACATTCACCTGGGAAAATTTCTTCCAGTGATGACAAAAGTCCTACTTAACAGAAGGTAACAGAAAGTGGATTTTCTGTGTCTGTAGTTTACTCCAGATCGTCAGGGTTGATTCTGAATTTTATGCAATTGGAAGGAGCACAGATTTTTCTGTTATTGTTGCTGTTATTTAAACTCATTTTATGTTAGATAGACTGATAGATTTTGTTTTCAAATTACTTTGTCTACTTTGTAAAATTCTGTTGCGTGGGTGATGTAAATAAGACCATGTTATAATAACAAATTGTGGTAATGTGTGTCTTTTGTATTTTTAATGTGGCTCTGAATTAACTTGCTGCACAACTGTTTTGTGCACCTCAGAAATATTTTATATGCAAATTAAGGTCATAGCCATTGCTTTGTCTGAACGTGAGTTACAGTTACTAAGAAACACAGCCTGCTACAGTGTATTTTTGATAAATTGTATAAATCAGCTTCATATTCACGTCTCAAAATTACTTCCAAGTACTGTGGAATATACACAACTAGCACTCTCACAGACTGTGGGTCTAAAAGTCTAGAACAAAGCCGCTCTTCGTTATTCAAAGGTATACACAAATCTTTGCATGTACACAGGAACTTGTGCTGTTTTGATATTGTACACCAAGGGCAAGGTTACCTAGAGTGAATGTACCTTTTTCTAAAGATGGCAGCCAAGGGTTTTACAAAACTTAGCCTTTCCAATATGGAGAAGTTATTTCACATACAAAAGGCCTTTGGTAGGAGGGTATTCTACACAGGAAATAGCTATAGGATTTCCCAAAACTGTCTTGCAGCCTTAGAGCTCTGCTTGAGAGTCTTTGTGTCTGTTCCTGGACACAGATCAGCCAGCAGCGTTTGGGTCTTGGTGTGCTGGTATAGGTGTATTGCCTTCTCAGCTTTCTGCATCTTTACCTTCTCTGGCCTTTGTGGCATGTTTCTGGCTTCACAGTGATGGAGCCAGAAATTTCCCTTTACAAAACGATACCTTGGTGCTGTAGGGTTTCTTCCTCCCCATATACGCTCCACACAAAGTTACACACACACACACACACACACACACACACACACACAAAGCAAACCATACACATTCCTCAGGCTAGTGCAGTCTTGTCAAGATCTACTGTATCTTTTGGGGCATTGTGTCCAAGGGCACACTAGATTTGGATCATGAAAAACAAGGCCTTTTCTTAGCACATTTGATTTTTAGATAGTAACAGTGCAAGGAGGGTCTGGATGAAACAGTCAAACAGAACCTCCCTGGCTTCAATGACTTCTCTTCAGTATTCTTGGGGTTGGTGAGAATCTACTGGGCTATGAAAGGTCTCCATTATTGTGCAGGTTTCCTTTCCAGCTCTGAAGCCAAGCACACATATGCATGCATGCAGGTACTCAGTTCTCCTGTCTCTCTAAAATTGATAGTGATAGATTTCTTCTTTTATAGCTGCCAGCCTCCTTTGCTCATCATCAGCTCATTAGACTGTCAAAGTCTCACTAGGCGATCTGTTGCCTAGCTACCAGTGTACCTGGACAAAGCTTTGCTTTCTTGGTTTGGCCGTCTTCTGCTCAGTGCATTGGCTATATGGAATGATTCAGCTATTACTGATTTCTACTAACCCCTTCAGCCAGTCCAGACATGCAGAAGCCATTCATCTGGCTCCTTAGCACAAGGTAAAATAAACAGGAGTACAATACAAGACCTAAGGGTAAAGATGTGGACAGTTTCAAAAAGTCACGCTGTAATTAAATGTTTGATAAACAAACTCATAGAAAATAAGTTTTCCTTTCCCTTTAGTGCTGGTATTTCATTCTTTCAGAACAGTACAGCAGCTTGGCAAACAGTGAGTTAACTTCTCTGATTCAATGGTTTCAGCTACCGGCCAATTCCAGAAGATGTTCTTCTACATGCATTTGAGGTCTGTAACTAACTATTCAAGCACCTAATCACTGGAAAGAAGTTTCTAATCCTTGATTCAATATGGTTCTTTTTCTTGAAAGGCTTTTGTTCTTTTTCTTTGAAGGCTTTGGATGAGAATAAACGTGGATACATTACTAAAGAGGAGCTAGTCAAGTATTTGACTCAAGAAGGTAACATGACTTGTGTAATATTTGAATTAAATAAACATTGCACGTATAGATGGCACCTCGAGGTGCTCATTCTGCATGCCAAAACTTGAGTGAATAGATATGCTTTCTTCAAAAAATACTGTTGCTGTCGTGAGTGGTTGCAGACTAGAATATTTCACTGGTGAATAATGCAAGGAAAGAATGTTTATGTGCCTGCTTGCAGACACTATATGATAGAGGTTATTATTATTAAGAGTCACAATTCAGTCTTGTGTGGATATTTTATGATTCTATTCACATCTTTCAGCATCCTAATGGATGTTACTCTTTTTCTGTTCTCTTGTAAAATTGTACCTTAGATTTCCAGATGTTTCATTTAGGAATGCTCTTTCATTCCTGCATTATCTTGATCTTAATTCTACTGCCATACACAAAGAAAGAGATTCAAAGACCAGATTTAAGTTATGTATCATGTAATCCTCAATATATCTTGAAGAGCCTGCTTTTCTTGCATGGCTGACTCATGCCTGCAGGCCTCAAGTATGTGCAGGCTTTGCACAAGACTTACCCTCAGAAGGGAGCCTTCTTCTCAAAGAAGGGTGAAGTAGGCCATCAGCAGCTTTGAAGCTCCTAAAAGAAAAACCAGAAGCCTTTTGTGATGTATATACAAGTGCAAGGATAGCCAAATAAGAGATAATAATTCTAATGGTACACATCAGAATGATTGATCCTGACAAAAATGGTTGTTTTAAAATCCTTGTGGTAGAGAGAAACAGGATGTTTTGGAGTCTGTGAACTACAAAGACATCAGAAGATCCAACCCCTTTGTCTCTTTTCCCTTGGACCAGCTTGCTTGATGTGCATTGGTAAAAGCGAAGGAATTGGATCCTTGGTATTGATCCATTTCTTCTCTGTGTGAGAACCAAAAGGGGATTCTTGCAAAGGAAAAAGGATGTAACTTACCACCATTTGAAAGAATATTTATGAAGACAAAGCATTATTCTCTGCTGTCTTTCAGGTGAGCCCTTTAGTCAGGAAGAAATGGAGGACATGCTGTCCACTGCTCTAGATCCAGAAACGAATACCATTCGCTACAGAGACTACATTTCAATGTTGATAGTAGATGAAGCTTAAGACCTTCTCCTCTAATGTTTGAGAGCTTTTTGTTAGCAGCAAGATAGCCTGGCAGTTACCTGCAATATGCATTTTAAAATACGACAAAGCTCAGCTTCCAACTTTGTGCTTATAATTAAAATAAAATCTGTGTAACTATATTTTCTTGGGCTCTATATACATATTGAAATGTATTCACACCTGGAAAAAGAGCTCTTGATAGAAATGCTTTGTGAAGTATCATGGTGGGTTGAAATTACCCCCCAAGATGAAAATTGCCAGAATAGCTCAGTTTGGGATGGAAGCAAATGAAGCTCTATGTACAAGCAAACTAAAATCTAGAAATATGAAATGCAATGAATATGTACTAAATATACAATATATGCACATTACATTTGTCTTTATAATTTCTAAGCAACACAGAAACTCCTCAGAACCCCCTGGATAGCTCCAGGGTACCCGCTCACTTCCTCCCCCACTCCTTCCCTCCTTCTGGTTACCTCACACAGTAGTCAGAACAGAGATAACCCTGGCAAGGCTGTGGGAGAGGGAGAGAAAAGTTGCAAGCAGAAGCAACAGGAGAAGAAAAGAGAAAAAGAACTGTTTATACCTCTGCTCTATATTCCCATTAGCAATCCAATGAATTATAAACACCTTGTCATCATTTTCCTTTTACATCCAGTAGTAATTTATTTTCAGTCCTTGCAGTCAGGGGCTAGGCTAAAGTTCCCCCTTCAAACTGTTACAAATGTGTGTGGCAGTTTTAGGCTGATGTCTAGGAAATTTTTCACAGACTGAGTAGAAAGTGGTAGAATGTAAATAAATTACCATTGGATGCAAAAGAAAAATAATGATAAGGTCTAAATAATCCCTTTGGTCTGATAACTAACATAAAGTTAGTTGTATAGACTAACTTTCTCTCTTTCTAGCTTCTTCACTCTAGCAGCTACTAGTTGGTTGCTTCTGCTGGCTTGCTGACCTTGTCTGTGTTTCTTTGTTATGGCCAAGTACTAACAAGCTACTCTCTGCTTTTCTTCTTTCTCTTCCCTTGTCTGGGGTGGGTGGGAGAGGGGGAAGTTATTGGCATCTCCCTGGTTTTCTCCAGGGGGGTTCTTGTGTTATAAATACATGTAAATATTGTATGTCTTGTACATATTCATTGCATTTCATATTTCTAGATTTGAACGTGCTTGTAAATAGAGCTTCATTTCCTTCCAACTGAGCTGGTCTGGCAATTTTATTTTTGGGGGTATTTCTCCAAAATTACTTGGGGGTAATTTCAACCCACCACAGTATGGAAAAGAAATAATGCAATTTGGTTTGAAGATAACAGGGAAAGTTTGCCAACAATAACAAGTTGTGTGGTGTGGCTGACATGCTGGAGGGAAGGGATGCCATCCAGAGAGACCTTGACAGGCTGGAGAGGTGGGCACATGACAATATCATGAGGTTCAACAAGACCAAGTGCAAGGTCCTGCATCTGGGTCAGGGCAATCCCAGGCACTGATACAGGCTGGGCAGCGACTCGCTTGAGAGCAGCCCTGAAGAAAAGGATTGGGGATGTTGCTGGATGAGAAGCTCAACATGAGCCAGCAGTGTGCACTTGCAGGCCAGAAAGCCAATCACATCCTGGGCTGCATCAAGAGAAGCATAGCCAGCTGGTTGAGGGAGGTGATTCTCCCCCTCTACTTTGCTCTGGTGAGACCCCACCTGGAGTACTGTGTCCAGTTCTGGAGCCCCTATTACAGGAAGGATCGGACATGCTGGAACGTGTTCAGAGAAGGGCCACAAAGATGATTAGAGAGCTGGAGCACCTCTCCTATGAGGACAGACTGAGAGAGTTGGGACTATTCAGTCTGGAGAAGGCTCCAAGAAGACCTTGTTGTGGCATTCCAGTATCTTAAGGGGGCCTAGAAGGAAGTTGGTGAGGGACTTTTAGGATGACAGGTAATGGAGTAAAACCAGAAGGTTTGAACTGGATTTTAAGAAGAAGCTCTTCACCATGAGGTTGGTGAGACACTGGAACAGGTTGCCCAGGGAGGTGGTAGAAGTCCCATCCATGGAAGTTTTTAAGGCCAGGCTGGATGTGGCTCTGAGCAACCTGATCTAGTGTGAGGTGTCCCTGCCCATAGCAGGGGGTTTGGAACTGGGTGATCTTTGAGGTCCCTTCCAACCCTGACAGTTCTGTGATTCTGTGAAAATAATGTTAATGGAGTCAAGAAGTGACTTTACAATTGAGTCTAAAAAAGTAATGCAAAATGAGATCTGTGAAAGTGGGTAATAGGAAAGTGAGTACCTTAAGGTGACTGAAACTGTGAGGGCATGCTACTAATATAAAGCTTATATATTTAAATGTAATGTTTGTTTGCATTTAACTAATAAGGCACCAGGTAGGTTACTCCTTTTAAAATAACATAATAGATGAAATAACTTCTAGTTTCTGCCAAATATTTGTGTTTTGTTTACCATAGTCAATTAAACTGAAGCAGTTATTTCCATTTTATGCTACTCATCCACTGGCACATGGTATTTTGGTTGTGTTAAACATGCAGGTAATACTCAAACCATTGCCACAGTCAAATTTACAAAGTAATCCTTGTGAAAATTTTTGTTACTCTAGCCAATAGACAGTTCCCCTTCATACCCAGTTTGAAAGTCAGGATCTTAAACTATTCAATATTTAGAATGGTAGGACTGGAATTTGTTTTTCATAGACTGACAAAGTGTATTTTTTTGCAAAAAGTTAGCATAGAACATGACTCAACTGTCCTTGCTAGGAGACCACCGCAGACCTCACTGTTCTTCTCATTTCCATCTTAATAATTTTGCTGACTGTTACTGTAATGTTGTCATTTAACTTGAATTCGAGTTCTTTCCCCTTGAGTTATTGCCTTGTACATCATCTTCTAACAAGTGACTGGCAGTTGCCCTCAATTGATGAAGTCTCAGCTTGTAGGAGAATCTGTGGTCTGGTCCTCAAAGTTACTATCTTGTACTTTATGCTCCACACATTCCACACAGGTTCTTTTTTTCCCCATTCTCGGCCAAGTTTGTTTTCCTCCTGTACAATCTCCTACCACTGCTTTGTCTTCACTGCATGTTCCAGTACTGTGTCATCAGTAGACTTAATCAAATGATGAAATATGAGGAAGAATGACAAACAGAGGCATTGAATGCCTTACCCCCTGTCATGCCCTTCTAGTGGCAGAACTGAGAACAGCACAGGGCTCTTTATATCAGCTCTTGTGCTCTACCCATTTGTTTCACTTGAGCTGGAAGTTCAAAGAAGGTTTTCATACACAGCTGCAAGGGAGCTGCTGTGCTTTGCAGAGGAGAAATTAGCGTGATCTAAATGTGATGATGGAAGCAATCTGAAAGAGACTTTTAAAATTATCTTTATACTTCTCTAATCTGAATTGCCTTTCACTTATATTTTCTTAAAAAGTAAAGCAACAAAGACTTAATAAGGGTGAAAAACATTTGCCTAGTTCTAAGTTGGGTTTCAGTCTGGGAACCAGTGTTGCACCAGTCCTAAAACTGCAGTGCACTCTTGTTAAAACATTTACTGTGTCAGCAAGAGTTGAACACAAAGGTAATGATTGATGTTATAATGTGTCAAGATACAATGCAAAATGCAAAACCAACAGAGACTCATTACGAAAATATATTTTTATTTGCCTTCTTTAGTTTTTATTTTTGGAAGCTGAAGTTATTTTCCCTGGAAGAATCCTCCTTCCATTTGATGTACAGTGTGTTGTACTGTATCTCTCATACAGCTGATGTGTCAGCTCCTCCAGCCCTATTTTCTTATACTTGTCCACAAGCAAGGTATGTGCAAATAGGACAGATAAAAGTAAATTGCAGTCTCCACTTTGGACATAAGTAGTCAAATTCCATTGCCTAGAGACTTTCCAGACTGGGAATGAAGTGTCAAAACCCAGTCTCAGACTTGTGGGACCCTCAAAGCTGAGTGCTCCCTACCAACTAGAATCACATAGTAGTGATCTGACTGGCTTGTGAAGAAGCTGCTCCATGAGTTGCCCCAGAAGCGACTGTTCCCCTGCCCTTGTGTTTCATAACTTGCCAGCCTGTGCTGTGCCCACCCATCTCCCCATGGTGGTGGTGGGCTATATAAGGGGACTCTTTGAAGCTCCCTGGAACAGGCTCTCTAAGTGCCCATACCCTAGGGGAACGGAGAGAAGACTTAGGGAGCCATTTTGCTGTAACTAAACCCCTCTCTTTGCTTCTAAATTTGAAAGTAAAAATACATTGTTTTTGTCCACATCTTTGAGGTGGACAAATTGAACTGCTGAGCAGTCTTAAACTGTCTCTTGCTGCATGCCTCTCCTTGCTGGCTGTTTTGCCTCTTCTCTCTAGATCAGGAGCCAAGATAATGGACTAGATCTCACTGGCAAGTCTCTAGGGAAGAACTAGCCTAGCACCTGGGCTAAATCCTCATGGAGAAGCAGAGCCAAGGCTTTGAAGAAACTGGAGGCAAAGTTTTGTGACCTGGATGAAGGAGGGAGAAGGAAGGGAACTCAAAAAAAAAAAAAAAAAGAGAGGAGAGGGCAGGGGAGGAAAAGGGAGGAGAAGGGAGGGAGGAAAAGGGAGGAGAAGGGAGGGAAGAAAAAATAAAATAAAATAAAAAAAAAAAAGTAAAAAGATAAAGAGAAGAAATCAAAGCAGCAAACACTGGAAAGCATCTACAAATAGAACTGAATCATCAGGCTTTTTACATCACTGCTGCAAGTTGTAGGCTGGACAAGACTTTACTTGTTTAAAGCATTTACTTTGCTTTAGCTATGTCATATCTGGTATATAGTGGAGACCTTCTCCTTGGGCGTACTGATACCATGGAGAAATTATTCTAGCTGCTGAAGTTGTGTTTGTGAATCCTGCTGCTTGTATTCCAGGTGATGCATTGCTTTTTATGTTTCCCATATCAGCTTTGGAGCTGCTTCTCCAAAATACTTTTCTGTCTGACAGTGATAGCCCCATATATATTCACACCTGAGGGCTTCAACATTTTCCTATTGCAATGCATACCAACATGGTATTTATAGTTATTTTAGACTCTCCACTGGCTGTAAGCAGAAACAGAAGTTGCAGAACTTCCTCCACCAAAACACTAATGGGCCAGCATCAGACTGGGGCTCCAGGAAAGAACTGGGCTGTTCACCTATGGACCTCCACCCAAGTTTTTACAGAGGTAAGAGCCTGAAAGATGTCCAAGCTCTTACCTCTTTCCAGGCAACAAGAATTTGCAATATTTCCCCTTCCTTCTGTTGTTTCAGTCTATCTTTTTGTTCTCTTATATTTCATTTTATTACTCCAGTTGCATGATAACCCATGAGGGGTGAAAATGCAAGAGAGTTTTTCTCTTCCCCACAGTGCTGATACTCTGCTGCTTGCTTTGACAGTGGCCCATACCAAGGTGTTATTTATCACTGAACCAAGACTTTCTACCACTGAAATCAGCGCCGGCAAAACTCTCATCACAGGTAATGGGAAGAACCTAGGCTTTCAGTTTCAGGGGAGGAAAGTGTCTGAGGATGCTGGAGTTCAGCCAAAGTGGGATGAGTCTTGAAAGTAAAGCACAAGGTTAGAAAGCAAGTTTCATTCTAGACTTTTCAGTCACATACTCTCTCCCAAACTGAACTTTCCATCTGTAAACTCAGAGTAATTATAAGCAATAGGAGACAGGAACTATCTGTCTTGCCTACCTAGACTGTCAAATTTTTGTATCACTAAGTCTGATATTTGTACAGTTCTGATCAAAATCAGTGCCTACAGACCTCTCCATGACATAGTAAATAAAGATCTCAGCCTGCAAGCCTTTTTTTCCAGACAGTACTTTCAGGTTGCAATTTCTAAACCAGTCAGTCTATAGCAGGTATGTTTGTTTTTCATTGAACACAACTGTGTTTCATAGTGTCTCATGTCATGATAGGTGTGATTGTAAAATTACTATTGAAACACCTGATCTTATTTTTGGACATTTTTTTTTTCGGCAGG